>NC_080431.1:103439329-103744865 GCF_028018845.1 Melospiza georgiana
CTGGCTCATGCCTCAGCATCACAGAGACACCAAAAGCCAATATCATCATGGCAGCCAGGAGTGCTCCTCAGGTAAGGGTCAGAGACAACCCTGCTCATAGAAGTGCTTTTAAGTAGGAAGAAAAGGTCCTTCAAAGAAGCTCTGAAGTTTAAGAGACCTGGGATTCAGCTCCTAGACAGAGAGAGCTCCCTTCCATGAGCCCCACAGCCCTGGTTCACAGCAGCCAGGACTTGTGAAGCCAGGACTTCACTCTCCAAGACAGTGTGAAGCTGGGTAAGGACCATGGAAATTATACAAGTGGAAAAGTAAGAAGTTATAGCAAATACCCTGGAAGGATTCCTGACTGTCTGAGGCAGCAATGCAGCTTCTCCTGGCCACTTGCAAGTTTACCACCCTTAAGAGAGAGAATATGTAATGGAGCAAAAAGGGGTGACACTTTCTGCAGGGAGGCTTGAATTTTTACCTCTGCCTCTTCAACCCATCCAAAAGGATATTGAATATACTGGAAAGGCTTTCGGGCTCCCTTTGAACCTGGAAAAATCTCCCAGTGATATACTGACACCTCTTCAGAGCAAAACCAACCTGACCAGATTGCCACACCAAGGAAACCCCAGCTCACTGCCCAGGTGAGAAATGGGGCTGAGTTTTCAGGCCAGGGTCCCTTAGCCAGGCACCAGGAGGTTGATTCTTCCTCTGGGGACACTGGGGAGGCCCTGGGAAAAGGCAGTGGCCAGGAGCCTGTCCAGGGCTGGTGAGCATTGAGCCCTGCCTGCCCGTACCTGCCTGGACACGAGGATGCAGCATCTCCCCCAGTGAAATGTTGCACTGTGTGCAGGAGATTCTGCTGGCATTAATCCTTCAGTCTTCTCACTGCCAGTCTAGCTTGAAGGAGCTATTACACAGTCTATAAAGTTTAAAAGAATAAGAAAAGCTTAGCTCCCCATTAAATAGGTTGAAACAAAAACCACTCAGTTTATCTCTTCTGCAGCAGCCACACAGACTAGACACATAACAAGGCTCAGAAATGGAACCAGGGTTACAAGAAAGAAATGAATTTGCAGGAGAAGGCGTCCCAAATGTACAGTTACAGTTTGTGAAAGAAAAATAAAAGGGAAAAGGAAAAAGGAGAAAAGGAAAAGGAAAAGGAAAAGGAAAAGGAAAAGGAAAAGGAAAAGGAAAAGGAAAAGGAAAAGGAAAAGGAAAAGGAAAAGGAAAAGGAAAATGAGCCTGACAGATAAAACTGACAGAAAAAAAAAAAAGAAAAAGTAAAATTTAAAAATAATAATTGTAGAGAACATCTGTTGTCAGAAATGCATCCTAAATAGCTGTGGTTCATACTCTAGAATCAGAGCAGAGGCATAACAACTTCTGCCCTTGGTTTTAAGGGGGTCAGGGTGGTTCTAAGGGTTTCTGTTTCCACTGACAGCCCTGATTTTCAGTGTAAGTGCACCACCCTGCCGGAGCTACAAGACAGTTAGACGTTTAACAGTATGAACTCTTCTCAAAGCTCTGCTCTGTGTGTGTATCCAAACCCAGAGAGAAATAAGCTCAGATGCAGCAGCTGCTGCTCCCATCTCCACTCCCACCTATCATCATGACTTACCAGGCATAGTCAGATTAGCAAATATGTGAATACTTGGAAAGAGTGCAGGCACTTTCTGTCCAGAGTAGGAGTGGGAGGAGATGTAAGAAATTTTGAGTTGTGAATGGAGCTACTCAGAAGCTATTTTGCTTTTCTGCGAAGAGGGATGTATTTAAACTCCAGATGAGGCTGAATGATGGGGAAAAGCAGCACAGATTGCTGGGGTAGGAAGGGGCAAGGAGAGCATGGCAGAGCCGAGAGCTGTGCAAGGAGCCGCGGGGATGGATGGATGGATGGATGGATGGATGGATGGATGGATGGATGGATGGATGGGCGGGTTCAGCCCCCCTGGGCACCCCTCCTGAACACCCATCACTGGCTCATTTACCATCAAATGAACGGCTCTGCTCACAGAGGAAAGGCTGGCTGCATTGGGCAGGCATGTGAGGCTCTGCCAGGGTGCTGCCATGGTCCTTGTGCACAGTAGTCACTGAGGAAAAACAAGGCTTGGAGCTTGGAGCTGCCTCTCCCCTGCTGCTTCCCAAAATCCTACCAGGGCCACGTTACCATTTCCAGCCATGGCTTTCAGAGAGGAGATTATGTCCCAAAAGGGACGTATGAAATGCCTGTATTTTTCAAAGTTCAACCAGTGAGCCTCAAAGACCTGTGGGCACTTTTGCTAATGGGAGAAATCCTTACTGACCCTCTTACAAAGTAGTCAAGGGCACCAAATATTTTAAACAGCCAGTGGAAAGTCAAACCATGATGACAGTATCCCGAGCCTGCACTTTTTGAAGTGAAAAGCTTGGTGTCCTGCTGGCCAAATCTGAGTGGAGTATAGTGGAGGAGAGGCTTTCAGGCTCCCCTTGAACCTGGAAAAACTTCCCAGTGATATACTGACACCTAGGACCTTAGCTGGTGCCTAGGCTGCTGATTATTTAGGTCTTACTAAAACATCCAGAAGAGTGAAAATATCCAGAGGTTTACCAGCAATCAGAATCTCAGCTCACATCTCTGTATTAGTAACAAATGTGAACACTGATGTCAAACAGCATTAGGTGAGTCACTAATCATGAAATTTTGCAGACAAAGACGTCAAAAGAGAGAAACAACACAAGAGGCGATGTGGCAAACCAAGCCTCTCCCTGGAACTCTTGTATTGCAAACCTGCCACCCCAACTGGTGATGTGGTGGAAGTGCTCCTGCAGTGGCTGCCTGGATTTCTGGATTTCTGGAGGATTGTGTGGCAGGAGTAAAAAACCGGAGTTCATCATTTTGAACCAGTGCTGTGAACAGCCTGCTGTTAAACAAAGTGGAGATGGTCTGTATTTTTCTCTTTAGCATTTTAAGTAAAACATTCAGAAAACTTGGTACGTTTGGGATTTCCTCATTTTATCATTTGAACAACATTTTATTCATCTTTGTATAGGGCCTTGATTAAGCTTGAGGACTGGGAAGTGAGTTTCAATCTCTTTTTCAAAACAAAGTCCATATTGTCAGTGTGAAACACAAACCTGGATGTGGGTGAAAAATATATTCATTACAGAACAAAAGCTCATCCTATGAAAAAAAAGATAAAGAATTAATCTGAGTTTCCAGTAGGACAACTTTTGCTCCAGTTTCCCTCGTGCAATGAATTAATGCTTATATTTAGCTCTCTCCTGTTCACTCAGAGTTGTACTAGACAGCAGTATCTGTTTTGAAAACAGGCAAAGGAAAATAATTTTATTTTCCTAAATTCAGCATCTGATTTCAATTATTCTAATATCTTTACAGATTGAGTCTTTGAAGTTCCTTTGTGTTGAATGAAAAGTTGTTCCTCTCTGTGATTCTTCTTGAATCAGTGATGAAATTTGTTCTTTCTGATAATACCTCCTATTTTTGAAAAGCATATTTCTGATGTG
The DNA here is from genome assembly GCF_028018845.1 of Melospiza georgiana. NCBI lineage: Eukaryota > Metazoa > Chordata > Aves > Passeriformes > Passerellidae > Melospiza > Melospiza georgiana. The sequence continues at coordinate 103,442,816 of NC_080431.1, forward strand.
TTAAGTCTAGGATATAAAATTCTGTTAGTACCCATGTAGGGAGAACAGAATAACTCATTTAATAACAAACCTATTTTTGTTCCTGGTTGTGTTTGTAATGGAATAGGAAATGGTGCTCCTGTTTTCTGCTGAGAGTACTTGAAGCCATCCTTCATAATGAAGCACAGGTCTGATTCAGTGCTCCTGTTTTTCCAGCTGGAGAGTCAGCCCACACTGCCTGTTAACATGGAGGTACTTCTACTTGGATACACTTTTTACTCGAAATCATTGCTATAAACCAGAACAAGATAACTGCCAAACAAGCCTGTATCTGTGTTAATTGGACTATCACATTAAACCCACAGAGACAGAGCATTTGAAGCACAAAGATCACAAAAATGTCAGTTTTCTGCCCCGGCTCCTTGCAGCCCAGATGAGCTGTTAATGTCGCTAATTGGCCGGCCTGCAATCCAGAGCAGTCCTGAGAGGGGAGATGGAAGGGGCATAACCGTGGTGCTTATGGAAAAAAATGTCACTCCTCACATTTCACAGCTAATCTATAGCTCTACATTTCAATTATCCTTTCCAGTAATAGGATGATTGCTTGCATTCAGTAATGAACCAGAAACCAAGAACTTAATGTTCTCATCTGCCAGGCAGTTTTTCTGACTTTTAGACCAATTGACAGCAGGTATAAAAGCATCATAAAATATGGCATGATTTAATAGATGCAGCTTTCATCTACCTCAACGTTCTTCAAAATAGCTTCAGTTAAATATAATTTTCCAAATAGAAGGATGTCAAACCTTATCAGCCAGGGTCCACTACTAAAGAAGATTTTTTTGTGAATACCTAGAATTTGACATTTGTTCTTCGGTTTTCTAATAAATCAGGAGTGCTAGAAATGCCTGTATTTTTCAAAGTTCAGTCACAAATAGATTAAATTGAATGACACACCTAACGTAACTGAAGAATGATACATCATCATAAATGAATCTTTCAGCACTTCAGGGAGGAACTCAACAAAATGAAATCATCTATTAAATTTATATATTTTAATAATGTATTTGAAAGCATGCTGGAGTTTCAGAAGATCAATAAATTGTTTGGGGATTTTAGGTTTTTTTTAAAGGCAATGGTGGCAGTAAAAACACATGGTCCTATAGATCTCATTTTTGCATTTTTAAATACATTCGACAACTCTTTTGAAAATTCTTACTTTCACGTTTTCATCTTAGATGCCTAAATTCCTTTAGCATTCAGGCTTTTAAAATCAGATTCTCACCAGAACTTCAATGAGACTTTTGACTACAGTAATTTTGGAAAGTAAAGTCAAAAATTAAACACTCTGAAGACACTTGAGAATTTTCCTGGGTGTTGCAGGGTTTTTTTTGGTTTTGTGTGTGTGTGTGTGTGTGTGTGATTCTTGTGTAACTCCAGTAAGCAAAGAGCTGTAAGAGGATGCCATGAATTAATGTAAGTCATTATCCAATTAACTTCAACTTCTCTCACACTAATTTTTTTTTCACCTGCTATTTGAATTCATGCTGTCTTTACACACAGTATGACTTCCTCTTGCTTTACCACACTTCCATAACTAGCTAGTTCCACAGGCTCTCTGATGACTTCTGGTTTGTGACAGGGCGGTCACCTCATAAAGTAACTGCATATTTCGCATTGCATTATGTTAGAACTGCAGAACAGCTTTATTTCATAATTAAGAGAAGCTCCTTTAAAAATATGAAGTCCAGACAAGTATTGCATTTGTAGGCATATATTAACTGAAAAACTGGACAAGCTATTGACTTCCCAAAGCTAAAGACAAGTTGAGAAAACTATTCAAAGCTTAACTGCACATATACAAGCTGGAACAACCAAAAGCTGGTGGCTGGCATTTGTGCAGCAAAGGCAGAGGGTAAGAGATCATCAGCTAACTATCTCCTAGGGAAAGAGCTAGCAAAATAATTTATAACCTATAAAGGAGGGATACAAAACTGACCACAAAACCAGTACCTCAGATATAACCATGTTTTTTCATTACTACTATAAATTTGCATTCCTAGACCTGTCTTTCAAAATTACTTGTAGTTTTCCCTGGAGGAACATGGCTGAGAGATTAGGGATGAAGTGGCTTCTTTGCAAGGAGTGTGTCCACAAGCTGTGGGGTTTTTTCTCCTCTCTCAAAGGTGGTGGCTGCAGGTTCCACCCATGGTGGCTGAGGTTCCTCAGCTGAGCACAGTCCCACAGGCTGGGATGTGCCAGTGGGAGCTCTGGGAGAGGTGGGAAACCCCAGTGCAGGCACAGCCTGGTGAGAGCCAGCACAGTGCAGGCCATGGGGACACACAGCTGGAAGGGAGCAGAGCTGCCTCTCTGTCTGGGTGACAGCTGAGTGCCAGGAAAGGGCATCCTTGCACTGAGCACGGAGCACAAGCACTTCACTGCTGGCATTAACCTCCCTCTCTGTCACTTGCCCTTCTGGCAGGGCACACAGCAGAAATAAAATACCATGAGGCACAAACTCAGTGGCAGAGAGACAGGTGAAACCTAATTTCCTTGATTTTAGAAGCCTTGATGGTAAGCAAGGTGTAAAAAAAACCTCCATCACATGGTGGCAGGTGGAAATGAGAGACCTCAGAGGATCTGCTCTTTTGGCCATTTCTGTTACCAGATTCTCACAGCTCATTTTTATTTAAAAGTGGATTTTCTGAGAACTGGAATAGACTTTGGTAGAAGCTAAATAAAACTAGGTGACTGAGGGGTGGCAGTAATGATTTTTCAGCAGTGAAAAATTACTTCAAGCAGGGATAAAAGCAAGAAAATTGGAAGAAATGCTTTGACGCATCGTAAGAGCACACAGGTGGTAAGCATCCTTTTGGACATCTCACTGGAAAACTCTGTGTGACAGCAGGTAAAAAAAGGTTGGGAAAAAAACCAGTCTGGCTCTCAGTCTGAGACCTGAGAGTGGCTGGAAGGTTGGTAAAATGTCAAGACGAAGAGCACTGATACATTGTTTTACAGGCTCAAATGCACTGGCGTGGCTGTGGACACAAGCCTGTGCCATCCATGGCCTTTAAAAATGTATGTCCATTACTCTGCAGCCTCTCCCACCCACTGTGCCTGCTGGTTATTACAGCCCTTCACTTGATTTCAGTCCACTTGTAAGAGCTCAAGGTAAAAGCTCTGATCAGGTTTGAAGTCTGTCTGGGTTTTTTCTCTGGATGAAATATCAGGCGTCTTTTTCAGTAAGTCTTGTAGTTACTTTAAAAAGGAATGTTTGTTTTGAGACTACATTTGAAGGCTATAAAACCTATATTTCTTTTGAATTCAAGATCTTTCTGATGTGTTTGACATGTTAAATCCTTCCAGGGAGGCTAAATACCTGCACAAAGCATGCAGGTTGGAACTCTACTAGAAACAGAGCCACACACAACACAAGAGTAATTCCATATGGCTGGGGAGAAAGGTCTATTCAAATTAAAAACACTAGGATGTTTCAAGTGGAAGAAAACAAAACCACAGGCTCAGGAGATCCCTGGGTGAGTAATGCCTTTTTTTAAATTATCCCACTCTTTTACACACATAGCACATTTACTGCCTGTATTGAATCACTGCCTTTTAATCACAGCCCTTATGAAACCTTTGAGGCAGTAAATTCAGGAAGAAGAACCAGAAGCTTTAATTAGGTATCATACATGTTGCTTTCTTATCCTATGATTCCTTTTTCTTATGATTCCTTTCCTCAGTCCTAGCAATTCCCATTTAGAGGAAATACTACTGCATTCTTGCTTCCAGTTTGGGAAGACTTTGCAGGATCAGCAGCTGTTGTGAAGCCACAGACCCAGGAGTTTAGGAAAGGTGAGAGGAGGCAGCTCCCCAAGCAGTGGCACAGTTAGCATTCATGGAAGCACCACAGAAGACATCCCTCATCTCAGATCACCCACTTTGCAGGGCTTAGGTACCTTGAAGTCTTCTAAGAGGAACATCTCTTGGATGCTTCTGATCAGACCTTTCCTGTGAAGAGGAGGCTGGATGCCCTGAGATCTTAGGCATGAGTTTCACAGTCTCCCACCAGCAGCTTCACTTCCATTGCCAAACACAAGGATTGGCACAAACTGAGAAGAGCCAGTGCTGTGCAGGGATGAGTAACTCAGGGCAGAGCACCTGGAAACCAGGCACCAGCACAGGCAGGTCCTTGGAAGAGACCAGACCTCATCCCTGAGCCATTACTGAAAAAATGAGAACTACATGCTGAGAGGGGACACAGAGCAGCCCTTACAGCTGGGACTGAAAACCCAAGAGCAGCTACAAGAAGTGAAGGAAAATCAGGTTTTTTGCTCTGCATCCACAAGCAGTGACTTCTAGCAAAAAATGAAGAGTCACATATGTGACAACAGGGAACACTGAAGTGTGGGACATGTTAATGACCTCAAGAGGCAAATATGAGCAGCAGTGCAGAGCTGAGGTGCTGACTTCTGTGTAACAGGGAAAATATGTGGGAAATGCTTTTGAACAGAGGACAAAGCAGAAAACAAGACTGCTTCTTCAGAGGCTGGATAGGGGCTGAACAACCCGCCCTGAGGGCTGACCCAGAGCTCACCCATGACACACCAGCAGAGAAGGGCCATGCAGAGGGTACCTGAGCAGCAAATATCCTCATGAGGAAGAGGAGATGAAAAAAAATTAACTATTTTAAAGGCTCATAGCAGAGGTACTCTAGTCCCCAGGGTACCTTGCACACACTGAGGCAAATATGTTCCGTGGTGAAGCAATTCCCAGCATTTGAGAAAAGCCCTCAGACACTGGACTGCACCAAGGGTGCACGAGAAGGGCTGCAAAGAGGCAGTGGGGCTGACTCTGAGGAACTCCTCACAGGCAGAGCTACCCTGGCGAGGGAAACCTTCAGTCTGAAGGAAAGGGAGCACTTAGTCATCAGAAGTTGGATTCAGACCAAAGGAGTGATGAACCTGGAGCCACAGGCACAGCAAGGTAGGAGTAGAAGCTTCAGAGCTATAGTAGGAAGCCAACAACAATGAGAACTTTAGTGGAAACAACTTTAGTGGAAACAAACCCAAAATCAGTCTGTGGCTTGTATACCTGTCCTTCTCTTTGGGTTTGAAAATGGAGCAAGAAGTTGAAGACGTCAGTACTGGGGAGAAGGAGCTCTCTGAGCAGCAGAGCTGACACACCACACACTTCTTAACCAGAGGGAGATGGATGATTTTAAGAAAGGGAGGGGGAGTAAAAAAGTATGCCCATGGTATGGTATTTCAAAAATCAAGCAGGCTGTAGTGATTCATATCCACATCAATGTTAGAGGTTTTATTTTCTTTTTTTAAAATTGTGTACCATTAAAAAGCAAACAAATAATGTAGTAATGCAGTGAGTCACACCTGCCCATCTCTAGCCATGAGGAGGTGTGCCAGGAGTCAGAGAAGCCACATCTGTTATGCATCTTATCAGCCCCTGGAGGGATAATGCTGAAGGATTTCAGGAAACTCAGTCAAGCTACAGTCAGAGATGTCTGAGACAGCAAAAAGCAGAGCTTGAGGTCTCTACATCCATTCATCCCACATCTGCCTTTAAGGTACACTAATGAACATCCTCAGCAGCTTTCTCTGTAGCCCAGAGCAAATCACCATGCCAGTCCCCTTCAGCCCAGCCAGCCACCAGATCATTCCAGTGTGGAGAATCCAAGTGATTGAAAGTGCACAAGTCTTTGTGACCCAGTGGGCAGCGGGGTTCAGAGAAGACTTCACTCACAATTTCCTTACTGATTTTCTTTCCTTTCCTCATCCTCCTGCATTACCAGCTCTATATTGTGAGGTTGTCAGGGGGAAAAAATATGCTACTCACATATCCCATATTTTCCATCTGTTTGGTCTTTAAGGGTTCATGTGCAAGTCCATCTGCACATCTCCCCACCTTGGTGTGACTCTTTATCCCTGCAAACCTTTTCTTTGGAACCTTTTCTCTGAGTGTCCAAATGCTATTTTGACTGTCCTGCCTCTTCACAGGGTCAAATGGGATCTATTCTCATTAAAAGAAAACTAAATACAGTTTATTAAGAGATCCAGGTGTCCCTTCACCCCCAACTGGAAGCTCTTATATTAATCACTTTCTGATTTTTTAGAATTGACCTTCTTGGTGAAATATTAATGACACATGTGTTTATTCTCATGCTGTGATCAAACACTAAGAACACAAAAGTCAAGGCCAAGCAAAGAGAAATGTATTTCAATATTTACTTTGGCAGTGACAGAAAATTATCAGCGAAGAGTTCTCTTCCAATTAACGTTATCACTGCTATTGCAAACAGTGAATGACAGCAATGTTTTCACATACTGTAAAGCCTGGATCTAATTGACACTCATGATCAACTCTAAACTTCTATTCCTTCTAAATGATTAGAATAAATGTGACAGCGAAAAATCACTAGACCTTCACTGGGTAATGAAACTGTGAGTGATGAGCAGCCCATGATACTGCTTGTCACACTGCCTTGATTGCTTTCAGGATGGATTAAAAATATTAGTAGATGGCGAAAAAGTGGTGGGTGTCATGCTCAAATTGTGGCAAGGCATTTTATAGCACATAAATACTGTGTCCCAAATTCACTTTGAATTGGATATGAGCATTCTCACAGGAGTTGCAAAGTGACTGAGAGGACTCCAAAAACAAAAGGAGGGGACAAGTCAGCCAAGGGAAAGTGTTAGGAACTGCAGGGAACCAAGTTGGGCTCTAGGTTATGCATGGCCCCACTGCAGGATGTGAGATGTATTTTCTACTCTTGCCATGGGGAGAGGGGAGGTGAAGGAAGTGTCTCTCACTCTGTCTTAGTCTGCCAGGAGGTAAAAGCTCCCAGGGACTGACTCATTAGAGAGAGGAGAAGAAAAACTCCTGGCCTTAAGCTATATTTAAAAATAAAATAAGGCTAATTAAAACATTTCTGGCTCACAGTCTAAAATTATCCCATGGAATTCGGAGGTCTAAAAATACAAGCCACTTGCTGTGTAAATATAATAATTTCTGTAGTGTAGCGTGGTGAGAGCTGCTTTCCTGCAACAGCCAGAGTTGTCAGTGTGCTGGCAAGCAGAGGAACTGCTACTATGCAACAAGAAATTGGGAAATACATAAAAATGAAAAATTATGGAATTATATTACTTTACCTGCAGTGATAAGATATGAAAATACAGTGAACACTCATGTGACTGTAATACAGCAGCTCATGAGAAAGCCAACTTCAATCTGAGAAATAGTAATACATTCCTCAGGACACAATGATCTTACCATGAGCTGAAAGAGTCTTGTGAATTTGCAGGCTATCTCACTGAGAAGTGAAAGCCATTATCCTGAAAATATTCATGAATTTGCTGAGCTTTACATATGAGTCTTCCTATATTAATCTTTTGTCTGAACTTATTTAGCAGAGTGATACATTTTCAGCCAGGAGCATGTTGAACTATTCATTTTAAATAATTTAATCTTCCTTTTGTGAATCAGCCATAAATGGATCCTGATTTGCGAGAGAAATTGCTGTCCTGAAGTGTAAGCAAAAAATTTAGAGCAGTTTTCTGGCTAATGGCCTATTTCCAAACCACTTGCTTGAGGAGCCTCCTTTTTGTGGGCTGTTACTGATTACATGCACCTGAACAGTACCAATCTCATTTCCTGAAGGGTGACTGAGATGCTTGGGGTGAGAAAGCAAGGAGCAGCGAGTGCTCCTGCTCACTGAGCAGCACTGGTAGGAAAAGCTGCTGCTCCTCTCAGTGGCTGCCAGAAAAGGAGGCAGCAGCAGCCAGACAAGGCAGTTCTGGAGAGAGGGAAAACAACCAGAGCATTGCCATGCCACAGCTCCTGCCCTCAGTGCAGAGGGATGGAGGGGAGAAAATGACACATCAGATGTCCTGAAGCAGCCAGGGCAGTGTCCCACATGTTCAGAGGGCTGTGTGTGGGAGCTGTGCTCTCACACTGCTTCAGGTGGAAGTTTGTTAATTAATTTGAAATGAAAACTTTTGATTGTGTCTTGCATAAGTAATTCCCTTGCACTCCCCCATCAGCAGTGGCAGTGGGCAGCTTTAAGGCCAAATGGGCAAAATAGAGTGTTGGCAGAGCAAACTGTCAAACAGCAATCATGTCCCCACCTCTTCCCAAGTGCTGCTGTTTGAGCAAGGCTCCCTCTCTGCATCCCCTTTTCTCAGATGGGTCTGTCTCTCCCCACTGCAGATCACTACTGTCTGTGAGTGATCACAAGCTGTTTCCTCCCCACTCTCCAGAAGCTCTCTGGACTGTCAGAGTTTTAGTCCCAACTTCTTGAGAAACTGAAAAAAAAACAATACCATGACCATAAACCACTGAGTAAATCGCTTGAATGTCCCAAGAATCACTTCATTTTCACAAGAAAACTGTTGTTTTACTGAGAAAACCCTCTTGGTGAGCCTGTTGATGCTGAGTCCAAATTACATAAATATGACAAGTTTTGTGTAATTTAGATAAAGTACATGAGTTAAAGTCCCTTGACCAGTTGAATGTCTGGTGTTTATTTCTATTTCATTAACAAATTAGTTTGTTGTCTAGGAGAATCAATAAGCAATTTGAGAGCAGAGAGCTCATTACACTCATTAAACTTGGTATGATTTGTAATGAGGAACAAGGCTCCATTTATCAGAAGCCAGCTGAAAGAAAGCCAGAGCACTTCAGAAAGATTACTCCAAATCTCCCAGACCCTTAACAACTTCTTAGAGAGCAAAGAAAGTTTGAGAGGCTCTCCCCATGTGAATCTCCAGTTAAAGAGCACATGGCAGAGTTCCAGGTATTGAAGTGCCCAAGTTCAGCCCTGAACACACTAACTGTGAACCAAGCTGATGCTTTCTGATGTCTAAGAAACATCTACAATCTTCACTGAACTAGGACCAGCTGCTCCACAAGTATCCACTCTTGGCTAAAAGCATGGATTTATGGCTTATTATTGTTCATGGCTCCATAAGAACCCACATCAACTGCACAGACTGGGGCTCACTAAACCATTGTTTTGGAACAAGATTTTTGCAAACCTTTGAATTAGTTGAACTGATTTATATATCCCTAAATACTCCTTTCTCATCAGCAAGGCCAACTGCTGACTGTAAATATTATGACCATATTATCTTTATTTTAATTCAGGGGAGATTTTAGCTGCCCTCAGAAATATTGTGCCTCCTTCTTCTCCATCTCTTTTCCTTAAGAAAGCAACAGACACTAACTGAATAGTTACTGTTCAAATAAGTTGCTTAACTCCCACAAGACCAAAACCCTGCATTGCCTGGTAGCAGAGAAACAAGATGTCATACCTACAGGTATTTATTTCCTGCTATGACAGGCTATATGACTGAGTTCTTCACTGATTCTGCATATATGCACAGCACTGTCTCCCTCTGCACTTTGGATAAGCCATTCCTATGGTGCAGAAGTCTTCCTGGGGTTCTGTTTTTCCTTTTTCTTTTCTCTGTAAGGCTTATGCTTTTTGTAGGACATGATAAATACAGGCTTTCCTCCTTCAGAAGTGATTAAGCTCTTCAATCACTCCCTACAGTAAAACAGGTCCTAAGGCAAAGAGTTTGTTTATGTGTGTTTCCTCATCTCTGCTTTCTCTCATCATGCAGAGTCCTAAGTGTCTCATCCCAATTAACAGTTTGCTGTGAGCCATCCACAGCAATTGTGTCTGTCCATAATCTACAGTCAGAGGACAAAAGCTGACTCAAAAAAGCCTTGTGAGTTTGCTTTGCCTGTACCTCATTGCCCTCTTTGTATGTCAATTATTACCCCAAGTGCAAGTGAGAACTGAGGGGAGAGTCACTATCATCTGCATTATATTCCCAGCATTCATGTGTGTGCTGTGCAGCACTCCTCCCTCTCCCCAAGCCATCAGAGCTGCCAGAGGTTTGGGTCAGCAGGACCCTGCAGAGCCCCAGAAGGGAATAAATGAGAAGGCTGTTCTGGCAAAGGACATCTTGAATTTGAGAAATATTTCACCCTGAGAAGTCCTCAGGATTTTTTCCATTTTCACCTCTGAGGTCAAGTGGGTCAACAATGGAGCTCACAAGATGGAGGGAGAACCTGGGCTCCCACCCTAAAAGGGGTTTAGATGCACAGGGGATTCAAGGGTTTCAAACAGCCTCACCCTGCGCTCTGCTGAGCACAGGATTGCCTCAAGCCCCAGCAATGTCTGGGTAAGAGAAGAGTATTCTACTCTTAAACTTATCATATTTGATCTTCACCTTCAAATATAACATCCAATGTTAACAGGGTGAAAAGTGTGAGCTTAAAACAACAGGAGAAAATTGCCACTACGAGACCAAAACACTCCTAAAACTTGCCCCTTGCAACACCTGAAACATTTCTCCCTGAGACTGTTTTTTTCTGGTTTAGCTGGGATTTGTGAGATAGAAATCACCTGCTGTATTTCAGCAAAGATGTCAATAAAGCCTCCAAAGTACTCCTGGCCTGTGAAGAAATACATTTTGATTCTAAATGGAAATATCCCTCTATGTCTTTTGAAAGATCACCCCAGTGTTTAATCAGAAAAAAACAAGTCTAAATAAGTGCAATTATTCTTGAGCAGATAATGAGTAAAATCTTCCCTGCCAGTACAAGCTGAGAAGCCCAGGCTAAAGAATGAGACTGAGCGGGCTGGAGCAGTTAGCAGAGGTGGCTTTTAGTGGAAGGGCAAAGGGTAGGGAGTGGATCACTTCAAGATGTTTCTCCATCTCAGCAGTGCCTGTCATGGACACGTGCAGTGACAGCCCACAGAACTGAAGCAGCTGAAGCTTTGCACAGCTAAAGAGCAAACCCAGCACTGAGAGCAGTGCTGAATCCAGCTCTGCATTTTGTGCTTATTTTATGGTACTTCACAGAGCATTCCCAGAGTTCTCCTTTCAATAGGAAGGATTTGTAGCACTGTATTATTTTGTTACCATGCATTAGGGTGATTTTGATCGAAGAAGGTCTGACTCATAACTTCACACTACAGGAACAGGCTGGAGTTTACTGGAACTGAACAATATCAATAAACAGCCAAAGTCATATTAAGGCTCTGTGGTTTGGCTCATTTAGCATGCTGGCTTTATTAAATCTGGCATAGTTGAAATTATGCATCATGCAAGGGCTATTTGGTAGAATTTGTCAGGTTTTAAAGAAATCCTTCCAAAAAATCCCAAGAATAGGAAGATCAGAAATATTTCCTACATAAACAGTCTTTTTCAGAAACGATCTTTTTCACTAAAGGACCTCCAGAACTCTGGCAAGCTGCAGAAAGCCAAATGCTACTTGCAGACCTACTAGGTTTAATTGTGCTTTGAACACATTCCTATTCTGACAGAAAATCTGAATTTTCCCACTCTGACAAAATTATTGCTTTCAATTTTGACTGAAGAAATGATAATTTCTCCCTCTCAGTAAAAATCCTAGTTTTCAGGGTGAGATGGAGCCAAAACATCAATGGAAACTATGGCACAGAGCCCTTCTCACACCACAGGAGCTCTTAAGGAGCCACAACAAAAAGGGAAGAGTTGGTCAAGAAGGGAGAGGTTATTTCTGCACATTTCCACAGTGTGGAAATAAGCAGTTGCACTAAAGGGTGGATTCACTAATCACAGTACATCACTAAATTTTTATTTACTTGGGCAATCAGGTTTTCCATCTACAAAGAAGTAAAATATTACTGCACAGGTGAGGTGGGCTTCACACTAAAATGGTCTCACAGACCTTGGAGAACCTCCAGATGTGAATGACAAATACAAAATGAGGTTTTACAGAGAGGGCACTGCAAAAGGCGTGGGGCTGACAATGAGGGTGTGCAGAGCGGAAGCACAACCACCAGGAGTTGTTTCACAGGTCCACCAAAAAGAGAAGACAAGAAAGCAAACACTTCCTCAGAGCCACATAAAGGCAGCCAGTGTACAGGATCCATCATTCTTTCCCAGCAAATCCCCTGGTCAGACCTGCCAGAGCTGGTTGCTTAAACTGCAGCTATAGGTTTAAATTTGCTTTTATGCTAAACAATTCCATTATCTTACCACTTTTTTTGTTTCTTTCTCAGTTTTTTTGCTATATATTTTTAATATTTTTCTGCAAATAGGTGAAAAAGAAAGGAACCAGGACAGTATTGTGGTTTTGCAGAGCAGCTGTTCACGTGCCATGGCCTTGTCCCCATCCCCACAGTCAGGCGCAGAGTTGGGTGACCTGCCTGATTGGGCTGAGCAGGAGAGCCTGGAGGCACAGGGCACAGGGAGAGCTGCACAGCCTGAGCAGCATGTCACAAATGTCACAGGGGGGAGACTGTCCCCACATCAGAGGGTGGGCTGCACACACACTTCTGGCCACTGTAACGGGGGTCCCAGCCCCATGGCTGCCAAGACTGATGCAATAGGAGTGCAAGGTCTGGTGAAGAAGTAAACAGAGCACCAGGAAGGGATGATCAGCATCCAGGCTGCATCCCTGAGAGCCTGCTGAGGGACCACTCAGAGGGAGGTGCTGCTCCTCACCCTTGCAGACAGAGCCAGAACAGATCTGCCTGCTGAGTGCCTGAAGCAGTGGAGATCTCGCTTGGGCCCTCTGCTCTTGCTGAGTGGTAGCACTGCTTGGTCCAACAACTCACAAATGCAACTGCACTTGGTGCCAAACCCGGGGTCTCCCATCTCACACCCTGTGAGACCCACTGCTTGCTGGATTTCACTCTGCTCAAGCTGCTCTCAAACCCACTGGCACTACTTGGCACTTGGGAAATTAATTTCAAACCAAAACTTCTCCTGCCAGCAAGAGTGCTGGCTGAGCCAGAAGCAGATATCATCAGTGAGTGATGAGTGCTCATCATGTCCATCTGGGAGTACCCAAAATAGAACCAATGTACACTTTTCTCATGTATGACGATCTACACAATGTGAATTAAGATCAAATCCAGCACTGGGGATAGTCCCCAGTCCAGCAGAAAGGGGGACCAGAGGCCATCTGGCAAGATGCACATCAGATTTCCTGAGCATGGAGCCTCTGCTGCCTCTGTGGAATCAGTGGGCTGATGGGAGAGGCCTCTGGTCAGAGTCAGGGGTGCTGCAGACTGGGGAAGAGTCACACAGAGAGCAGGGCAGGAGCAGCACTCTGCAGGGGTTACACCAGGGGCCAGCAGCCCCAGATGGACAGACATCCCAGCTGATAGGGACCTCCCAGCTGATAGAGATCTCCACTCCTGGGGCTTCAGAAGGGATTGGTACCATGGGGAAATCAAGTGTGTTGTCACAGAATCACACAACAAGCTGAGATGGGAATAAAGCAGCTGGTGAGATGTCTGGGGAGCCTGGAGACAACATTCACTCAGGGAGGAGACATGCATGGACTGAGCAGCTCTGCTGACACCCAATCTCACAGCCCATCCAAAGAGCGTCCTTCTGTGTAAACATAGTGAAAGATCTGCTACTGCTGAGAAAATGTGCCCATAAACTTACTTTGAACTAAAGTTGAAATATTTGTGCAAAATCGCTGTCTGGAGTCCCAGTGTAAGTGCTATCAGCATAATGTGAGCCAACACTGAGAAAGTTATTCTGTTATAATCTCAGAGAAAATAAAATACATGAGAAATATGCTTTAGTGATGTGCCTTGCAAACAAGCAGTGAGAAATATCTCAGTTAGGTTTCCTGGATTACCTGCTAAACAAGAGTCATGAAAGATTGAGTCCACAGAGCACTTGTTCTGTTGAATGCTAATGCCCTTAAAACTCCCTGAAAGCAGATAAATAACAAGAGATACATCACTTACCATTTTTTATCCAACAGCACAAGAGATGTTACAGCCGCTTTGGTAAATGAATTGAGAATTTCACTTAAGCAGAACTTCCTTGAGCATGTTTGTGCTCTCCATTCATTTTTAAGAGCCTCTCACAGCATCCCTCATGCCCCTGTGAAAGCCCTCCATCTCCTCCAAAAAGGACTTACAGAAGTTCCTTAGTGATTGGGTTGAGACAGCAAGGTCGGGATACTGGGAGCAAAAGCTTGGAGCCAATCTGAACTGGAAACTGCATTATCATATCTTGCACTTGTTTCAGTGGAGATCATCAAATGAGATGGAGATCTCCAAATAAAATAATTTGCATTGGTGGCAAGAGGAGAATTTAAAAAAAAAGACAGAAAGAGACATAGTAAGTAGACATAGTAAGTAAAGGAAGCAAACAGGAAAATCAGTGTCCAATATTGGTTTTGATTGAGGGTTTTGGTGGAAGTACCAGACCTGCTCTCCAACGTGAGGATTTTTTGGAATCCACTACTGGATCTTGAACATTTTCATTAAAAGCCTGAGCCTCCATCAATCCTTTTCTGAGTTCTGTGACCATGACAGTGTTGCATTTTAAAGCATAAAATCTCTTTGCTGTGTTATTTTGGCAGAGAAATGCAGACTTTGCACACCCATGAAATTCAACTGGTGTGATAGCTTTGGGCATTTGTTTGCCTTTCAGTACACAAAGCCCTTTTATTCTGATAGCTGTCATTAGCTGCTGTTATGCCTTTTTCTCCCCTTATTTTGACTGTATTTGTAAGTATATTTCTATGTTTGCTCCTGTTTCCACAGCCATTACTTGGTTCATTTTACTAATATAAATCTGTAAGTTTTGTCCAACAAAACATTTGAAATGTGGCTCTGGTTAGTATGTATCTGTTTTCTCAAAGCAGCAAAGATCTAAAACTCTTACATAGAACATCTGTGTGTGTTAGACAATCCTCGGTTTGGACAATGCTTTGAACACACTCAATTTACATTTCATTTCATAGACTTGCTCATGCCTGAAAAAGAAATAACCTGATAAATTATTTGCAGTTGCTGCCAGCTTAAGCAATGGCTGAAATGCTTTGTTGACGAGTGGAACTTTTCAGATTATTTTTGGTGCTGTGACATACTGCTGTACATAACCCAGACTGGAAAATAACTGACAGCCTCTGGCATCTTGGAGATAAGCAGTATCAGCTGCCACAGGGTAGTGGACTGTGTCTCATGAGTAAAACAGACTCTGGCAGTAGCTTTGGGAGAGAAAACCTGATTTTTTTCAAACAATTGTGTTGTTAACACATTTCTATTTTATTTTGATTCAGCCTTTAGATGATTATTTTCTTCTTTTTTGCTACTGATCTCTTCCTTTGGCATGTTGGGCATCATCATCCAGTCTATTTGGAAGCATGACTGAAAAGTAAGGTGACCAGGAACAAAAGGGATTTCAAATACATGAAGTAATTTTGTGGGTCTAGTGTCTCTTCCCTCCCTCCATCCCCTTGGCAAGAGGAGGAATTATCCCCCTCTCCAGCTGCTGAGAGAGACCTGTGGCACTGTGTCAGCCCAGGGCCACTGTGCAGAGCTGAGCAGCCCCCAGGAGGGGGAATCTCCCACCATGGACATGAGGAGCCACTGTAGGATTTACCCCCACCCTGCAGGAGCAGCAAAGGGGCTGCAGCCAGAGGGGGAAGCAGGATGAACCACCTGAGACTGCAGGGATGCTCTGTGTCCAGAGCTGCCTTTGGTGCAAAACATGGAGCCCACTGTCTGGCTGAGAAAATGTGCCAGAAAACTGGAAGCAAATTAAGAACACCTTTCAGAGCAGACTGTGTTCTACTGTGTTCCTGATAATGATGACACATCAGATGAGATGTCTAAGCACAGGAGGAAAATGAGAATGGGCATCTACACCCTCCTAAATTATTTTCTCATCCTGTTCTCCTTTAGTACACCCATGTCTATGCACTGCTGCTGTGTACTTGGCCCAGGGGAAGCCTTTGCTTTAAGTCACAAAAGAATTACAGACACAGTTGCATGTAAGTTTGTCAGATGGTAAAAGCAATCACAGGCATCCACTGGTTTCAAACTGTTTGTTTAGGGATAGGAAATCAGTTGCAATAAAACCTTTCTGGCAGTGTCATCTCTGTTTGACAAACACACACACACGTATGTGTGTACATATACATATATATATAAATATAAATATATATATATTATATCTTTGAGGGCCAACCATGGCACAATCTCATTAGAAAATATTTTTTCTCCAAGTCTGAAACTAAAACAAGCAGAAAAGCATGGCCAGTGAGCGAGTATCTACCTTTATACTACATAAACATGCAAAAGCCCTGTCAGAACAAAGCCTCATGGGTTGAAGCTCATTTGACACCTGCTCTTGGTCCCTAAGAAGGAAGTTGTTCAGCTGTTATTCAAAGAGTATGACAGTTTCAGTGTTCACACTCTTAAAAGCTCGTTTTGTTTTCATGTTGTGGGTGCTCTCTCACAGCAATCAGTGCAGGAGTTGTCTCCTGAGCATGTCCCTTTTGGAATGTTTTGAGCCCACAAGAGGCAGCTCAGCCCAGTGCAGATGAACCATGGTGGCAGCCACAAGCTCCCTACGCACATTTTAGAGGTGCCAGGCTGCAGAGGCGCAGCCTGTGGTGCATTTCACAGGCATTTACGCATCAGGCACATCCAACCCAGAGCTCAGTGACAACGTGGGCCCAGTAAGAGAGTGAGATTTGGCACAGAGACACCTTCCCACAATCACATGTCACCTTCCAGAAAGATCTGGGCATAACCCATGCTTTATTCAGGCAAACTGAAAATTTTCCCTACTCTATCTTTTATCTTTTTAGGTCTCAGGGAAGACATAACTTGTGTCATTCCCTGTCTTGAGTATGTTTTGTATTTTAAGCTCACTTTTAAACCCAAAGGAGACTGAAAGTTGAGCATATTCACAAAGGCTTCCTTGAATTTTAACATCTTTGGGGAACTCTTTCTGATTTTTGGAAGACAAGAAGTTGTCTCTCATTGCATGCTGAAAACAACTTGAGGTCACATCAGTAACAGCACATTGAAGAGGCTGTAAAGACTGAGATAACTCTGGTTTTGAGCTAATAATATTACTCTGACTCAGTACATGTAATTGTCTCTGGGGGGGATGTTTTAATTAAAAGGGGGAAAATAAGTTTCTTTTCAACTACAGCTTCCTTCTACCTCTCATCAAATAAAATGTAGACGATGCAGAATAATTATTCTCATTATTCCTAGTGGCTTGTGCTCAAAGCATTTGTGATAACATCTTGCTTTACTTTTTGTCTTTTTATTACCTGTAGGATACTGTAGAATACCAGGCTAATGCTGAACTGCATCAGTGCAGGCAGCCTTGGGGGCTCATATCTTACTATATGTTTTAACATCTTATCAATCTTTAAATTTAACAGACTGATTTATGTGCTGGCATTATGATGAGCTCCCTCTGGTTACTGAACTGTGTTTTATTTGGATGCACAGGTCAACAGCAGCTTCTGCAGATCAGTTCTCTCTGGTCTCTGCCAGAAGCTGATAGGAGGCAAATCTTTTGTGCTTTTCTGGAAAATAAACTGCAGATTTTCTTCAGCAAAAAAAAAGGCATTGTACACAAAAGAGGAAGATCGTGTGAATAGTGGAGAATGGGATAAGGAAATGAAAATGAAGGCAGAGTTGCATGGTCCTGAATATTCAGAATAATCATATTTCATCCTCCAAGAATATAATTTCAGATAAAAGCATGAGATGAATGTCTCCCGCTTTCCAGATCAGGAGTTCTGGAAGGAAAATAATGAGACAGAAAATATTTTACATTTGTATGAAAGACTTCTGGCAAATGACACTTGTGATTTCTTAGTGTCCCCAAGTAAAGGAAACAGGTGATAAAGTAGTCAGTGAAGAAAGATACATTTCTTTTTTCTATCTTCAGTGTTTGGAGTTCCAAATCCATCCTACTGTTTTATTTCTTCCTTGCATCAGTATAGTCACCTCTTGAAAAGAAAGGCATTTTACAAAATTTTCTAATTTTCTGTAAGTCTTTTTAATTTAAAAATTGTTCAGATATTCCTAACTGTTTCAAGTCCATTCTTCTTCTACTTTTGCTCATGTATTCTGATACTCCAGGCTTTCCTTTAGAGTTGCAATGAGGAATTACAGTAAAATCATTGAAGCATCTTGTTAATTGCTGTCTGGTGCCTGACCAGGGGTTGTGACTTGGCAAATTTTATTGGAAAGTACTTTGTCACAATCTGACAAGATAAATTAATTAGTGTAAAACTCCACTGTGCATTCATTAATGCCAGTGTACCTCAGACTTTTGACATAGCTGGTGCTACATAATTTACACAATTGGCAAGGAGCACAGTGAAACAGGGTTTATTTCCATTGAGCATTCACTTCTTAAACACACATGCCTTATAAAAAGGAGATTAACTGACTCTTTAATATTGTTAAGGTGATGTATCCCTAGTTGCTCAAGTAGTCACAATGTTTATACACTATTTTGGTCTGTCTGCAGAAGTACAGCCTAAAGATTATTGTGCAAAAATATTTTCTTTCTGGTGGTTTAAAGCTTTCAGGTGCTTTACAGCCTCTCACTGTCACTGAATTAGAGCACTGCTAGTTTTCCTTGCTAGCCATGTGTCCTTGCTATGTAAATGTGAAAAGCTACAGATAGGCAAGCAGAGTCTGTGGCAGGTGATTTTATGATGCAGATGGACTAGGAATATTTTCATGTCAGAAATACGGAGCTGTTGAGAGCATTAGGGATGGTTGTAGTGATGAACTCCAGCCTGGAAGTGACTGTGTGGAAATAAAAGGGACTGAAGCCATAGGAAGCAGTAACTACAATTCCTTTAATAGTCGTCTGATGAAATCATCCATGATATCATGCAGTCTAGGAGAAGTATATAGCCCAGCTCACACTGCATGGTGTAGAGGCACACAGAGGTCCTGATGCTGATTTTGCTGGAGTCAGCAAATAAATTTTTGCTAACTTTAGTTGATTAGAAAATCTTAAAATCTTTTAAAATCTTCTCACCCTTTTCTACAAAGAACAGATATTGTAATTACCAACTTGCAGAAAAATCAAAGTCCTAACAAGAACTTCTGTTCCCATTTTTGTTCTCTGTACATTTTGGTTTCAGGGCTTAAGGCATAACCAGAAATCATCCCTCCACCACAATGTCAGCAGCAGTCACTATTATCTCCTCATTATTAGGGACCTGCATTTCAAACACCCACAAAAATACTGATTCCCTAAAAATTCCTTTTATCTTGATATTATGCCACTATGCAAGAAGAATAATCTGTATCTGAAATAAAATTGCAGTGGGTTTTCTTCCCTGGTTGCCAATACACGGTTGAGTCAGACGCAATACAAGAGTTGTGGGCCACAATCATCTAGGCTGTTGTTTTCCCTCTGCATTCAGCCAAGAAGGAAAGTGTGGGTGCCTCTTTCCTGATCTTGCCTTTTTAGTCACCCCCCTCCTGGGAGCAGCTGCCCCCCACTCACTCCTGGGGCAGCTGCACAGCCCATGACTGGTGGAGGGGCCACTGCAGCACAGGCACGGAGTGGTCCTGGTTTGGGATCCTACAGAAACTCAGGCCCTCAAAGCTGAGAAGTCAAATCTTTACCTTATTCTACTGGTAAAATTTTATATAATTTTAACCTTTTTTTTACCTGTCTCAGCAGATGATCATTGCAACACAGCAGCACAGTTCAGGTACAGTCATTTCGCAGTTCTCAGAAAAAACACTAAGTGCAAGCCTCCCTTCTGTATTCCCTGTTTACTTGTCTCACCCATCTCTTAATTTGTATGTGATGCTCATATTTTTAATATAAAAGGTGCTCTGACTCAGTGCAAGGACTTGAATCAGCTCAGCACAATGGAAATGAAACAGAGAACCCCAGATAAATAGTGATACAGATAAATAGTTCCAGAAATGTAGCAGAAAATGAAATGCAGAAACTGTGTGCATATAACATATGATTACCCTAGCACTTGCAAAACAGCTTTTGAAATATTGGAAGGTAAGATTTCTGTGAAGAATAGGAAAACAAGAAAAAAAGGAGGAGAAAATCCCCTTCCTCAAAGAGCATAATGGTATGAATTATGAGTATCTGTCACAAGAGCTGGAAAGTGCTATATTGCAGTAAGCATGCACAAGGTAAACGGAAAGACATGCTCTTAATAAAAGCTCAAGATATACTCTTAACAAACTTAGTAGTAAGTTTTCAATGTTTCTTACCAAAAGTGTAAGTGAAACTGAGCTCACAACAGGGAGTTCAGTCAAGAGATATGTAGCATGTAACACAAGGCTTGGTATTTGCTGCTTTCACAACAGTGTAGAGGCAAAAGAAAGCAAGTGTAGTAGAAGATAGAATGCGTTTTATTGCTTAAGTGTTGCACTTTTGGACAGCTGATGGGCCCAGAAATCTTGTCTGGGAGATTTTTTTTTTTGTTGTTTTTTGGGTTTGGTTTGTGTTCTGGTTTGTTGGTTGGTTAGGGTTTTGGGTTGGGTTTTTTTTTTTTTTTTTTTGCAATATAATAAATTTGAAGCTCAGTCTGGGCAAAGCACAACTGCTGGAGTTTCACAGAATTGTATGAATCCATTCAACAGTTTGAGAGGAAAAGAGCAGTTATTCCAGCAGAACAGAGCTAGATGAGGGGAAAAGAAACAAGGTATAAGGTCACTCTTCTCTGTGGGACTGAGATAGGTAATCAGGACCTGAAGAAAAGAAGTGGTTTCATGGTGACTGAGCTTCTTTGCTGATAAGTTTGACTTGCCACTTAGAACTCCCTGAAGACCAGAGAGGAGAGGAGATTTAGATACAAAAAGGAACAAGCTAATTGCACAAACCACAGTAATTTCTGAAGTATAAGTGCACTAAAGTAGATCTGTCATATGATAGGAATAGCTGGTAAAACAGTGACTCATGGATAGGTCACTTTTGAGCACCCCTTACTGGGCATTTAGGTGTGCATTTTCTTAATAATATTAGTGCTTAAAAAGGCTGTGAATCATCCAAATGAATTTCAGAGATGTGTGGAAAGTAACCATCCATTGACACCAGCTGAAGTAGGTATGGATCTCTGAAAAGGTGACTGGCTGCCAACATCTTTGCCAGAATTAAGTAAAACGTAAAGCATTGGTTCCCTACCCAAGTATTTTGACATCTGAAGGCCTACCAATGCCTGCCTTTTCCCCAGCCTGCAAGAGGATGAGCTCAGCTAAATCTAGGCCAGAATATCTAGAACTGCTCTTTATCCTCAGACATTTGCCAAACCTGTCATCTCTTCAACTCCATTTCAAGGCTAACTAAAAATGTTTTATTTTGCTTTGGGATTTTTACCCATTTTAAACAGAAGGAAAAGTATGCTGAATTTAGTGGCTATATTTGTATTGGCAGTGGCTATTAGAGGTGTGACTATCAAACATGATGTGCTACTATAATTTAATGGAAAAGACTTTAAAATTTGTTATTTGCATGTTGGAAAGATTTTGTTTGATTGTTTTTTCTAAATGACAGGTTACAGTCCAAATCAAACGGAAGGGCATTGTCACACCCATGTGCTATTTTGTTTTCACATAAGGATGCAGCCCATTGCATTTGTCCAGTTGGGTAACTGATGATTGTCAATAATATTGAGAGCTTCTTCCAATGCTAAAAATAAAATCCCATATATTAAAAAAAAAAAAACTACTCTGATTCCACACAAAGAATGAACAAATTGCTGCCTAAGTGAAATTAACTCTGAGCCATCCCATCCTCTTGCAAAGTATTTTGGGTGTATTTTAACTTTGCACTATCACTATTGAAGTGATAATTAACTACCAGAAAAAACAACATATTAGCCCTAATGCACTGTAAACAAATGCTGTCAATAAACAGACACATTTAAAATACATCTGTCTTTCCATTCCACTAAGATGTATGATATACCACATACTTAGCAATGAAGCACAGTAGGTCCTTGCTTTGCACAACTTCACAAATTATCTTGTTGAAGACAACAGAATAATGTTTCCTATTGAAACATGGCATTTCTAACCACTTCACCACTATCATAAGGCAGAACCATCTATCAAGATTACCCTGGCAATCAAAAACGCCTAAGCAAATCACAAACCTAACTACTGTAGAAAATTATTGAACTGAAAATTATTGAACTTTAATTCTGTAAAGTTGAGTAAACATCCAATAAACTTGTCTGACCTAGAATTAAATTCTTCACAAGAATAAACAATACACATAGGAGAAGCTGATAGAAACCTAGACTAAGTTAAAAGATAAAAAAAAAATTGAAGTATTATAAACTACGGCATATAGTAAGCAAGAACAATCTTTCTGAATCCACTAAATCCCTCTTATCTCTGATTTCCAGTGAGAGTGGCAAGGTAGGTTGTAAATTTCTTATACAGAGGGATCATCCCAATAATTCAATCTGTATTTTAAAGGATGCTGAAATAGCTGTCACTCTATGGCTTTTGAATCCTCTGTGCATACACATAGAACAGGGACAAAAGTTGTCTTCCTTGTGCTGTTATATCACACAAAACCTGCATTCCCACTTTCCCCACTCTCCAGTGCCCTGCCATTCTCAGTGGAGCTCTGAGGGCAAGACAAATAACAGAAAGAAAATGCTAAAATAATTATTTTAATGGCCAGAAAACAAGAAAATTCAGGTGAGACCTTTAAAACTCTGAGACAGATATCAAAGTCATAAACAGGCTTTCCACTCTGTCCCTGCATTAAAGACAGAGCAGAATCCACTTATCACCAAATTAGGTCATTGGCTTTAGGGGCTCTTTCACAAGGATGAGCTTGTCCTTAGCTACTTCCTGGACACCTAAACCTTCTTGCTTTCATATCAGTGAGACTACTGAAAGTTTTGTCTGGTGTTTGAATCAGGAAACAGCATTTAGACTACTTAATTCAATATGGTTGCAGATTAATGCAGCACAGTCCTGGCATGATGCATTTTATTTTATTTGAACATGTAGATTTTTTTCCCATGTTTAAACATTTCAATTTTTACCTTGAATTTTATGTATATAGCAAGAGATATACTAGGATTTCACTGCGCTGATTTTGGTTATGCCAATTTTCTGGCACTGAAGATGGAGCCCAAAACTGCAGCTTGACTAGAAGCCAAGGAAAGGGGGAAATATGTTAAAGACAGTTATTTTCAGGGCAGATGTTGCTTTCTTTTGGTGCCAGTCCCCTAGCAAGCATGAGAATCAAGTCCAAAGTGTCAGTCCCAGGTTACCCTCTTATCAATATATTGCATGGGTTCCATATCACCAGAGTTTCATACCTCCTTGATGTTTCTTGTGGTCAGCTCCTCCAGGCACTGACTCTTCCTTGTCCTCACAGCAGCCAACTGACTCCAGTTCCCCTCAGCCAACCAATCCACCCTTTTATAACACTCTCCTTATTGGCTACAGCTGTGGCCTGTTAACATCAGGCCTGCTCCTAATCTTTTCTAATTAACCCAGCTGCAACTCTTTAGGGGATAAGATTACTCTCTATACTGCCTTTATTTACTTATACTCTATCCCCCTACATTGTCCTCTCTCCAGGAACTGAAGAGCAGCAGAAAGGGCTGATATCCAATCTAAAGGACCTGCCAGTGAAACACTAAGTAGAGTTTCAACACAAGAACCTGGAAAAATTGCACTTTTTGGCACCCAAAGAACTAATTTTTCTTCCATTTGCCAACACAATCAGTTGGTTTTAAATGCAAAGTATGATTCAAAGATGCCTCACATGACACCAGCTCACCAGCTGGCCAGAACAGCTTTCCTAGCAATGCCTGTTACCTCAACATTTTGCAACAGCACTTAAAGTGGGGTTCACTAGGCTTTTACAATGAGTGCAGGCCCATCTGTCTGTGGCCCAGGATCAAAGAAGAAAACAGAAAAGTAAATCAGATCAAAGAGTTGAAACCTGAAGCCAAGTTTAACAGAACTGGATATGTAGAACTCTTTCCTTTAAACATCCTATCAATCCTTTTGTCCCATACACAAAACATTTGCTGAATTTGCAGTAGCTCCTGCAACTCTCTTCCAAAAACACATTGCCAAGTAGTTTCCTTTTCCAAGTAATTCTCTCTTTCATGCACTCCAAAGAATTAGAGAAACACACACAATCATTTTAAAGAACAATAAATTAAGTGAAAACTGTCAACTTTACTATGTAATTGCATTGAATCCATGCAATTACGTGCAAGAATAATTTAATTCCTTTTACTGATTCATTCCAGAGTTAGAATTACACAGTATTAAGGCTAATCTTTCATACTTAGAATAATTAATTGGCCTCAATATATTTGTTTGGGGGATGACTTAGGCAGGAAAGCACAAATTGCTCAGTGGTTAGGTGGTGTACATTTTCCCTAAGCAGTAAGTGATGATGTGAGGCTTTATACAAGATCATCACCACACTGAATCAGCCCTGGAGCACTTTTCTGGCATTCCAGGGTGGTCCCCATGCTTTTTTGGTCAATGCTTTTTTGTGTGGCTGCCAGAGGATCAGAGGATTGGATTATCTTTGCTTGTACTTTCATTTAGTAGAAATAGAGGAAAGGGGAATTTGGTCCTTTTCTGGGATGGGTCCACATCCTTTCATCAGCCCTGTGGGTACTTCCAGGATGTTTTCCTGCTCCACTGTGGATGGATGTTCATTCCTATGTAATAGTGCAAGGAAAACAGTGTGGAAAGGCATGGTTTTCCATCTGCACACTGATACAATCAATTGCAGTCTTTGTGGACATGGGAAAAACATTTAGGCACAAAGATTGTCCTTTCCAGCTCACACCTCAGATTGTGTATCAGGCAGGGGCCAGCCACCACCACACAGCTCCAAAGGAAAGAAGGGCCACTGAAAGAGCTTCCTCAGACTTTTCCTCAGAATTTGTTTTTACATCAATAAGCACAAACTTACCTAATAGATTCCTAGTTTCTCAAAAAAAAACCATAAAAAACCAACAACAAAAAGAAAAACAAAGGTCATTTGAAGGAACAAACTGGGCTAATGAAAAGAAGGGAAATAAAAGTAATTTGCTACTCACCGCTAAAAAAGAATTATTTTGGACCCAAGGTGCAAGATAAATGGTAACAAAATTTAATCATGTGTGTGACTGAGTAATCCAAAAAAACCCTGGGTATATCCCTCATATAACCCCAATAGAATGGAGGAGCAAAACAAACTTAGATGAATCAATAGGATAGGAACAGATTATTGTATCTACTTACATAGTCCCACACTTTCTAAGGAAGAGTACACAGAGAAAAAGAAAATCCTAACAGAAGTTAGGCTTTGCTTGCATCAGAAGTGTCATGTGTGGGATATGTTGCATATGCATCACACTGATGTATTTTTGCTCAAAGCCTAATACAGGCTACTGCTGTATGTGCAAATTTCCAAAAGTCCCTCTTAAGACTTCACATCCCCATCTATTAACCTAATTTTATTTTTCAATGCAAGGTTGTTTTTTCCTCCTGACAAGGTCCTTTTTTTTTAACTTCCATTTTTCATTTCTCAGTTTTGTTTAAATAGTCATATTTTTTTCTCAAAGGAATGGACAAAAATTGAATAGCAGTGTAGTGGCTGTGTAAAGACAAAGACCCAAGGAGGAGGATCAGAAGGCACAGACAGAAAAGAGGCCTTGCAGTGTGCAGGCAACTTTGAGAGACATTTTAAGCAACTTTCAGTGAGGAGAACATATCAGCTTTGTATTTCTAGGTCACAAAGGTCAGAACAATAGCAAGAAGCTTTCCTTTCAAGAAAACAAAACTCCCCACATTAATCATTCCCAAGTATGGGAGTGATCAGCTGAAGAAAGTGAACACATAAGAAATTAAGCAAGTAGTGCATGAAACTTATTTTCCCCAAATTTTATCAAATTTCCAAGGCACTGCTGCAACAGGAATGACATTTTAGGCAGTCACTTCTTCTGGAAATGTTAAATGTACATTTGACTTCTTCAAGGCCTGATGCTTTTTGAAGTATTTGAGCTACAAAATCTAGCAGCTTAATGTCCAAAGTAACTTGGGGGATGATTGCCTTTTCTGTGGGCCAGTGCATTAGAAGTGCTGCAGGGTTAGTGGGACATCAGAGGGTGAGGATTTGCTGTGTGTCTTTTACAAAGCACTGAGTCCCAGTGCAGCATTGGGGTGAGACCTGCAGAGCCAGAGCCCTGGGAAAGCAGGTGGGGAGGTCCCAGGACCTGCAGCAGAGGAGGAGCCTGCAGCCTGCAGGAGTACAGATATCTCTGTTCTTAGACAGCCGGCAAGGGGCAGGGGTCATGTATTAGTAGGCCAAAGATGCATCAATTATTGATTCCATCTGTTGCTTTTCATTCACAAATAACTCCCCTCTGTCCAGCCCACCAGTCCTACTCCTCTGGTCACCCCTTCTCACCTCCCACACCAGAGTACTTTTCCCCAACTTGCCCACCCTATGCAGTGAGGTTTTACCTGCAGGAAAAAGTGTCTGAACAGTGCCTTGCAGAGCAGCAGAGAAGCTGAGTGTCTGTTGAAGGCTCCTCAGCTGAGCATACAGCTTACAACATTACCTTTAAATAAGGGTGCCTTCACCCTTATTTATCCCTCAACCCACCACTTTTTGGATTAAAATGAGTTGTCTTTGTTTCTGCTGGGAGAGCAGATGGGAGAGAGAGGTACTCCATGGTCAGGTACTTTTCTCTGTCTGTTCCTTTACCTCCACCTGTGCCCTCAGTCTCTTATTTTCTTCCTCCTCTCAGAAAGGGCTGGGCACAGACAGAGTTTTAGGACAGTTATTGCCTTAAAGCCTGACATAATTAAATCTCTTTCATTACCATCCCTGGTCAGAGAGTATCATTACAACAAACAGGACAGATACCTTTAGCCCTTACAATAAGAATAAAAGATAACTGCCCATGACCACATGTGTCACATACTATTAACAGAATGCACAATTCAGTAATGAGAGTTAATACAGTTTATAATGGCACTGAGGTACTGGTATAATTTAACACTCAGGTATTGGGCAGGATTCTCTAAGCCACCATTGCTTCGTGCAGTCCTCCCTGCACGTGGAGCTCCCGCTTCTCCAGCAGCAAGGCTCAGGTGCAGAGCACATGTCCAGTGATGGGAGCAGGTTCCCACAGACAACAACCTCACTGTGCTTCTGCATTTCAGACTATTAAACCACCTGAAGCCTTCTTGGGAAGTCAGTTAGTTCCCAGAAGCTGCAGTAATGGCCCAAAAGGTGTTGAGACAATTTTCTGCTTCTAAACCTGTCTCATCTTGGCGGGGACAGAAAGGAGCCCCCTGTGCCTGTGCCTTGGCTCCTGCACACAGTGGGGAGCTGGCAAGCCCTGCCCCAAAGCTGTTCCCACTGTGAGGGCACTGTGCCAGCAGTTCTGCCCTGGGTGATGCCATCTGATGTTTGCAGCTCTGGGTGCTGCTCAGCCCTTGCTGCACATCCTTCTGCAGGACAAATCCTCCAGAATATCTCGGGTGCCACAGGACATGGCTCCCACCATTCCCATGGCAGCCTTTCCCATCAGCCACATCCATCCCCCTCCTGACCTCTCTGATCAGCCTTCCAAAAGGATGTGCCAAGTTAGCTCTGGCAAAAGGGTAGCTCTTGTGGGAGTCAGGGAGAACAGGAGGAGCTGCTTTCCCCCTGGAGTTGCTCTCTGTCCTACTCAGAGCACACTCAGGAGCTGCTGATGGGCTGGAGCATCATCCAGGCTGCCAAGTGCAGTGCTGGTCAGATCTCCTCCTGGGGACACTGCTCAGTGCCACAGGAGCAGGGGCCCTCAGCAAGGAGCTCAGGAGCTCCTTGTTCTCTTCCAATTCCTGTTCTGTTGATTGTCCTCAAGAAAGAATTAATATTCAGCCAGGAAATCAAATTGTCATCCATTTTTCTGCTGTAAATCCCAGGGCCCCCACTACATGTCTGCACTGTTTCAGAGATAGTTTCAGGACCTTCATCATCTGGAGACAGCATGTGTGTTACGGAGTAAGGATCAGAAACAAATAGAAAATAATTGACACAGGAGTGTGCCTGACAAAATTTTACTGACCAATGTTTCAGTTGGAGCCATGAAGTCTTTGTCCTCTGCTCTTTGTCACATATCATAAAAAACTGTCCCCTGTGGTCAGTGGCTGTGTAGCTCTTCTGAAGAACCACATCATGTCACATAGCTGACATCATATTTTTCTTTATCATTGCTCATGAGGGCTACAATATTTCAAAAAGGACATTGAAGAATGAGGAAATATGCAGAGAGGACTGGCAAGTTTGATAATTGCTCTGGAAAGAAAAGAGAACCCTATGGAAAGACATTGATATCCTTCAAGTAGGTAAATATATAGCAGAGAGAGATTTAAAAATAAATGGGAGATATGGGTGGAAAAGGAATAATTGAGACCTGAGAGCCCTCCAATGAAAGCATCACACAACAGACAGATTTAAAACTGTCATAAGGTCAAATTATCCAATAGAATTAAATTTGTGAGCTCATTGCTGCAGGAAAGTATGGAAACAATATGTGAAAAAAAAAATAGACAAATTCATAGAAGGAAGAGGCTTCATAATAAAAAACCCACACCTTCAGAGTGAGAAGCCCCTGACAGCAGGCTGTGGATAAGAGATCCTACCAGGGCAGCATGAATGCAGACTGACTCTATGCACCCAGTTACTGCCTGAGCACTTTTCATCTTGCCTGATGGTGGCTGCAGGGAGGCACAGAGGGTTCTGGGCCACATGGGACCTGTAAACCCTTTGGCACATGTCATCAGTACAGCTCCAGACTGGCCAGAGGCAGCTGGAGCAGAGTGACTGCCATGGGGCTGAGCTGTGCACATGGTGAGAGCACCCACCCGGAGGCAGCACAGTGGGCAAGGTGATGGTGACACTTCAGCAAGGGATACCTCCACACTTCTCAGAGCTGGGGGAAGATTTTCTCTCCTTCTGACTCAGGACTGAGCACTGACAGCACAGCTGAACCCTGTATGACCAATGAGTACAGTTTACATGATGTCACATATAATGCAATGACCTCTTTATCACTTCATATATTCCAGTCCACTCTGGTATAGTTCAAAACCAAATGCAGCAAATACTCAGTGTAAGGGAGACATGAAATTGAGATGTATGGAGCAAAAATACATCCTTCTTTTCTCATTGCAAGAGGTAAGAAAAATTCAAGTTCTTCCGTTAGGCAGGAATTAAAATGTAGTTTATAGAGCAGGAAAACAGCATATTACTGAACAACTGTAAGGCAGGTGAGGTAATCATTAACTGATTCTATTATGCTACCTTCTCCCAAAATTAAAGTGACTTCCCTATAATTTAGAATGGATTCTGAAAGTATTTCCTGACAGTGCCTTTCCTAATGATGCAGGGCATGATGTTTCTGTTCACTCTTGCTTTGCCCTGTGGTGAAACATGCCAGATAAGAAAATTAGCAAGCTGTTCTTATTAGCCATTTTGGGCTGTGTATCCCACCCTCACAACAGACAACTGGCAGGTAGGCTTGGAAATGTAATCAGCTTTGAGCCCATTATGAACAGGTTTGATGAATTGTTACTTCACAAATTATGTCTGCCTGACAAAGTAACTGGCATGGGTGTCTGTGCATTTCTGTCAGGGCCAGCTTTGCTGGGTAAGGAATTTAGGACTGGTTTCAGAAGGAACTCTGCTGCCAACATTTGCTTTCGGCACCCCTGGGAATTATCCTAGTTTGGAGTGTTTTACTAAGCTAAGAAATCCCCTAAATGCTCATTTCTGAAACAGTGCTGCAGCTTTCTGTGGAAGGCAGGCTCTGAACAGTAAAAAAATAGCACATCTACACTGGCACAGCCCTTTCCTTCCCTTCCCATGCTGTACTGTGCACTGCTGGCTTGTGGATAGCCTTTGTGCCTCTCCAAGGAGCTGTGTGTCCCCACAGGGCATCACTGCCACTCATCTCATGCTGCAGCATGCTGTGACCCAAACTGCAGCTCCTGCTCTCCAGAAATAGCATCCTGCCTCTGGGAGAGGTCAGCCATGGCTGACTGCCTCATGGCAGCTGTATCTGCTGGGGAGGTTTCCAAACATGCCCTGCCTGATTGCTCATTGCCTTTCTCCTCCTCAGGAATCATCTCTCAAGAGGCTCTGCATTGCCTCCCCACATGGCTGGAGAAAGCACCCACACAGAGCTGTCCCCTGCCCACTTCTCACCCCGGAGAATCCTGTATGTGGGTGAAGTTTTCATAAATCACCCATGGGGAAATTCCTAGGCCTGCCCTGCTCCAGATTTGTGGCTCAAAGGCGTTAGAAACTTGGGATTTCAGATACATCCCTGTGCTACAGGCAGGGTCTACGAGGGCTCTTAAGTATGTAAATGCACCCAGACTCAGAGCAAGGGTCACCTCATCTAACAGCAGCTTTCTGAAGCATTCTTAAGAATAGAGTGTAAAAACCAGTTCTCTGCCCTTACAATTCCTCCCAGCCTCTAGAAACCAACATTTTAAGGAGTTCTTGAGGTTGAATACTCATCACAGTATATTACAGTGATGAGTATGGAGTTACAGGGTTCACAGGGGTTTTCAGGATGAGGGAAGAGATGTAGATCTGACTCCATATTTCAGAAGGCTTGATTTATTATTTTATTATATATATATTACATTATAATTATACCAAAAAGAATAGAAGGAAAGGTTTCATCTCAGAAGGCTAGCTAAGCTAAGAATAGAATGGAATGAATAATAAACGTCTCTGTCTCGGACAGAGAGTCCAAGCTAACTGGGCTGTGATGGCCATTAATTGTAAACATCCAAGATGGGCCAATCACAGATGCACCTGTTGCATTCCAAGCAGCAGATAACCATTGTTTACATTTTGTTCCAGAAGCCTCTCAGCTTCTCAGGAAGAAAAATCCTAAGAAAAGGATTTTCATAAAAAGATGTCTGCAACAATAGCTCTTTTCTCCATCAGCTTACCCAAGTCCCTTCAAATTCATTTTTATTTTTGGATAAATGCATTAATTTTTTGACAGTGAGATTTGGGGTTTTGAGGGGTTTCTCCCTCCTTTTTTATTTTGTTTTGGCATGTGTTACAATAAACAGCTGAGACATGATAGTGGTAGGTTGTACTGGAGGACTGGAGCTCAGCTGCAGACCTACAGACCATTTCTGCCCAGACATGCTCATCTCATGATCAAACCCAGTGCTCTGCTGTGGTGGCCAACCACTCCTGATCCTCCTTTTCCCAACCCTCTGGGGGCAGCAGCAAGGGCAGCAGGCAGGGACATGGAGCGAGCCCTGTGTGGGGGCACTGATTACTGCTTTCAGTAATCACTGAGACTGATGTTTATGTGGTGCCTCTGGTCTGGACAGAAATATAAATGCCTGAGGAGATAAGCATGTGGACCACTCACCAGGAAGTGGAAGCAGAGGTTAAATGCCCCACATTCTCCCCAGGACCTCCTCTCCAGAGTTCCCCTCCATCACCTTCCTCAATCCATGCCTGTCCTGCCCTGCTGCTGACCAAGCCCTGGTGTCCCTCTGTGCCCTGGAGCTTCATGGCCCTGGGCTGGCCCTGGGGCATGGCAGGGCTGAAAGGGCAGGTGAGGACAGTTCTGTGACACTGTGAACCCTCCAGGAGTTCTGACCCAGTCAGTCCTGATTTTTCTGCTGATGTTGAAGCACAGCTGGTCCGACCATGACTGGTGCTGTGCTTTCCCCTGAGGTCTCCTGCTCTGTGTGGAGGGTCAGGGCTGTTCAGCCACCAGCTTTGGCTGCTCTTCTGTTAGCTGGGTACCTCATTTTCCAGAAATGCCATCCCAACAATGCCCATGAGCTAAATGTCTCTTTATTTTTTTAAATTACAGATGGGCATAGTTAACATGATTCACCAAGATATATCTTATGTATCACACATTGTTCCCTTGATGAAGACTGCATTTCTCTTTAACACTTTATACTGCATTTCTCTTTAACACTTAGTATAGCCTAAGGTCATACTAGAGCAGCTTTTTTTATGAGAGATCTTGTTTTGTAAGATGATTTACTAACAGCAAAATGTCAAGAAAATCCCACACTCCACAAGCATTACACAGCAGTTCCTACATGTGTGTGCTTCGAGAAAAGTCTACTACCCGTTATCTGAACCACAATTTTGGTAATTTTGTTTAGCTAGAGTAGAAGCAACCACCTCTGAAGCACCTCTGATCCAAGAGCTACACAGATGGTAGAAATGGACACAGCAATTCCATTAAAAATAATAATAGCCAATGTGTGGAGGTTACAGGTGAAAATAGTATATTGGACCTGTAAGAAAAGGAAAAGACAAAACATGAATAAGAGTGTTCTGGGAGGACACTTAGAGAATCACAGAATAAAAATAGCTGGATGAAGAAAGCCCTCCAAAAAATGGAGCTGGCAAAAGAAAGACGTATTTTGAAACAGCAACAAAAGAGTGAATTATACCTGTGAGCTGAGAAGCTGAATGATAGTGCCAAGGTCAATGGGATGGTACACAATGGCAGGAGAGAAAGTTAAGAGGGGTTTTGTCATTTGCTAACTTGGCTATGAGAAGGAAAAATTGAGAAAAGGAAAAGAAAGGGAAGAAAGGAAAAGAAAGGAAAAGAAAGGGAAGGGAAGGGAAGGGAAGGGAAGGGAAGGGAAGGGAAGGGAAGGGAAGGGAAGGGAAGGGAAGGGAAGGGAAGGGAAGGGAAGGGAAGGGAAGGGAAGGGAAGGGAAGGGAAGGGAAGGGAAGGGAAGGGAAGGGAAGGGAAGGGAAGGGAAGGGAAGGGAAGGGAAGGGAAGGGAAGGGAAGGGAAGGGAAGGGAAGGGAAGGGAAGGGAAGGGAAGGGAAGGGAAGGGAAGGGAAGGGAAGGGAAGGGAAGGGAAGGGAAGGGAAGGGGGGAAGAGAGGTAGAGTTTTGTCCCTGAACACCAAGGAAGCCAAAGAAAGAATAGGAAGGGGAATCAACAGCACTACAGACATCAAGAAAGAGCAGAGCACGTTCTGCAAAACCAGAAGTATAGTAATATAAAATCAGGCTGTCCTTCCTTTTCTCTGAGGCACAGGAACAATTTGATTACATTAGGGATTTGAGAAACATACAAAAAGATATTTTGCAGGATAAGAAATGTTTCTTTTACAGCTTGAGAAAAATACAAATTTCTGAAAAATACTCATTTCTGAAAAAAGCATGGAAGAAAATATCATTCCTGGTGAGACAAGTGGGAGCAAAAAGAGGAAGAGATCTTTATTTGTGATAACCATACATTTTGGAGACTAACATTTATACTTCAGCACATATGGGAAAACCAGTGAGAAATAGTATAGATGCTATATCAAAGACATATTAATCATTTGAGTTTTCCATTAAAAAATCTGATGTTTGATTATGAACCACATTTCTGAGGGCTACACAGCACACAGAGATAACAAAAATATTTTCTCTGAAACCCAAAAATATCTTTAAACACAGGTTCTAGAGAATTAAGGAAGACAGATGCACTTGCCTTGAACATTAGAAATTCCCTAAATCCTCCATTACTTTCAAGCAGTGGTTTTAATCTCCAAGGAGTTTTTGCTATAGATAAAAGTAAAATCTACTTGGAGTAGGTTTTTACTTTCCTCTGATGCAAATTAATAAATTTTCAGCTCACATTGCACAGCAATTCCCAAGGCAGGACCCACAGACAGGGCATACAGACACCTTTGGAAGCAAAGACTACAAGCAGCTCATTTTGTGGCTGGGGTTTCTACTTCACTAAAAGCTGCAGGCTGTGTTTCAGGGTGCTGGTGTCCCTCCAGATTCTTGGGGAATTTGGAACAGAAGCCTCTCCCCCAAGCAAGGCACTGCCAGTTTGCTGCTGGCCACACCTGTGGCTGTCAGGGCAGGTGCCCTGAGTCTGAAGACCCTCCCATGCTTTGACCTGAGCCAGCTCTCAGGATGCTGCCATCCAGGGAGGAGAGAGCTCCTTTCCTAGCAAAGCCTGTGAAACACAGTGAGGGAGACATAAATGATGGTTTTGAACATCTTTCATTCTGAAACAATACTTTTTACTTATGTGGAAATATGAAAACCTCGGTGAGAGCAGCCATGGTTTACAAAGAGAAATGGACTGCAAGATGATGCTAAAGTTTTTTGTTAAAGATCTCGCATCTTCCAGAGAGAGGAACTGCTGTTTTCTACAGGATGTGCCCAGGTGAGAGAATATGGCTCCCAGCAGCTTTCTCCTTCATCTTCCTCTGATGAGGAGGAAAAAGGGGACTCCCCTGACCTTGTACCCACAAGAAGCAGCATCCAAGTCCCCCAGATCCTGCAGCTCCAGGGCCTCCCTACTGGATCCCTGTGGCAAGCATGAGAGAAAACCTCTGGTGATGCCCAACTCTGTTTGTATAAATGGATTAAGATAGCACTGCCCCAGGTGGCTGAATCACTCCAGAAGCTCTTGTGCTTGACCAAGAGCAGTTTTTTCTCTCCGTAGAGAGTCATGGGCCACCTGCAGGTGTCTGAGTCAGCCTCATCTTCTAAATTTGCTGAGCTCCTGGCTGTAGTCAGTGGATTTAAAGAAATTGTTGATGTTCCAGCAAGCTGTAATCTGCAGATTCCCCACACATGCTGTGATTAGCTTGTTACAAAACTGTATGAACCACTGCAATAATCCCATGTACTAAGGAAAGGAATTTGGTACCTCTGTTCAACCCCTGTTGAGCAGCACACCTCTGACTGCTTGGATTTACAGCCTCTTTTCTGACTGAAAACGAATTTACATATGTCCAGATTCTCCCTTTTCCACTCAGCAGAAGATGACTCATTAAATCCATTGTCTGCTCTAATGAGGTGAGTGCTCATGAAGTTTCTGATCTCACTCCAAAAATGCTTCTGAGTACAGGTATTTAGAAACTGCACTTATCTGGGCAGCTTTCATCCTGTTTGTCAGACCTTTTAACTGATCAGTACAGTTCTAGGGAATGGAGCTGCAAGCCTGGAGGATGCTGCCTGTGAGGGAGCAGAGTGCCCCTGCCTTGGCAAGGCAGGCTCAGCCTGACAGGGCATCTCTGTGCATCCCTGCTGTCTGTGGTACCAGCAGCCTGTCAAAGTGCTGTAGGATCTGAGAACACATGTTAAGTACTCAAATTTATCTTCGTTTTATGCTGCTTAAGATAAAAACCTTTGCCATCTTTTCAATAGGCTGCTGTCAATTAATCTCCTGCTGAGGCTGTCTAAACTTTCAAACAGCGCTGACATTTTCATTATTTGGCAAACTTGCCCTTCATTATCCACTTTGCCTCTCATCCAGGCTCCATAAGGCCTGAGATTTACCCTAAGTAACAGCTAATTGAATACATTTTCTGTGCAAGAAATCTTTTAATCTGCAGAGATCAAATAACAGACTGCTTGCACAGTGACTCTTCAGCTGGACATTGGATTGCCACATGCTTGCACCATCCTAATGAACAACAGGAATCTTACACTATTTCCCAGCTCTCTTTCTTTAATCTACCAACCAGGGGTGGAACCATAATAAAGGAACCACAGCTCAATAGGTAGGGAGGCTCCCTTTTCATGTTTTCTCCAGGCTCAAGTTTCTACAGACACATGACAAAGACATTTTCCTGCCTTTACTGGTTTGCAAATATAAGAATTGAAACCTATTAATTGTCATCAACACTTATAAATGGAGTGAGGACTCTTGTCTTGATTTTTGGAGAGCAATAATAAAGAAACTTGTTGACAATTTTTCCCCTTATTCTTACATAAAGCCACATTCCTTTTCTGTTTTCAGTTTCCTCCTATGAAATCATCATTAAGACCCAAATTCCAGGCATTTTCAAATGCATGTGAGCAGCAGAGGGAAAGAAAATACAGCCTTGTAATTTATATGATGTGAGCACAAAACCTTGTCAAAATTCTTTAGCTACGCTAAGCTAGAGGAAAGGCAGGAAATTTTGAATTCACAAGATTAAGGAATACATTTCAGCTATCTGCTACCTTTACCATGAATTAAGTTGTTGATATTTTTCTCACAGAATGATTTTTCTTGAAGCTCTGAAGGGGCAAAACATATGTGTGGAAACACATTAATTTCTAAGAAAAATTATTTTGCCCTTTTCTGTTTTATTTTCTCATAATAACACCCAACTTCCATTATGCCAAGGTTAAAAAGCTTCAGTGAAATGCTATGGATTATTTTTCTTCATGAGGAAAATCCACAATTTCAACTTTTAAGTAGACAAAGAAGAGCATGGTTCAAATTCCCAACATTTCTCTTGGGCCAGGTTTCACAGACTCTCTTGGACTGGCAGTGTGAACAGCCTGCGGGATGGGCAGTGGCTGGCAAGAAAAGCAGAGCTTGTCAGGTCCCAGGCAGGCACAAGGCTCAGATGCAGACCTGCAGCTCCCTAACCCTAACCCTAACCCTCCCATGCTGAGATTTTGAATGCTGTTATAGAAGCTCTTTCATGTATTTTCTTCCAGTCAGTCTTTCCCATCCTCTCTAAACAGACAGTAGGAATTTGCCCAATATACACAAGCTCTATAATACAGTCTTATTGTGGTGGTGTTCACAGGGGTCCCAGGACAAGGGAAGAGATGAGAATCTTGACTCCATGTTTCAGAAGGCTGATTTATTGTTTCATGATATATATTATATTAAAAGAAAATTATATTAAAACAATACTAAAATAATAGAAGAAAGATTTCATCAGAAGGCTAGAAAGGAATAGAATGGAATAATAATAAAATCTTGTGACTGACCAGAGTCCAAGCCAGCTGGTCTGTGTTTGGCCATTAATTAAAAACAACCACATGAGACCAATCAAAGATGGACCTTGTTGCATTCCACAGCAGCAGATAATCATTGTTTACATTTCATTTCTGAGGCCTCTCAACTTCTCAGGAGAAAAATCCTAGCAAAAGGATTTTTCATAAAATATGTCCGTGACATCAATTAAAAAATTGAAAATTTCTTGAAATTTGAAATTAAATTCTTGACAATTGAAATGAAATTTCTTTGCAAACTTTCAGTCATAAATGGAGACTTCTGCAAAGAAAAGCAAAGCTCAAATGCTTTTTTCTTTTTTCTTTCTTCTTTACAGGGGCTGTATGGCCTTTAAACACAATACAGAAGGGCAGTTTTCACACTGGTCTTCTATTGACTGATAAAAAGTATGGGGAAGCAGAAGAAGTACAACACTGTGAGAAAAATCATTCACCACAACGGATCCAAATCCTCAGGAAACATATTTTCGTTTGCAATGTGACCACCAGCCTGCAGGGTGTAAGGGAGCAGTGTTCCCTCTCTGAAGAGGAAAATGCACCCCTTTTTCCACAACACCACAAGAGCTGTGTTAGCATCACATCTGAGACATGACAGAAAATTTCTGCTATCTAGAAACTACAGTGAAAGGGTTGTTGAATATTGATGTGCACCAAATGCTACTGCATATCCTAAATTAGCAGGGAGTGCCCAATTTCAGACATCAGCTATTGGCTGTAGAACACAGAAGGTATGGATAGAGGGAATCCAAATTGAACACTAAGCCTCAAGACAAAATACCCCACACAATTTCAGTGGACTAAAGCATTGCACCTTTTTATGCAAAGCCAGATTAATTGAAATTGTAAAAGTCTAATCAAAGAGTCGTTACTAGTCCAGTTCTGATGATACTTATTGTCCAAATTGTATAATTATTACAGGAAGATGAGGAACAGACTTTTC
This sequence comes from Melospiza georgiana, assembly GCF_028018845.1. Taxonomy (NCBI): domain Eukaryota; kingdom Metazoa; phylum Chordata; class Aves; order Passeriformes; family Passerellidae; genus Melospiza; species Melospiza georgiana. The sequence continues at coordinate 103,480,337 of NC_080431.1, forward strand.
AGGAGAGACCAGCAGGACTGGCAAGGTGAAGCAATATGACTCTACTTAAGGTAAAGATTTTACTTTAATTCACTTTAAGGAATTGTGAGATTTAGGGATCCATAGCATTCAAGAGGCTATGGGTTAAATTAGATAGAGACAAAAGAAAAAAGTTGTTATTGATGTTCTCAGTGAATCACCAGCCAGTTAACTAGCAGATGAGTTAGTTATTCTACAGGCCTTTAGGAAAAATCTCTTGATTCATAACCCTAATCCTTGTGGGACCTTTCAATGTCTCACACCTCTGCTGGAAATACCCTACTGTTACTGTGGGGGAAAGTAAGCAGGGAATTCCTAAAGGTTGTTTACTATAATTTCTTTTCACAATTAGTCAGCAAGCCAGCTAGGAAAGGTGCCCTCCTGGACTTGGCTTTTGTGAGTCAAGAAGGGCTCATGGGAGATGCCAGATGAAAAGAGCAATCCTGCTTCCACTGCTCATCCAGTCAATATGACTAACTTCTGGAATACAGCTTGGGCTGTGTATGATGATGTCTTGCTGTTCTTACAGACAAGGGTATTTAGCTTTTGAATAACAACACCTTTTTTTTTTGTGGCAGCATGAAAAGTCTCACTTTACCAGCTGCAGAGGATTTCAGTTTGTCAGCTTGTGTGCCACCCAGCACAGCACAAAGAGAGAACTGACATTATCTTTCTTTCATCTCCTGCTCAGTATTGATATGACTCCTGGGATTCCTCATGCTGCTTTCAGTCTGTGGTTTCCTTCCCCTGGGAACACTGGTGTAGAAGAGACAAGGTAAGTGATGCTGCTGTGTGCCACAGATAACTCTGCTCTGCAGGATCTCTTCATGGGCTGCCAAGGCCTTTCCTGCCTTTGCTGCTGCCATGCTGAGGAAGTTGGGGTTGCATGGGGGACTGGGGGGAAGCACAGCCAGGAGAGGTGACCCCAACTGACCAAAGGAACATTCCAGACCATCTGACATCATGCTCAGTGTATAAACTGGGGGGAAGAGGAAGGGAGCAGGAGACATTTGGAGTGAAGGAGTTTGTCACCCCATGTCACTGTTACACGTGGTGGGGCCCTGCTCTCAGGCTGAACACCTGCCTGCCCATGGGAAGCACTGAATGAATTCCTGGTTTTGCTTTGCCTGTGTCGCTGGCTTTTTGCCCTCCCTATTTAACTGTCTTTGTATCAATGCATGACTTTTCCAGCTTTCACCCTTCCCATTCTCTCCCCAGTCCCGCTGGTGGATGAGCAGCTGCCTGGGGTTTGGCTGCTGGCTGACCAGGCTGGGATGACACAGAGAGGGCAGGGACATTTCCCTGGCTGCAGTGGCCAGTGCAGATGGAGAGATTCAGAAGAAAGATGCTCTCCATGGCTTGCAGCATGGAGTGACTAAACTGGCATCACATTCATAGTCAGAGCTCTGCAATCATTCTGCAATCCAGCTTCCTCTGAGAAGATGCAGTTTTAGAACCAGGACAAAGCTACAATGTCCAAGAAGATTAGAAATTATGTTTGGAATATTTTTCCTCATGATAGAATAACAAAATTAATATATCTGGAAAAGGCATAGTCAATAAGCAAAAGGTGACTACATTGTTTAGGTGAAAATAGTAGTTATTACCTTGTTTATGAAAGAATCCCCCAGTCCCTCAGTATTTATGATGTATGTCAAAGTTCACTAATAAACTTCTATGTTTCAGAAATTTTGAACACTATTTTCACTGGCCACAATATAACACAATTATAACTCTCACAAATAATATTATCATCTCATTCTTCAAAGTGCTCTTGTTTTTCTTTTCTTTAGGAGTCCCTGAGAAGTGCACTCAGAAATCAGCCTATATGGCTTCACTTTTTTGTTTTTATTATTATTCAGAAAATATGTTTTTCTGGACAGCGCAAAGGATTCATGTAGGCTGAACAAACAATGCCAATTATCAGAAAGTATTCTTCTCACCCTAATAGGAACAGCTTCTGGTGCATTCAACTCACATTCCATTACATTTCCTTCATTACAGTATGCTGATGAAGAAAGGGAATTAATTTCATATCACTTCAAGCCTTTATTGTCACTAAGCAATTGGTAATGTTGATTCCCTTCTCCTTGAGTGGTTAAGTTTTACTGGCAGTAGTAAAATGTTATTATCTTCATTTTGCTGTAGTTCTAGGCTATACCTGGTCTCCCAAACATACCAAGACATAAAAACTACTTACCAAAGAAATTTCAAGCACATATCTACATTAAAATTATTTATTAGATTCAGCAATTCCTTTTTCCCCTACAGCAACAAATTTGGCCTTTAGAAACTAGTATTGTATGAAGAATAAGCTGTCCATTCAAATACAAAGTATTCCTTTCCCCAGTTATATTTTTTCCCATTTGAAATCCATTTTCAGGCTTTATTATCTAATAAATACCAGGTCCCAATTCATGTTGAGGCAGAATATTATATTAGCATTCCTGGAACTCTGTCTCACTATTGAACCCTGCTTATATAAGATGAGCATTTTTCTTTAGACACAGATGTCAACCTAAATTGATGAGATTTTCCCACTCCTAATAATTGGTATGAAATTTTTTAACAGTCCCTGCACAAAAATTCACAGCCCATGCTGTAATGAGCCATTCAGCTTCACATGAAAAGCTAGCAAGAAAATCACCTTTTCCAGAGCTAAAATGACATATTAACACTTGCAAAACGTGGTATTGTATCAAAGAGAATGAAAATGTTCTCTAAGGCTCTGAGCACAGCAGCACATGCACAGCCCTGAATGTGCAGTCCCTTGATCTCCTCTGGAGTGATACCAAAGGCCAGCATTTAAAATTGCTTATTAAACATTTTAACAGAAGAACAAGTCAAAACTGTTCAAGATTGCACAGGGTCTATATACAGCCCTGGAGTTAAGAGCTTGTTCATTTTTTACTCAGAGCACCATTGTCTTCAATTCATTTTTCCTGTTTTGCATTGCTATTGTAGTGCATTAGGCTGCTCTCTTGGGGAAACTACTTGTGAATGCTGCTATGATCAGCAGGGGAGAAAATCACCTGCAAAACAGAAATTCAAAAGGCTATTTGGTCCCTGCCCAAATAGAGAGACAACACTGTCAGATCAGTCAACATTGTCCAGTCACTTCTTGAAATTTTCTGATGAGGGGTATGCCAGAGTCTCCCACATCTCTGTCACTATATACCTATAGAGTCAATTTTTTCTCCAAAATCAGACTTACATCTTCTTTTCTATAATTAAACTGAACACATCTTGCCATCTGTGGAAAACAACTGAACATGGAAAGCACTTAGTTGTTGGGCTTATTTTAGGCTACCTTTAGAATTTTGTGTTAGAAATCTGTTTTGCCCTTCACTACATTTATCCTTTCTGCCTAAGACTAAACAAGGCAGTACTTTCAACATATCCCTCAGCAGTGGCATCCTCAAGTCACCCTTCTTATCAATGCCACCTTTCAGCTTTTGGCATGTTCTGCCTCACCCACACCTTTCAAAGGGACTGAAAAGTCCAGGTGGGAAAAGGCCAAACACCTGAGTGAAACTGAAGCTTCCTGTTTGGTTGCTGTATTTTTCAGAAAGGATTCCCCTCAAGGCAGTGGACACAGTTCAGTCACCAGCCCAGAGGTGTCTGCTGCCATCTGGCCTGTCCCACAGGACACAGCTCTACCATGGCTCTATATTCCCTTGTTCCACAGAGATCTCCTGGCCATCAAAAGCAGCAGAAGTGACACCATGTTCAGGTAACTCAATTAATTTCTCTCTGTCTGCTTGCAGAGCTAGATAAAAAATAATCTTCCAAGATACAAGTCAGCATCAATTCACTTCGTTCATTTTAGAAATCCTTGTGCCTTTGCAGACCAGACAGATTTCTACTGCCTCATGTAATGCAGGTTTATGCTTCCTAAGGATCTGCAAGTACAAGAAGTATGATTGCCTGCTCTTCTCAAATAATAAATGAGTTCACTTTTAACTTAATCAATATATTCACATTTGACTTACTCTCTGCCTAAGTACCTTTTTGTTGTGTGACTCATTCCATAGGCTCTAAATATTGTTGATTATATCAAAGAGTGGTATCCAACCCCAAAACAGACTTCCATGAGTTTTACTGGAGGAACTGGGTGTGAAAATGATACTTTGCTCTTTGTTTGACTGATCTTCTGTTCTTCCAATTATGCTTTTACCATGTTCATTGCCATCTATGTAGCTATATAAGGATGTTTATATGGCCTTCCTAGTCTCCTTTTGCAGTTAACAAAAAAAGACAGACCCTCCAGACTCCAGGATTGTCAATGCAGAAAATATAAAGGGCCAGGAACGAAGTTTATACACTGAACCTTTGAGCATCTATAATTTTCTTTATCCCTTGGTATGTCTTTTATTGTTCCAATTCATTCACTCTAATATTTCACCCATCCCCAGTCCAGATGATCGCAGAATCTCTCTCTTAAACAGATGTCCCACTTCAGGACACAGATCTTTTACCTTACTGTATAGAAACACGACTCAGATGGTCTAAAACACAGCTCTCCAACTGCCTTATGCTTAGAAACTGAAAAAACACACAGAAGAAAAGAGCAACCCCAGCTTTGGGGCAGAGGAGCATGCACATGGTTTCCACAGCAGAAACCCAGGGCCAAGTGCTGCGCAGCTTCCATAGGACCAACCTGCACTAACTAAATACAGATATGAGCCAGGGAAATCCTTTACCTGGTCTCATAATTGAAAATGTATCATCTTCCCCAATAGACACAGCTTAGGACAATAACATGTTTACTTTAGGAGTCACTGTGTACCCCAAAAAAGCCAGCTGAAAGCCACATATGGCTGAAAGCCCTATATTGCAGAAAGCCATATATTGATTGTGGCTGCAGCACAGACTTGTGGATCCCATCCAGAGGTTAAGGGGAAGTTACTGACCACAGGGATTTTTTCTTTTCTGCTCCTATCCTCAATGAACAGTCACAGGGAATTTCTGCAGATAGTTCAAGGGTGAGGACTGACTGACCATTTGAGAAATCTCAATGTAAATTTTAAGTGTAACAAGGAGGAGCTCCAGCTTTCTGACCATCTTCATGGTCTCCTCTGGACTCACTCCAACAGTTCCATGTCCTTTTTTTAGGAGATCTGGAGCTGACTTTATTAACATGCAGAAATTGCAGTGTATAAAATTACAGTTTTAATTGAAAAATAGCACTGATACAAGTACATTGCTGAGAATGGTTGCACTTTGATACTGGCAGCGTTGAACTCCACAGTGGGCTGTTATTTGCTAATGTTTATATACATACAAAGCATACACCATTAGCAAGCCACTTCATTAAATAAGTAGGGTACAAATGCAGTTAACAATTACTGCAACTGACAGAGTAGTGAGTACAGGCTTTTCTCATCTGCACTTTGGCATACAGACAGCCTGCGCTGACGTGTGAAAAATGAGCTCTTTCTTTACATGTTTTGCCTTTCTTCATTATCTATATAGAATAATAGCAGCAGGGGCAAAACCCTCCAGCATGACTCAGAGAGCTGAGAAAAGCCACAAGCCCCCCTGCTAATGCGATGCCAGTTCTCATGCAGAGCTGCTGAGAGCTTTGTGCAGAAATCCTGATGCATCTCTGCTCGCTGCCTTCGGATCATCGCTCCCGTACGGACATGGCACAAAAAGAGCTGCCTCACTGGAGGCACTTACAGAGCTCCTGGTGAGTTTAACAGGCAGCAGAGCTTGCCTCAGGTCCTGAAGTCAGTGTGCCCGTGCAAAATGACATCTTAACTGCAGGTCTGTGCATAGTGTAGGACATTTGCATTTGGGTTTGCCCTGAAGGAAATCCCAGGCAAGTCAATGACATAGTTTGGATACATCACCAGTCCATGGCTGAGGAATGAAGATCATGGCCCCACCACATGGCTGTGATCCCTGAACAACCCACCTTTCCCTGCTGCAGCCCAGCCTTTAACCAGATGTGCTGTTCTGGTAGCACAGGATCCCCTAGAGTCAGCTCACCTTGTAACCCCATTCAGTGCTAGACCCATCTCAAGGGAAAAGCAAAATCATAATTATTGCCACAGAACACAGAAGTAATGTACTTTATTTATGGAACTGGGAATAAAACTACAAAATAAGAAAAGAGGGGAAAAAAAGGGGAAAAAAGAAAGAAGAAGAAGAAAAACTAATTATTAAAGCCACTTGCAATATTTCTCTGTCCTTATCTGCTCTGTCAGGAGTTGTTTGCAGATGTTGCCATTACTGATAAATTCTCACAAGCAAATACCCATTAGAGAACACTCTGATTTTGGAGATCCCACCTCTTCCTCTGCTCCTGTTTAGATGTTTTCTTAAAAGAAAAAATCTCTAAATATTTATGAACCTTTAAAATCTATTCCGTCTCTCCAGTATTACCCTTTTCAGCTATTATTGTGACGGTTTGCATCATGTTTCAGTTTCATTTCTTTCTTTTCCCTCCTGCCAGTCAGTGCAGACAGGTCCCTCAAGGCTGATTTTTTGTGTCACTAGTGCTGTACCTGCTGCCCAGAGCATCTGGCTGGGTCCCAATTGATGTTTAACCACTGAGGTGAATGCATCAAGGTGAGTAATTTTCCTGAACTTTCATATTTCTGCTATGTGTTTCCACCACCAGTTCTGTCAGAGCTGTGATTTACCACAAAATTTCAAACATTTTAGTTTTACTGTTCCTTCAAACCTAGTAACACCACACTAACACCCAGTTCAGGAGGTTTCCTCCCCACTCAGATAACAACACCCAAACTGCTGCAAAACAGAGACAGAAAGCAGAGCAGAGCCTGTGCCTTGGGCTGGGTGCAGTCTGCCCTGGGCAAACCCTAGACTTGGGCTGAGGCTGAGCAGGCTCACAGCTGTGGAAAAAAGGCTGGAAAAAAATAACAGGGCTCAGCCTTGTCCATGCACATTCCTTTCCAGGGATGCTGCACCCTGCAGACCCCACCTGCCTGTTGCAAAATCCAGAGCTGAACATAGGGAGCTGTTAATCCCCAATCCTGGTGTCCTGTGTGAAGTCCTGGCCCTGAGCACCCAGTGAGAGAGGGAGGGCTCCCTGCCCCTCCATGCCCAAGGAAAAAGCACCATCACCATCACTCAGTGGTTCAGCTCATTGTGCTTCAGCAGCCCCCCAGGGATGCTCGAGCAGCCCAGCCATGCAGCACTTCTGGATGTCCTTCCCTCCACACCAACTCACTAAGTGAAGACAAACCCCATCATTGACCAGCAAAACAAAGCATCCTAAAGGCCAACCCTTTCTGCAGGGAGTGTTTATCTAATTAGGGCACCTTCCCAATAACTTTGGTTTTTAGTGCTATGGCAACAGGTGGTATAAACATTAACAAACCAAATGGAATGGGAGGGCAGGCTTTTAAATAAAAAGAAAGTCCACATTACAGAAGTGGACTGTGCAAAAGGACACAAAAGCCACCAAGTCTAGAATAGATTTAAAATGTGGTATGAAACAGGTCCAAATTTTCGGAGGTATTAAGTAGGGTAGGAGTGGTAAAGGCTTGTCAGATGAGTCCTGGTAAGTTGTTTCCCATCCAGTTATCTTGGCACCCTCTCAGGTGTTCACCTGCCTCTACAGAGCCCCAGGACTGTGGCTGGAAACAAGCTGCCTTCTCCATGGCAGCACAGCCACCCTGAGTGTCCATCAGCACTGCTGCCCATGTCCTCTGTCTGCTGACCAGAGCTCCACGAAATCCTCATGAGCTGCCAACACAGAACCTTTGTATCAGGAATTAGTTGGTTCTTCAAGCAACTCATCATCACTTTGTCTTGAGCTGGAAATAAGGACTGAGCTGCATTTTTGCTACCAATGTTTTCTGCCCTATCCAGCAACACAGTATAGTATAAATGTTCACAAAGTGAAGTTCTCCATGGTCTACTTCATTGGTTTCAACGATGAAACTTGATCTCCCCAAGAAGACATGCTAAGTCTTCACAGTGCTGAATGAATTAGTATTTAGTGTACAGTTCAGAAAAAGATGTTTACAGGATTAACTTTATATAGCATGTGTATGAAAAGAAGGATTGAGTGCCTAAGGATCATGGAAAACACGTTTAGTTTTCTTTTCGGAGTATATGGGCCCTAAGCTCAAGCAGTTTGCTATATGTAATGTTTTCTAAATCCCTTTTAACAGATATAAATAACCTGATTTTTAGTCTACAGTGTTGCAAGTTTTATCAGCAGAATACTATGTCTCATGTACTCTTCCAAAGTCCAAACATAAATATATGCTGAAAATAAACTCTGCTACTTTGCTATCTCTACTTTCTAGGACAGGACACTCTTGCCTGCTTTTTAAACTCAAGATATTGCTGCATATTTATGGATTTGAATACAAACAGCATGAAAAGGAAGGCAAGGGAGTTTTCTAAGTACCTTCTGTAAAGACAACCCTAAACAAAACTCTGGGAAAGGCTGACCTTCATGCAGGTTTGCCTGTTCATTTATCACAGTTGCACAGTGACAATATTTTTTCAGGGTGCAAAGTGCAAAAGAGATACTGGACAAAGGGATTTTGCTCTTGAGGGGTTTACTTTCCTTCTGGGTGAAGTTATTCAACTGCTCTGTTATGTTTCAATTTGCTTCTTCTCCAAGTGTCAGGACTGCTTCTAGAGAAAATGCTGCAAGGAGTGATGACAAACAAAGCAGCACATGACCAGTAAGAAAATATTTGGAATCATTCCCATAATAATTTTCAAATCTGAAGATGACTCTTAATGTAAAATGATTGGACTACTTTCAAAACTGGAACAGGCTGCCCAGAGAAGTGGTTTAGTCTCCATCTCTGGAGGTTTTTAAAAGATGTATGGCTGTGGTGCTGAGGGACATGGTTTAGTGGTGGACTTGTCAGGGCTGGTTTAATGGTTAGACAAGAGTCTTTTCCAGCCAAGGGGTCTATGATCCTGTGTGCTGTGCAGGGCTGCAAAGGTGAGCCATCCCAAGGAGGGCTGCAAAGGTGAGCAATCCCAAGGAGGGCTGTAGAGGTGAGCAATCCCAAGGAGGGCTGCAAAGGTGAGCCATCCCAAGGAGGGCTGCAAAGGTGAGCAATCCCAAGGAGGGCTGCAAAGGTGAGCAATCCCAAGGAGGGCTGCTGTGGCCCGGAGCACTTTGAGCAGAGCTGTTGAGAAAGGGGATCAGTCTCTGAGATAAAACACTCTGAGCAGTGATGTTACCACCCAGCTGAGCCCTTGTCTCTGCAGCAGTGCAGGCTGTCCCAGTACTCCTTCCCCTCTGAACCAGAAAGGTTTTCCCAGTTTGCAGCCACCATAGCTATCCAGACCACAGGCACAAAATGTGCTGGGGGCTGCTTCCCTGTAATACTGCTCTGGAGGGACTGAGGCATTTTCCCAAAGGAGCTCAGTGTGAGAGGTCACAGTGCCTTCATCAAGCTGTAGCTGTCCCCATAGCTCTCCCCACCAAACCAGCATAACCCTTGCTGGTGGTTCCTGACCTGCTCCCCCAAACCCCACAGTCACAGATCCTCCATTAGAGGAGCAAGGGGAAGCTGCCCTTCTTGCAGCTTTGAGCTAAAAGTGACACAGGTTTCCAGGCTTTCTCCTCCATGCTCCCCACTTTGGGCTAAATTTCCCATTTATCACTCCTCAGTCTCTGCTCCCCTGAAACAGCCCATTTTCCCAGGCAGTGGCTGGATGAGCTGGCAAAGACAGCCCTGTGCTTGCTCTCATGCTGAGGGCCACAGGCAATCAATCACTGGAGTGTCTGTTTGTTGTGACAGATGGATAAGTGCCTCCTCTTCTCTGTTTTCAAATTATTTCAAGCAACAAAAACAGACACCCAAAACCAATCTCTGAATGCTGCTTGAGCAGCAGAGCCAGGACCTCCAGAGAGAGGAAGAGCTGCCCCTGAGCTGGTGGTGTGGGGAGAGATGGGCTTGGGGCAACCCCTCTGAGATGTGGTGCTGCACCAGCAAGGAGGGCCAGGAAGCCCCACTTGAGGAATCTGGGTCAGGAAATCACTTACCTGCTTTATGAAGACTAGACCATAGGAAAGAGTCTTACTTTATACATGAATGGTCATCCTTACTGTGAAGAGAAAGAGAAGCAGCCTGTGGGGAAGGGATTGTCCACAGCTCTGGGGAGGGAGAGGAGGAGTGCAGGAACGAGAACATCTGAGAGCCAATGGGTTTGCTAACATACCTTCCCGATATGAAAATCTTACTGATAACAGCTATCATCTAGATAAAAGAGCTATGCTCTGGGAAAGTCTGAAGGTCTTTTGCTGGAAATAAGCTAAAAGGGGCCTAGGGAAGGTTTTCTGTACTTTATTAAATTCTGTATGCTTTATTCTAGTTTTTGTTGAACTTTATGTTCCCTGCAGTTTTAAAACAAGACCCAGAATTCCATAGTTTACTTTTATTATAAAGAGAAAAATTGATTCAAAATTTCTTTTCAAATATTCTAATTTTTTATGAAGATTATTGAGTAACACCCTGAAAAAATTAATGCGGACAGAAATATCAATTGCATTAACACCAGATATGGATATTTTACAGTGTGAAACCAAGTGTAATAACATACTATACAGGTTTCCAGGTCAAACAATCCATTGGAGGGAATGGAGAAATTATTTTCTCTACCAAATGCTTTTTTAAAATTTCTTTTGACAAATAAAAATTAAGCACATTAATACACATAATTTTTTCTAAATAAACATAGAAATCTGTTTATTTTCTACAGCTTCAAGATATCATTCATTACTGTCACATCCTGCCACCTCATACCAATGAATTTATTAATTTTTAAGGAACTGAAGGGAATGGATTTAGATGATACTTTGATATATGATTGATGATCTCTGTATTACAGATGCTTTTGAGTCAAATAGCTGGCCTAGCCTGACTGGAGTGTTTTTCAGTGAAATGTAACAAAAGGATGTGCTGAGCTATTGCCTGTCCACACTGGCCCTGAGGCAGCAGGTCAGGGCAGGAATGCTCAGGGTTACCAGCACTCTTGGCTTCACAAGAAGAAAGAGGTTCAGGGGCTTGTCTAGGGATGGTTGCAGTCAAATGTTCTCCATTCTGAGTAGGAAGAGAACTGAGTGACCTGAGACATCTCCAACACCACTGGCCAAAACTATAAAGGAAATAATTTTTCAACTGGCAAATCCTATCTGAATGTTTTTATGTAGCAGGGCAGAGTAGGATGGCCTAGAACAAAAATAAGGTGAAATTTCACAGAACCACAGAATCTTCTGAGTTGGAAGGGACCCCTAAAGGATCGTCAAGCCCAAATCTGAAGTGAATGGCCCATGAAGGTATCAAACCCACAACCCAGTTGGTGCTATTAGCACCATGCTCTGACTGACTGTACTGCAAGATATCCTCCGTGGAAATCAAGGCCATGATTGTGGATTCAAATTTCACTGAAGAGACCTTTAGATAGTACATTAGAAACATCTTCCTAACATCCCCTCCCAACCCCCCTTTCAATTTCTCTGCCAGTTCCTCTCCTTAGGAGACTGAAATTTAGCTACTACAGGACAACACAGAAATTCTCCCTCACAAATTGGGGTTTGTATTTGTTTGTACTTTGGCACTATTGTCAATAGTCATACAGGAGAAAAGACACATTTTATTTTCCACGCATAGGTCCTTTCCTGGAGAAACAGATTCAAGTTGAATCAGATGGGGTGGAGGAAATCAAGACACTCCATACCACCTAAGATTTGGTCACTTTTCTTGGGTCAGGCAAAGAGGACATCAAGGGGATGAGAAAGCTCTACCTTACCCCTCTTGTCTCTGTTTGGTCTGACTAGTGTAGTTTAAAGCAATTGTTCTGCATTAGCCAAGGGAAAATCCATTGAGGCCACAGGGAGCTGGTGATTTCACAGTGCCATGGAATCCATGTTCATGAAGGTTCAGTGGTCTCCACTTGATCTTTGCAAGCAGTGTTTGCTCTCACCCTGGCCCACAACAAAGTTGGTAGAAAGCCTCCTGTCATTACCCATCTTTAAGATTATGTTACATTTTTCTCATTCCCACTGGCAGAATAAAATATCTGGGAATTGTTTGCACTGGGAATAGTAGCAGCATGAAAAATGCGAATACATTTTTTCAAAAGCATAGGAACGAACGCCAACAATGGCTTGGTTTTGATTTGGTGGAGGGGGGTGCTGATGATTGTATCAATGACAGCAGTTGTTTTCATCTGCAGAGATGGATGGATGGATGGATGGATGGATGGATGGATGGATGGATGGATGGATGGATGGATGGAAGGAAGGAAGGAAGGAATTGGTCTAGCAGGACCTGCCTTTCCTGAAGCCATGCTGGCCCAGCCTGGTCCCTGGTTGGTGTGTGATGGCACTGAAGATGATCTGCTCCATAACCTTCCCCATCAGGCTGAGAGGCCTCTCATTCCCTGGATCCTCCTTATGGCCCTTCTTGTAGATGGCTGTCACATCTGCCAAACCCCAGTCAAGTGGCACCTCCCCAGCTAGCCAGGAGTGCTGATAAATGACTGAAAATATCTTGGTGATCTCCTCCAGCACAGGGAGCTGTGCTGGCATTACACAAGAACAGGCCCTGGTACTGTAAATAGTGGAGCAAGAACCTCACTTCCCTTGTCGGAGCAGACAGGGACACGATTTTTCTTTCTATGTGCTATCTGCCTCATTTTAGGATCCTATACATTCAATTCCCTTGGAGCTATTTTATTCCAGCAGTGGGTGTCACACAACTTGCCTCACAGCTGTTGTCAATGAATAACAACGGGACATTATAGTAAAATGAACAGCCTATTAGTTCACATCCTGGTTTATTCTCATGCCTTGCTCCTGGGAAAACCAACAGGCAGCTGCACTGTGACTTTGAACTGGTCTCTATTCATCTCCTACTGGGGTGCACTTGGACATCCAAATGTATTATGCATGCACATCAGCTCAAAGGAGCCTTGTTCTTGCTTCAAGCCTGTGGAAATAATACATTGGATGGGTGGTTATACAAATAGCAGTAATTATGCAGAAATCAGCCCATGTTCCCTTGGTAATGGCGCCTCATTAATTTCACTGAAACCTCCCTAAATTATACCAATGAATTCTCCTGTAAGTTTGGGTTTGGGGTTTTTTCTGTTTGTTTATTTTTTCCCTTTCATAAGCAAATTTTGCCTTAGAAAAGCAAGAAGGGAACATTTCTGCTGGGTTGAAATAGATACATTTCCCATCAGATAAAACAGCAGTGGTGAGAATAACAGTTGTGGTGTCTAGTACACACTAAAACTGTGGATGATAACTGCTGCAGAGGAAGTATTACTTTGACAAAAAAAGTTCAAGAATTAGTTCCAGAAGTGGCAGAGCCAGTTTCCAATGGACTTCTGTAGGCAGTTGAATTGCATGAAGGTTGCAGCATGAACTCACCATGTCAGTAAACATGACAGAACACTGCAGAAAGAAAGTAATAATATTACTTTTGATGAAAACTGCCATTAGCCAATTGGGTTGTTTTTTTTTTTTTTATTAGTAGTCGTTAATGCCAGATAATCTCCTTAGGAGACAATCTTTGAAAGAGGAGAGGACTCTTCACTTGACCCTGTGCATTTTACAGCTGAACATCAGCCATGAAACACAACTCACAAGGGACCTTGAAGACAGACGGAGCATCCATTGGCTCTTCTGGCAAATGGTATAATATAATCTGAACTCTAGTTGGAGTAAGAAAATGAGTGGAAATGCAGTGTCTTTGAGACATTCAGGAGTCTGGCAAATCTGTTTAAAACAAACAGCAAGTTTGAAAATTATTGATAAGGGAGCTGATGGTTGACATATCCCTGCAGCAAGAGTTTGAGCTTAGTTTCTTAAGGAACAAGGCTAATTAAGAGATACACTTTTATTAATGTCAGCTTTCACATCAAGTTTTCTTCACATTTTGTCACCCTGTCCTGTTGATGGAGGGGTTGCTGGGTACCTGGCAGCTAGCCAAGGTAAGCCCAACACATTCACTTTTATGTTTACGCTTTTTCAAAATCCCTTTTCTGACTATTTGCTCTGATAGTCTCCATATCTGATACCCCTTATTTTCTCTCTCTTCTGCTGAGGTGTTTCTTATGTAAATACATGATCACCCATGTTTTTATTAAGCTTTATTTTTTTTATATGTTTTTATTAAGCTTTTTTATTTGCTTATTTTTAATTCACCAGTTGTACTACTTAATAATTTTATTTTACTTGTTTTAAATTCACCGGTTGTACTACTTAATAATTTTATTTTCTTTTGCCTTTCAAAGTCCATATTCAGTCTTTACAAGTGCAACACATTATTCATTTAATTCTTGAGGTACCCATAGTACTTCCAACCAATGCAACGATAGTCTTTCCTCTAACAAGCTTACAGCTCAAATGATAGATGATAGAGGAAGCCTGAGCTGGGGGCAATCACAGAATGATAAGTCTTTCACTGTATACCCTTGAGAATGAATTGACCACAGGATGTACATAGATCATCACATCCTTGATGGCATGTAACTGTGTAATCAGTGCCTGATAATGGCTTCAAGACATTAAAGCAATGAGGTTTTAAAACAACCTTCTTGTTAGAGTTGTGGGAACAACAAAATAAGTCATCCTTAAGCTGGAGCCTGGTGTGTTTCTGAAAATGACTGCAAGATGATGCTGCCTGCAGCAATGGGAGAGTGGATTATTTCTTTTTAATTTTACTTTTTTTCCACAGTTTTTTTTTATTTGCTTGTTGTGAGCAGGGAGGGAAAGGGGCTTTTCCCAGTGTAAGCTTACAGAAGGTGAATGTCAAAGCTGCCTGCAGAAGGGACAGCCGCCATGCACAGCACCCTGGGAACAGATTAGAAAGTGCCAGCGCAAGATCTAGCAAGAAAGCAGGGTCATTAAATGCCTGCCTGCACCTGTGGTAGGTCCCACCCATGCCTAAGAGGTGAAAGGATTTGTTTTGCTGCACAAGAGATGGACATTGTGCATTAGACTGACCCCAGCTGATCGCAGACTCAGTGACAGCTGCCTTCAGAGCAGAGAGCACCTGGCACTGCTAACTTGCCAAACCACATTAAAATAAACCATAAACTATTTTCCAAATAAGCAGTTGTTCTAGCTTTTAGAGAGCAAATAAAAGCAGGGAGGAGAAGGAAGGTGGTCTGCAGGTCAGAAAGAGAAATAGGGACACATGGCCAGAAGATGATCTCACAATTGACTGTGATCTGCTTTTCAAAAATAGTTTCTATTCCATCTGCACCAGTATATTTGATGATAAATGATACTCCTGGAAGAGTGGCTAGACATCTTAAGACAAAATTGAAGGGTTTATTTGATTATTTGGGGATGAAGCATTTGCGCAGGCAAAGCATAATTAAATACCACACTCTCTACAGCCCTCAGAATGTTGCTGCAAGGTTAAGGTATTGTCTTTTTGCCTCCTTTGTGCACTGATTGCATTTTGCCTACACACATGCTCTCACACACACACACAGAGTCTGTCAGCTTGCTGGATTTGCCACTTTTCTCCTGGTTTGAAATAGTCTTTCCTTACTGGAAAAAATACTTTTGTATCACTGCCAATAGCTTCCCAAATACTGCTAGTATTCAGGGAACAATGACAGGGAATAGTTTATTCATCCTGTGTGTTTCTGTCACTGATCATACCTGGAGACTGAATCCTATTTGAAATACAGACATGTTTCCTGACTGTCTGCCTAGAAAAACAGATATCTGAATGACAAAGGCTGAAAGGGAACCTGTGGTAGAACAGTATTCTTTAATTTTTTTATTGAATTTTAAGTAGGAAAAATTTTTCTGCAGTGCTGCATGTCAGGGAAGCCCAGGAGTTTCTGCCCAGCACCTGCTTGATGTCTTTGGAGCCCAGATCCCAGGAGCAGACTGTAGGGAGTCTGCTTTCTCCCAGTGTTCTGCCACACCTGACCTAACACAACTGAATGTTTCATTGTCTGTCTCTGCACAGAAGGCAGGCAACATTGTTTTGATGGAGTTTTTAAAGCACATCTGAGTGCTTTGGCACATAATTATTTCTACAAAATCTCTCCTCAGCTTCTGCATTCTGTGCCTACCTCACTGCCCTTTTCAAGCTGCCTTTTTCAGTTCAGCTGCTGAAACTCTGCCATGGGAGAGGGCACCTGCTGTTTGTTCTATCTCTGTCTACCACCCCGTCCATGCCTATCCAGGGAAGCTTGTCAGCTTGTTATATTGTCCAGAGGGGGGCAAGGATGGCCTTTGGTGAGCACCCAGCATGCAGGGATCTCTCTCTGAGCAATCACTTCTGAGCACAACAGCAACACAAACATATTGACAAAACAGTATTTGAAATAGAAACAGGATTCTGCCACAAACACTCTGGAGAGCTCCTTTCCCCTCTCTGTTGTAGGAGTTTGATCTCTCTGTGCACCACTTTCACAGCACACTCAGGGGTTCTGAGTAATTTCAAGGGTTTCAAGTGCATTTCTCCTATGTTTTGAATGCAGACATAATAGTAACATCTCCTCCTTGATTTTCTTGAAGAGTTTTGCTAATGCATTTCATAGGGATTTGACTTTCTCTCTACTCCATATTTTTAGATGTTTTTCTGGCAATAAAGATGTATTCTCCCTCATGAGAGAGTGAAGAGTGTTTACTCCTCAGCTCTTTAGATCTGCTTCACTTTACTCCATCTCTTTCAGGATGAGCCATTGATAGCAGGGCTGGAGAAATACAGAACATTAAACTTTCTGAAACAAGGCAGGAGCAAAAAAATCTGGGGTGGGATGGTTCTAGCATGGGGTGACACAACACTGGTGCCACATCCTGGTGATGGAAAGAAGGATTCAGCAGTCATCACTGCTGAAGCCCGCAGAGACCCTTCTTACCTAGATCTGGAGCTGGCATCCACAGCCTGTTTCCCAGAAAACCACCAGTGGTGAAACACATGGCAAATTATAGCATATGTCTAAATTCTTGAGAAAAATACTCAAAATCCCTCATGTAGGGATATAACAATCCAAGCTCCTTGAAGGGAGGGAGAAATGGGGTAAAATGCAGCATGGATGAGGAAGCAAGAGGACCAGATGGGACATCCCCTGCCAGCAAGATGGCAGTGGGATCAGTGAAAGGGTCTCCAGAACAATGGCACAACACCATGGGCATCAAACATCACGTGGCTGTTGAGCAGATATTTTGGCAGTCAATTCTGTGGGGAGAGTTTGTCCTGAAAACTCATTCCTCATTGCTTCATGTCTGGAATAAAAGCAGAGAGCCTGAGGGAAGTTTCATCCTCACAGGTTCAAAGGCCTTCATGTAAAACATGACTGGAGGTGACATCAAAGAAAGTTCTTCTTGCCCAGCCTTTGCCTGGTGATCCAGCTTCCCTCTTGCCACTCCAGATTCTACTTCATTTCAGTCATCTGGAATAGGTAATGCATTATTCCTTCATGCTCATATACAGATAATGGCCCAGAAGTCTCAAAAATAATGATGGTATCAGATTAAGCCAAGCTTAGCTTTTGTCCTGAGTATGGACTTCAGACCAACCCAAGTTACATGTAAGCTCTTTGTGAGGCTGGTTCTGAACTCTTCAACAAGCTAAAGGCCTCTTTGGATACAGACTCATGTCACTGGTTTCTTTTCATCATACCAATATCTCACAAATCTGCCTTGATCTGAAAGGAAATGATTGCTAAGCTCTTGAATCTGAAACATGTTTTTTGCTTCTTAAACATAAAAACAAAGTAAAAAAAGGGTGTGTTGATAGCTGCTGTTAGGCAAGAAGAGATCAAAATGTGCTAAAATAGTTTCTTTAGCAGTCTGCCAGAGCCTTCAATTTTTTTTCACCTAGTAAAAATTTGGGATAGTAGCAAAGATCGATTCACTCTTGGCAATTAAGGAATTTTTATGATGTTTTGCACTTTTTGAAGTATCTTAAGCCATATGTAATTCACTGTAGTTCTAACATCTGTCATTTCCTTGGGAATACTTCACCTGTCAGAAATTAAAATGCATTACTACTAATGAGATATTCTGATTTCAGATTGTCATTTCCGATTCTAAATATAAAAGTAATTACCAGCACATATGACCCCCCACAACTGAATAATTTTATCATCATTATCAGAAGAAGCATCAGTACTTTTGCTTTTTTCTTGTAAAAGAAAATCCTTTACCATAGTGACACCCTTATAGTCAAGTGGAAAACATTACATAGACACAAAGGAATGAAATAATTGTATCAGTGTATCAATATTTTCTACATAAAAGAGAAAAAAATGAAAACAAAAGGACAGTTATTTAAGTTCTTATGTACAGTCATATAAAGCAGCTTTTGGGTTTGTTTCCAAATGCATGGAAAAAGTACCTAAAAGCAGAGTCTCTGAAAATTGAGTCCCAGCTTAGTCTCTGAAAGCTGCAGCAACAGCAGGAATGTTTGTGCTACTCATAAGACTCAATAAATGCTGTTTCTTTTCATCATACCAATATCTCACTTTGCAAACAACACAGCTATCCATGAGAGAACTTTTAAAATACAAGAGGCAGATTCATAAACAAGCTGGATTTCAGAGATAAATGTTGCCAAATGCAAACCTCATATCCATCTCCTGCTGTGCTTTTCCTTTTTCAGCAGACCCCTTGCAGTAGGCAGGAGTTCCTGTTGGCATTGTCATCCAATTCACTATTTGGCCCTCTCAAATGGATGCTCTATATTGCATATCCTGTATTTGATATAGAGTATAAGATGTCTCAGAAAGGAGCCAAGAAGTAAGCAGGCTTTTAAAGACTCTCCCTTTATCTAGCACATGTAGTTGGAATTATCTAAATAATTGCTGCATTCATACAACCTGTTCCTATTCTGTGATTTAATGCCTCTGCACATCTCTATACACTATAACACTCCTCTGCATAGCCCCTTCAGTGTTTTACAAGTTGATTTTAGATGAGTATTAGTAAGTGTATTGATAATGGTGATTAAATAAGTAAGAGTATTTCTTCACTGCTTACTACTAGGGACTGAGAAACTGTATTTTGAACAAACTGCTCTGGTTTATACTAATAGGAAAATATTTCAGAATAAAGCAGTCTGGTGGATATCTGGTTAGATCAATATTCAGACAGACATTAACTATGTCCTCTTTTCCCATTTCATGTCCAGTTGAAAGACAAAAGGAGTTGGCGGATTTTTGCCCAAATTCTTCTCCTTTTTCTGAGGATAAGACCATGTCAGGAGATTAGGAGAGAAAGGATTTTCTTGTGTCATCAGATCTAGCTTTCTGTTATCCCTATTAGCCATGTCACACACATTTTTCCATAAAGAGACAAGTATCTAAGTTTATTTTTCATTCATATCAGTGACCATCTACTGGTTAGGAATATTGGGCTCATTTCCACTTGGAAATTATTCTTGTCCTTGTTTATTTCCAGTTCTTGTGTCAGCATTTAGGTCAGTTAAATGCAGTGAGGTCCTTTGGTTAGCTGCCAGAAAATGGGCTTTGCTTTCTTCTGATTCTCCTCTCCTTCTTTACCCCTGTTGCTACTCCTCTTCAGACAGAACAGATATCACAACCACGTGCTGTGTTTTGGGTGGGACCTCATCAGTGGTTCTCAGAGGGTGAATAAGACTTTTCCAGTGCCTGCTGGAAGCTCTCTGCCTGATCCAGCCACAGGCCTCTGCTGGCCTTCCCACAGTTCCATCCCAACCTGCTCACCCTGCAGCTGCTTACAACAACAAGGTCTTGTTCCTTCTTCCTTTGTTTCCAGCAGATGAGCTCCAGCTCACAGCAGGAATTTTAGCTACTTAGAGACCTTGTAATTTTGACTTCCATAATGTCGTTATTTCTTTATTATGTCAAGATTTAAAGTAATCCTTTTGTTCCTGTACTGTTCTTCCTCCCAGCTGTTACCACCAAGAACTCATCAGCATGTTTCTACTTTTTCTGCCAAACTCTAAGATATTTCTGAGTCCCATATCCAGTACCCAAGGAATTCAGTTCTTCTTTTTTCTACTACTGATTAGTTCCCCTCGTCCCTTGCATTTTGTTTATCAGACATTTCCTTAGTTATCATATACAAATTAACACTCAAAACTGCAGCCTTATTAATCATTTCCAGTGAGGAAATGTTTAAGTCCAGGCAGATTGAAGCTATTTCACTCCCTCTTTTATCAAAATTTAATTGAATCATGAGAGATAAGTATTAAGTTAGACTGACAAAATCTACTGTCAGGAGATGGCAAATCTACTTTGTGTTTTATACCATTCCCCATCTAGTTCATTGCCTTTAATATGCTTTTAGAATTATGGGATGAATATTGCCTAAGTGTCTAGTTTGTCTGCATTCAGCATTTTGAATTCAAATTTGTTTATGGGAATTGGCATATTTTATCATCAAGTTAAGAATTACTGGGCTCACTTGAAAACACAATAAGGTTTAATTATTTTTAAGGTTTTCTGTGATGGAATATGTCTATTTCAGCACCTATTCTGCTGAATAAACTTCTTATTTGATTTAAAATACATTGTGAAGTCTAAGTAAATGCCATTTTTCCACCATCACAATCTTCTTGATTTTGAAATTGTCTTTTTTTGTTATTAATCTGCTCTTTCATTTTTATCTGATCAGTCTAAAGAATGCCTTCTTCTCTATATAGAGAAATATACAGAGAAAATCCAGGAAAATTGTGCCTCAACGTTTTTTCAATGGTTCTTCATTCTACATCTGAGAAGGGAGTTTCCTCATTCATATTGCAATTCTTAAAATGGTTTTAACTTGAAGAAGTTCTCAAATATTAATCTACTCCAATGCATTCACACAAGCAAGCACAGATATTAACATAAGGGAGGAAAACCAGCCAAAGATTGTAAGAGTCATTAATTGTGAATCACACAGCACAATAGCACATTTGTTTTTTTCAAACTAGCACAAAAAGCCTTTCTCACTGCCATCCTTACAAGTGTCTCTATAATCACCTGGAGCATTTAGCTTCACATGTTGGAGAACAAGAGGATTTGACCTAGTTGCTAGATTGAAGGGAAACAAGACGTACTAAGGAGGAAGCTGGAGGTTTTCAAGACAAGATGTTGCCAGGGTTACAGGAATTTGCTCGTGCCGTCCTCTCCACCACACTTGAACTATTCCAGAGCTGCTTCATGTGCCTGCACAAGGAAATAAGTGCATACACCAAGGTCTTGAGAATGTTATTTCCAGACAAGGAGAAACACAAGATGCTGTGTTCAACACTGTTTTCAGCTCATTTTGTTCCTTATTCCTTATCAAACCAAATATTCTATGTAAAAAAAAAAAAAAAAAAAAAAAAAAGAGGAATGAGAGGACTGAGGTGGTCTTGGTGATCTTGGTTTGAGAGAGCTCTACAGGTGGTCAAGATGTTTTGTTACTATTTCAAGAATGACATCATTTGAGCAGAGACCTAATATTTCATACTGGACTTCATGGTAGTACTGAAGAGTTGTAGAAAAGTAAACCTACTTTTAAAGTGTATATTCACTCATATTTCACCTTATCAGTATGCAACCAAAATAAAATATTTGTTATAAAAGACTACACTGTAAAACTCCTTTAGATTAAGACAAATATTAAGATTTGAACCATGTGGATCTTCCCTGGCCCTGCCTGGACTTACACCACAGGCCTCTGGTCATTGTCACATCCCAGTCCTGACTGCCCCTGTGTCTTGTGTGAACCTCAAAGTCACATTGCAGCAGTTTCTGTGCTGCTGCCAGGTGCATTCTGGATGTGATTCACTACCTTGCTTCCTCTGGGATTGTTGGTGTATCCTGCCATGGTCACCAACCCACCCCTGCTCAGAGCCTGTGGGACAGTGCCCATTGCAGAGGGCAAACTAAACCCCAGCTCCAAAGGCACCAAGGCATGACAGCTCCGTAAAAAAAATGCTCAGGTCCTGTGGGAGCTGTGATGAGAATGAGTCGTCTTCTTCAATCTCGTAGACAGCTCTGACTTTCCAGGCTGGGGATCAGTCCAACTCAGCCCAGTCTGTCAGCAGCCTGACACAGCTTTTCTGTGGAACTGTCCTTTGAGCAGGAGGAATTATGGTACCATGTGCCTTGGAAGCCTTGCAAGCCACTGGAGAGGTTTATTCTGCCTGGGAAGGTGCTTCTCTTGTCATGTTACAGCCACCACCCCATAGCAGGTACCAGTCATGCTTCTGAGCTTCCCTGGGCATCTACAGGGCCCAGGAGAAGCCAGCAGTGTGTGAAGCTTGATTTCATCTCAGAAACATCCAAGTAAGTCTCTGGATGCTTGTTGCTACAGGTCTTACAGAGGGTGTAAGAAACTAACCTCATTTTCCTTGGGTGCCCCATCCCTTTCCTCAGACTGTGCTTCTAGTTCTAGTCTTTGCTTTGTTTTTCATGGCCAGTCATTAATTACCCCATTGATTGATGTGAGGATAGGTTGCTTTTGGCATCAAGGAGCTTTAAAAAAAAAACTTCATTCAGGAAAGCCAGTGATGTGGTTGGTCTGAGGCCCGTATGGACAGAACCACAGGACATGCTAGACCCCCTAGTAAGGCTGAGACCAGAATGATCTCATGTGCTGTATTTTCATTACTAAAATGCACCTCAGCAAAGGTGAATTACTTGAGCATGTCTGACCTGGGTTTTTGTGAGAACTCTTAGTGAACTTCCCAGCACACCTGAGTTTTGAAAGACTCACACAGAAAGGGGCAGAAACATGTCCAGCCTGCTACAGGCACTCACCCATTGTGACTGTACTGTGGTGTTACACAAATGTAATCCCAACAGCCCCAGTGCTGTTCCGGCACACAATCCCCAATGAAATGCAGTGTTCAGAGCAGAGGCATTACACCTTGCCTTGCATCATGGCATACAGCCCAGCCCAGCTGCCCTTTGCACAACCTGGCCCCAGAGCCTCTGGATTCCTGACTCCACAAGCAGCTCCTGGGGCTCAGCAGCAGAGCAGAAGGGCAGAACCCAAGCTGTGCATCCCCACCTGCCCCTAAAGCAGCTCTCCTGGTCCCCAGCCTTGCCTTATTAAGGAGCAGGGTTCCTGTAGGGCATGCAGGAGGGTTTCTGAATCCCTGAAGGAGGAGGAGGAGGAGATGAGGGCAAAGATTATGCTGGAGTGAAGAGCTGTGGCAGGAGAATTCATGACCTTGAATTGCATTGTTCAGTGGGGAGACACATCACAGACTCGTCACCTCTCCTTTGTTCCTGTTCCAACTGAGCACTCAATGTTCCAATTCCCTCCTAATCAGCATCACCCTTTGTAAGCAACACAAAACGTTTCCCATTTTCTAGATACATCAAAATAATGCCTTGATTTAATCTCCTTCCTGCAGAGAAACAGAGGGAGAAAGACCTTCTTCCATCTCTGTCCCTATACTAAGAGCTGTTTGGTGTAGCCTTATTGACAGTACTCAGAAAAAAATCCAGCTCACTGCCTTCAGAACTGAAAAACAGGACAATCAGGAATAGCAAAAAATCTATGCTGTCACCACTTTAAAAGCCCTTTAAAGGACAGCTCTTAAACCCAGCATCAGAACAGAGGCATGTCCAGGCAGAGAACAGCTTAAGATGCTCTGACAAGGTTACAAATCCTAGGCCCCTCCATCTCATCTGCTCTGAAGTTTTTCTCCATAGTCTTGGACTCAATAAGTAACTGCAAACACCCACTGAAGAGAGATTGTCTTCTTGAAATGAGGTGGCACTCAGGTACTGGATGACACTCAGCACTAGTGGAACCATAGTTAAAATAACCCAGTTAGACAGAGACAATATATGTCTGCTAGACAATAAATATATTTTTGCAAGCATTTTGTATTGGAAGTCCTGAAAATCATGCAATATGGTTACTTAAATGCTTGGCACAGCTACTGAAAAGGGACAGCTTCAGATATAAAAAGAGACTGTCAGTTTGTGGGAACTTTATTGCATGGTCTGATGGTCTTTGGGGCAGCAGAAGAGAACCTGTGCATGAAACAAGAAAACAGGCAAATGAACAGTGATCCTGACAAATAGCACAGCAACTTATTCTAATTAACTAAATTTAATTACTGGAGTCAGACAAACTGTCTTTTTACAACGAGCCAACAAAATCAATACCAAGGATTAGTCATAAAAAATTTTGTAGTGCTGCCTGTTAGTAAAGTGGCTGGACTTTTCTTATTAGAAAATCTGCTTTTGATCTAAATATTCCTTGCACAGCTTCATCTGTCTGAAATGAAATTGTCCATATGTGATATCAAATTTTGACTAATTTTTCCAGAAAATGTTATCAAAAAGAGTATAACCATTTCCAAGAATCAAAGCAGTGAACAGGATACTGCTTAGCCATGTAACTTTCCAGGCAATTATTTCCACCTTCTTACCCTTTGCTTCAGAGGAGGTACTTGAAATGCAGTAGAAAGTGGAAGCTAGCATCAGAAACTGGAACTGTGCTTCCCACAGGGTCCAGCTAAACTCAGCTAAGCTTCACAGTCCTCAGACACTCCACAGATGCTCTGAAGTGTTTGACAGCTGAACTGCCCAGAGGTACAGACCTCCCTGAGCACAGTGCACCCATTTCCCTCACTGACGCAATCCAGGAAACTTCTCAACATGCAGGAGCTCTGGGAAACTCTCCTGAACAGCTGCTCTGACTCATTTGGGACCTACCTGGGATAAACAAAGAATTTGTACTTAATTGTACCTTAGGTGGCACTCAAGCAATCCAAGGGAGGGACCAGCTCTTTATGAATAAGGGCTGTAAATCAAAATAACAAGAAATAAAAAGACTGGCCAGGCACAGCAGATTCAGACCTAGGCCTGGGGCAGGAAGAAGAGAGGCTGAGGCAGAGGAGCCAAAGGAACAAAAGCCCAGGAGCTGGGCCCATGGGAATCTCATGAGGTCAAACAGGGCCAAGTGCAAGGTGCTGCACCTGAGTCAGGGCAATCACCAGCATCCAAAGGAAAGCTGGACATGAGCTGGCAGAGTTAGACTGACAGGAGAAGGCAAATCTACATTGTGTTTTATACCGTTGCCTATCTAGTTCCTTGCCTTTAATTATATTATTAGAATTAGGGGATGAATATTGCCTAGGTTTCTAGTTTGAGTGCATTCAGCATTTTGCAGCCCTGTGGCCTGAGCTGCATCAAAAGCAGCGTGGCCAGCAGGGTGAGGAAGGGGGTCTTGGCCCTCTGCTCTGTGCCCTTGAGACCCTACATGCAATACTGCACCCAGCTCTGGGCTCCCTGGCACAGGGAGGACATCAGCTTACCTGAGTGGGTCCAGAGGAGGCCAAAAATGACCAGAGGGCAGCAGCACCTCCACCATGGAGACAGGCTGAGAGAGCTGGAGTTGTTCAGCCTGGAGAGAAGGCTGGGGGGTGACATTATAGCACCTTCCTAAAGGGGAAGGTACCTAAAGGGGACTACAAGAGAGCTGGGGAGGAACTTTTTACAAGGATGTGTAGTGATAGGACAAGGAGTAGTGGCTTTGAACTGAATGATGGTAGGGTTTGATTAGATATTAGGAGGAAAGTCTTGACTGTGAAGGTGGTGAGGCTCTGGAACAGGGTGGCCAGAGAGATGGTGGATGGCCCATCCCTGGAAACATTCAAGGTCAGGCTGACCAGAGCAACCTGGTTTAGTTGAAGATGTCCTCGCTCACTGCAGAGGGGTTTGGTCTAGATCACCTTCAAAGGTCTGTCTCAAACCATTCTATGATTTTATCTCAAGACAAGCACCCAGGTGGTGTCTCTAGTCCATATTATCTGAAGGTTCTCACACATATCAGTGTCCTCTCCAAGATGGTTTCCATGTGGACAGAATTCTCTCAGTGAAAACCAGAGAGAAACTTCAATGAAGTCCCAGAGGTTCCTGAGTGCAACGAGGAACTCCAGGACAAGGGGAAGAACAGGGACTGTTCTTGGAACCAGAGGATATGACACATCACAAGGCGGGAGAAAATACTGCTGTGAGTGACAGAAAAAGATTAATATTTCTTATAAAAGCAGAATTCTAATCAATACATATTAAAATGTCAGTGAGGCAAAATAAACACATTAATTTTATTAATCCTCTCCTCTTCTAGCATGTGTGCTGACTATTCCTAGCCCACAACAGAAGAGACAACCAAGCTTTATCCAATCAGGCTATGAAGCCATCTAACCCTGCCACCACTATGCCTGAGGGAATTCTCTCCTAACCCATTTAAGTCTCAGTGATCTTAGGAATAGCTGTCAGAGCAGACCTTGATGATCTTTCTAGTAATCTTTTCAGGCCACTGGGGAAGAAATAAAATTGAACACTTTATTATCTGACTTGCTGTGGGTTTGGGCTTGGTTGTTCTTTTCGTTTCTTACTTGAGAAATCCAGCCTTTGAAGGACTGTCTTCAAAATCTTTCTACTCATCTCCTTGAGTGGGGCCTTCCTTCAAAGGGAAATATAACCATGATCATACATGTCTACACAAATGACTGTTGAACCATTTTTTTGTCACTTCCCTGCTGGAGATGAACACTTCTCCATCCCAGTGAGGAGAACTGAGTGGTGTTCTAAATCAGTCCTGTACCAGCATTATGTTGATTAAATATTCACTAGAAGACAATTTAACTTGCTCTGGCTTACTTTACCCTGAGGTGGACAAAAAGATCTCATATTTGCTCCACCTGGGGGAGCAATCACCTCTGAAATCATCACAGGTATTCCAGCAGGAATGATCTGTCTTCAGCCTCAACTTTTGTTGTGCAAATTCTTAGCACAAGTTTGTGCCCCAGAGCATCTCTTTGCTGCCAAAATTTAGTCCTAGTAATAAAAATGAAAAAAAGAGAGAGAGAGAGAGGGAAATGTGGAAAACACAACAAGTGCTGCTGTATTTCAGTAGTTGTCAAACATTTGGGCTGGAAATGCTGAGTGACATACAAACACTGAGAGGTGAACAAAGTAATCTCCAGTCTTTATTCATACTAGGTTTCCCTGTAATATCTACCTATTAAGGGAGAAGGCTAGCTTATTTCCTATGTCTCCTCTCCTGTGAATCTGAATCCTGAAAATGCATGAAAAAAACTCCAGCAAAAGCAATTCAAACATGAATTAAGTCATGCTTTGTAAAAAATTGACATAAATTTGTATGGACAAGTGGCCAAACACAGGGAAAGCATTAGAATGCAGCACACAGACAGGCAACTCTCTTAGTTTAATCTCAAAATAATTTAGCTTTAATGTTCTTAAAAAGCAGATGTCATTGTACAATATTGAATCAGACATGGAGAGCTGTGACTGATGAGAAGCCCAGCCAGCAGTCCAACCGGGCATTCCTGCTATTTTGCTTCATCACAGAGAGCCCCTGAAGTGTCTGCTCCTTGTCAATAGCAGTCATGAAGACAGGCATTGCCAGCACTGCACCACCTCCCTCCAGCTTCCTGTCTGCACTGGTGGGAAAGGAGCCATGAAACACCTGGAGCCACACTTAATGCTGAGAATCTCGACTCATTCTTCACAAAATAGGTTGAAAACCTGAAATCTTGTTTCAATCTATGCTAGCTATCAGATAACCTGATTTCTTTAAGGGCAGGTTTTTAGCTGACACATATCCTGGGGAAAAGCCATGGTGCAAGGACTGTTCCACAGCCACCTTTAGAAAACTGCTGCTGTGGTTTCAGATGTAGCAAAGGGCTAATCCCATTTCAGACAAGTGTAAGGAGAGGGAGGGAGAACAGAAACCCACTTTCCTCTCTTCATCTCAAACTGCAGCATTTAATGATGTTAGTAGTGCAGTGGTCAAGTCTGGCTGAGAGCCCTCACATAATTTGTTCCATGGCAAAGAAGGAACCTCAGGAAATAAAAGCCCAGAGAATCACACCTGTGATTCTCTTCCCAGGTAGGCACACCTGGCTTTAGGGAGTGTAAGGATTTCCCTAAGGAAACTATAGGAAGCAGTGTCAATAACTTCTTTCCCTACACTGGGTCGGTTTAAATTTGCTGCCAATTTTTTATTTGGAGCATTGTTACAACACTTTGATACAAGCAAATAATCACTGATGGGAGCTAGTAATTATCTATGGCAGAGATCACAAGAAGAAAAGAAAGAAATGATAAAACATCCACTGCAGTGTAGCCCATTAACTTGATGCCTTCCAATTCTTCTCAGCTTTCATCTCCTTTTATTTTAGCTACTGCTACTCATCTCTGTGTGGCCTCCTATGGTTCCTGATCCCTTCCATCCAAAAGACGTACATTAAACCTTAGAACAGTGTCAGGCTTTTTCCTAATGAACAATTGTTAAAAAAAAAAAAAAAAAAAAAAAAAAAAAAAAAAAAAAAAAAAAAAAAAAAAAAGAAAAATACAAAAAAAATGACATGTTTTTTAAGTCACTGCATAAACTTACCCTCTGGCTTATCTTACTTCCAGCTCCCAAACATCTCCTATTCATGTAAGAATCAAATAGGGATTATTTTTGCTTTCATACAATGTGTCTTCCTGGTCTTATTCCAACACGCATTTGTTGTCATCCTTGCAGAAATAAAAAATGCAGCTGATCTCTACAAGAAAATTAAGCTTTAGCAGAAAAGAACTTCATGGGGCTCATATGTCTCTGATCCCTCTAGTCCAAGTCTCTTCCTTTCATCTTTGGGATGAGAATACAGACAATATGCCTGTTTGAAGGACACTAAAACCTTCTCTTTTCCAACCCCAGGTGGCTGAAATGTTCCCCAGTCAATGCCATAAGGAGTCCTTCCTTGCAGCTGTCTTGATGCACAGGTCTCTCCATAGGATTGGTTTGCTGGTGACAGGACAGAGCTGTGAGCTCTGTGCCCCACCCCTGAAAGCCACCAGATGAAACAAGAGCAAGGATTTGGATATTTAAGCAGCACATGCTCTCTGACCCTGAGCCCTGTGAATAATGACAAAGTTTAAATGCCAAAGCTCTCTTAGCATCATACTTTTGTCACCATGAGCTATTTCACTGTGATAAATTGCATTAGTGCTTCTGTGTCTCTCATGGTCAAAGCCAGCCTTGATCTACAGACCCACCAGTTTTGGTGGCACTCACGCCCTGGTTTTTACAGTGTGCTAAAATCTTTGCAATATCTGGTTCCACTTATATCAAAGAGGAGATCTGGCTTCTTAATGGGTCTATCATGGTGAGACTAGAGAAAGTCTAATGAAATCCATGCTGGGCTATTTCATTATCTTGCAGGCAATAAAACCATCAAAACAAAGCCATTCATTATCTTTCCTATTAGGGAAGAAAACAAGTGATCTATATCATTTAGATTATCTTATTGTCCTCCCTGTTCAAAAATGATAGTAGCATAATGAACATTAAAAAAGGCAATGTATATTATTCACTTGTTTCTTTCCACAGTAAGAAAGCAGTGCCTTAGATGGAAGAATAAGCTTGAGGGCTCAGCTGCATAAAAATTGCCTATTTTACAGCTCATTGCATTGTTAAGTAACATCATAGTGTAATTTGGCCTTTGGGATATAGTTTTACATAGGGTAGACTAGCACTTGCAATTTTTTTAAAATATTCTTTTCCTCCAAATATGTTACACATAACCAAATTCAATATTTGGACTTTCAAATCTGCACTAAGTGGAAATGATTATAAGCATACATGACAGTAGGCTGCTTCTGGACTCCAATTCAAAACCATAATTTTTTCTAAAGTGATATATTAAACACTTCAGAATTGCTCATCTCTACTGTCTATCTTTTTAAAACAGATGATAGGGTCTTTATGATAAGAGCTCTGTCACATTGACATGCCATAAGGCTGGGATTGTAGTAAGAGATTTGGAAGGTTAAAAAAATACAATTATTATAATAATTTTTGTCCTGTTTTCATAAGAAAAAAATTATTTCTGTGACTGCAGCATTTTTCCCTATCCCTTCCTCAGTTTGTCAGTTCTAACAACTTCCAGGAAATTTTCAAACAAGTGCAACACAGAAACATGCATCAGAAATGTTGAATTCCTCCAAACTTCATGGAAACAGGTTAGAAATGCCAAGGTAAGAGGCAGTTACTGCTGCCAAAGGACACCAGAGAGTTGGGCAATTGCATTGGCTACACTGCTACCAAAGCAAGCCTTGGTAGGAGCACTTCTGGCCTGAAATCAAAGGCAACTGCTCTGGGGCTCACCCTTCATCTCTGATGGCAATGCATATTTAAATAAAAAGGGGTTTTAAAGGGTATTTAAAGTTCTCCAAAGCACACATCTTCCACAGCTGTCTAGAGCACTGGGCACAAATAAAAACAACACCTCAGCTGCAGAGTCGCCATTGGTAGCATGGGAAAGAGATTCAGTATTGACCTCGTGTTTAATGAAAATTGCACTAGAAGTGGACCAGGGCAACTGTGGAGTAGGTTTAGCCAGTGTTTGAATTCAACAAGGCTAGAATTTTACATCTAGGGAATGCCTTTTCACAGTTTCCATAGCATTTTTATTTCAATTAAGCCAAAATGAGATTCTAGTCTCCTTGGCTGTAGGAAATATACTGAAGCTAAAATATATTGCTTCGAGGCAGTGACTGAAATCAAATGCAAATTCAGAAGAACGTGTCATTATATTGCCCATTTCTAGATGACTAAAGAAAACAGCATATAAAAGAGCAGAATCATATATTTTACTTTCAGACTGGATTCTCCTACAAATAAATATCAAAATCCCCAGCGGGTAGTAAAGACAACCAGACTATGTGAAAGCAAAAATGTTCCAGTTCCCCTAATAAGAAATTGCCCTACAAAGAATTTGACCAGCACACGTCATTTTTAAAAAAACTCACTTGCAATAAGACTTTTTTATTCAGTAGAAGAAATTGAAACCAGGAAGCAAATTGTGATATTTCATCTCAGAAGGGGAGGGGAAATTCTGGGTTATGTTCTGGAATTAAATTTTAATAAATAAATGCATTATTAAAAAATTAATAATTCAGGCATCTAAAATGGTTATGTGGCAGCACCTCAGTCCTGTGTTACAGATTCACTGTAATATCCAAATCTTTAATTGTAAGCTTGAAGTAGAAGGTCCTTTGTGGTAATTTAGCTTTAAAACAACTAAGTTCTTAATGCCACTGCAGCATAAATTTTTCCTACCATTTACAGCTTAGCTGAAGGGATAAGGCCAAATGTTGCCTTTGGACACCTGAAGCTGGAAGTAAGGAATGGGAACAAAACCTCTGCCTTGGATTTCCAGAGGGTGGACTTTGGGCTGTTCAAGACACTGGTTCAGAGAGTCCCTTGGGAAACAGCCCTTAGGGGTCCATGGAGGCTGGACATACTTTAAATGAGGAAATCTTGGTGGCACAGGAGCAGTTCATCTCTATGTGCCAAAAAAAAAAAAATCAGTGAGGAAAACCAGTCTAGCTAAATAGGAAACTGTCCCTTGAACTCAGGGGGAAAAAAGAGAGTTTAAGGTATTTGGAAGAAGGGGCAGGCAATTTGGGAAGAGTACAAGGATGTCATTAGGTCATGTAGAGAGGGAATTAGAAAGGCAAAAGCTCAGCTAGAACTCAATCTGGCCACTGCTGTGAAAGATAATAAAAAAGTGGGTTTATAAATGCATTAACAACAAAAGGAGGGCTAAGGAAAATCTGCATTTTTTGTTAGATGTGGAGGTGAACATTGTAACCAAGGGTGAGAAAAGGACTGAAATGGAAAGGCTGAAAAATGCCTTCTTTCTCTCAGTCTTCAACAGAAAGACAGGTTATCCTCCAGGCAACTGGCCCTGTGAGCTGGTAGACAAGGATGGGGAGCAGAATAGACACCCTGAAATCCAGAGGAGTAGTTAGTGACCTGCTGTGCCACTGCTGTGCTCACAGGTCTCTGGGGACAGATGGAATCCGGGGAACTGCAGGTCTGTCTGCCTGTCCTCAGTGTCAGGAAAGGTGATGGAGCTGCTCATGTTGAGTGCCATCATGTGGCACACACGGGTCAGCCAGGGATCAGGCCCAGTCAGCATTTAGGAAAGGCAAGTTCTGCTTGACCAACCTGAGCCCCTTTTATGACCAGGTGACCTGCCTGGTGGGTGAAGGGAAGGCTGTGGATGTGGAGCTCAGCAAACCCTTTGCCACATCTCTCACAGCATTTTTCTGGAGCAGCTGGCAGCCTGTGCCTTGAATGGGTGCCTCTTCACTGGGTTAAGAACTGGCTGATGGCTGGGCCCAGGGAGTGGTGGTGAATGGAGACAATCCCAGCGGTGGCTGGCCACCATTGGGGTCCCTCAAGGCTCATTATTAGTCCTATTTAATACCCTTATCAATGATCTGGATGAGGAAATCAAGTGCACCCTCAGTCAGTTTGTAGATGACACCAAGCTGCGAAGGAGGGAGTGTTGATCTGCTAGAGTACAGGAAGGCTCTGCAGAGGGATAGGGATTTTTGGGGTGAAGCTGTGTTTTTATTAGATCAAGATATATTGCTGGGAACAGCAAACTAAATTTCAAGTACAGAAGCTCTCCTTCAGATGACCCAAAAGATTGCCAAAACACTTCTAAATAAGTATTTCCATTTCATGGAAACAGTTACATCTGCCATCAAGTTTG
This sequence comes from Melospiza georgiana, assembly GCF_028018845.1. NCBI lineage: Eukaryota > Metazoa > Chordata > Aves > Passeriformes > Passerellidae > Melospiza > Melospiza georgiana. The sequence continues at coordinate 103,512,847 of NC_080431.1, forward strand.
CTTCTCTAACTTCCTAGTCAAAGTGTTAACCCATGTGCAAAAAGTCAGCAAAGCAGAGGACATTCAGACAGCAGCAGAAACTCATTCTTTTATCAAGTTCATGGTCCTGAACACTACAGCAAATATTACCAGAATTTTTTAAGCCTGTACAGTCGAAACAAAAATGACATAAATTAACAGCCTTGTAAATTAAGACTCCATACTGCTAAAGAACAAAACAAACACACTGGGTAAGGGTCTTTTATCTTTTTCACACTCACATATTCTTCTCACACAATGAGATGACCAACAGATGTTGTACAAATGATCTTGGGAAAAGCAGTTTCAGAGAACTGCCACTGGCACATTTTAATTTGCACCTAGGTTTTTACTTTATACAGACATATTTTAAGCTATGATCTTGATTGAACTTTTACATTTGCAGCACTGCAACAATATAAAAAGCACACAAGCATGACCTTTGTGTGATTCCTCTGACCCACCCTAGTAAGCTTTCTGTCAAAATTCTCAAATAATACAATCCCAGGAGTTCTTCTACACACTTCTCAAATTAATAAGCAATCATGTCTCTGTTCCCCAGCAAAGTCAGAGCTGCATTACCCTGAGTAAAGATCAGATCATTACATTTATAGTCTCATCCCTAATTCACTTAGCTATGTGAGTAGCAAATCTCCTAGATTCTGCCCCTCAGGAGGTCTGATTCTCTCCTGCTCACAATATTACACTACTGCCTGACTTTCTGTAGCCAGGAGAGCTCTGTATCTTCAGTGAGTTGGAGAGAAATCTTTGTTGGTCAAAACCTTTCTTTCTTAAAGCTCATGTAAAACTGAAAGGAGATATTCTCAAGAGTGATATCCCAGTAAGTTTGTAAATAAAATTTGGCAGTAAGACAACATACACAGAACAATCTTTAAATTGTTAACCTGCTTCAAACTCAACTACATACTAGCACTGTCCAAACTTTGTAAAAATGGCACATTATGCCCCCAAGACTAAACACAGGGGAAGTACATTAGCCAGCCACAAGCCTTAGAAGTCAATGTTTTGACTGCTCAAAATTTTGGATGCCTTTTCAATTTCTCAAACCTAGAGACTCAACCAAGGCATATTATTAGGCAGGTATGTTAAGAAGAGTTCAAGCTCTTCCAGGCATTGTAACTATGCTGAGAACAGTTTACTTTTATGTGTACAGGCTTCCTTCTCTCCCTTTTTGGGATAAAATAAATTAAATCTTGGGTAGGACAGATGATGAATAGCATATCCAGCAGAGGAAAAGATAATAAGCTGCCTGAGGCTGGCACTAGCAGCAGCACAAACTGGCACAGGCTCTTACAAGCCAGCAGGGACAATAACTGGAAGGAAGAAATAATGATGCAACAACTTCCATCCATAGGGGAGAAGAAAGAGAGAAGTGCTGTCACTCCTTCCTGTTCAGACAGTGGGTAAGTTTTTTAGTCCCTTAGGAAGAACTAGTGGTATCTTTGTAAAGGCTCCTGGCTGTTGATACTTGCAACTGAAAAGGGAAATCGAGGAGCATCCTCTGGATGAAGTGGAATGTTGAAAAAACAATCCTTCAAATCAATGATTAAAAGTGGCCACTCTCTTAAATCATTGAAAGAGAGGGATGTCCAAGGTGAAACGGTCCCATTTCCTTGATGACCTTGTTAATTCTTCTAAAGTCATGAAGTAATCTCCAATTAGAAGTTTTCTTGTGAATAACAAACACTGGAGGATTCCAGGGACCGTTTGTTGGATTAATGGGGTCTTTCTGCAATTGTTCTTTCACTAAATGTTTCAGAACACTCATTTTCTTTTCTTCCAGGGGCCACTGGTCCACCCATACTGGGTCATTCATTTTCCAGGTTAATTTTAGGGTGCACCACCCCAGAGAAAAGGGTTCAAGACTGGCTTGCCCAAAATCAGAAAGCCTCTTTTTAATGGCATTGGTTTAAGAAATGGGAGTCCTGTGCTCTGGCTCCTTTTCCAATGACAGTTTCTGTCTTTTGTTCAGTATCTATTTAAAATTCATACACAGTCTAAAGACACGGGCTCAGGTGCTCTCCTCCCTCTCAAGGAAGCTCTTGTTGCTTCATCTGCAGAACCACATCCTTGCTGGTTTTCCAACACAGGACCAGTGGAGGCAGGTGGCCCTGGTATTATGAGAGCCATGAACATTGGTACTGAGAACTGGCTTTAACCTGGAGGAGTGGGCAGCCCCCAGAGGAAAGGGGGCCTGGCTGCTTCTGGAAGTCAGGAGGAAACTGGTCATGTCTCCTGTGTCCTGGGGGAGTGCCCTGGGAAAGGGATTGTTATTTTTCCAGGGAGGGAGGGAGGCACTACATGAAACTCATGATGACAGATCCTGCTGCAGCTGTGTCTCATGTGGAACTGGTCCCAGCAAGGGCAGACAGAGATGTTTACGCAAGCACCCACACTGGGGACACACGGGGACAGGCCCCTGGCTGGGCTTCAACAAGAAAGGGTTGCTACATTCAAGGCTTTGACTAACACAAAAATGGGTTTGAGGCCCAAGAGAAGAATGAATTTTGTATTCTGAGAAAATTCAGCCTGTCTGGGGGTGAGACTGCTCAACTGAGCCCCCCAAAACCAGGGAGCCAGATACATCTAACTGATTAGTAACAATGAGTAGATAGTAGTTGTGGAGGGATTGAATGTAAGAAAATAAAGATAGTGCAGAATGTAGTCTCACACCCGAGGAGTTGCAGCTGTACCAATCACCAAAGATTAGGAACAGGCCTGCCCTTAATAGGCCACAGCTGTGTCCAATAAGAAGAAGAGTGCTACAAAAGAGTGGGTTAGCTGGGTGTGAAGAGTTGGGGTTTGTGGTCTGTGCTATGAAGAGACTGGAGTTTGGTTGCTTTGTGAAGAAGGAGTCAGTGCTGTAAGGAGCTGCACATGAGAAATCACTGAGAAGGTATGGAACTTTTGCAATATGATGACAAGTAGTGACTGATTCCCAGTTCAGCACCTACACCTATCAGGAATAGAATCACTTGACCCAATCTATGTATCTTAGCCATTTGGGCTGGGCTCTTTTTTAAGGTTTATGCCAAGAAAGAAGCACTACCCACAGGTAATTCTGATCTGCTAAGGTTGACTTGAAAAGTTCCTGGTTTGTCTGCTGAGGACAAAAGGAGCCTGTAGTAGTTCACACATAGGCATCAATATTTAGCAGTGCAGGTGCGATACAAGCCTGGCCCACGAGGCCCAAAGGACTTTGGCCTGTTTAAGAGATTAATTCAGAGTGTCCCTTGGGAAGCCGCCCTTAAAAATAAAGGAGTTCAGGAAGGGTGGGCTTACTTCAAGGCAGAGATCTTGAGGGCGCAGGAACAAACCATTCCTGTATCCCGAAAGATCAGTCAACGGGGCAAACGTCCAGCCTGGCTGAGAAAGGAGAACTTGGAAGAACTTAGGAATAAAAAGAGGACTTATCAGAGTTGGAAAAAGGGTCAGGTCTCCAAGGATGTATTTAAGAGGGCTGCTAGAGTATGCAGGAAAAAAATTAGGGAGGCCAAAGCCCAGTTTGAACTCAGGATAGCGACCGCTGCCAAGGATAATAAAAAATGTTTTTATAAATATATTAATAGTAGGAGAAAAGGTAGGACCAGCCTTTGTTCCTTACTGGACAAAGGTGGGAATTTAGTATTTACAGACGAGGAGAAGGCAGAAGTGTTTAATGCCTGTTTTGCCTCGGTTTTTAATGAGAAGATGACTTGCCCTCAAGACTCCTGTCCGTCTGGACTGGTTGATGGTTTTAGGGAACAGAATGGTCCCCACATTATCCAGGAGGAGGCAGTTATAGAACTATTGAAATGCTTGGACATTCACAAATCTATGGGACCAGACGGGATCCACCCCAGGGTGATGAGAGAGCTGGCAAATGAGATTGCAAAGCCACTCTCTATCATTTACCAACAGTCATGGATTACTGGTGAGGTTCCGGATGACTGGAAGCTGGCCAATGTGATACCCATTCACAAAAAGGGTGCAAAGGATGATCCTGGCAATTATAGACCAGTCAGTCTGACCTCTATACCTGGCAAAATAATGGAACAGTTTATATTACGTGCCATCATGCAAAATTTGCAGGATGGCCAGGGTATCAGACCCAGCCAGCACGGATTTAGGAGGGGTAGATCATGTCTAACTAACCTGATCACCTTTTATGACCAGGTAACCCGGCTAGTGGACGCAGGGAAGGCTGTAGATGTTGTTTTTCTGGATTTCAGCAAGGCCTTCGACACTGTTTCCCATAGCATACTCCTACACAAGCTAGCTGGCCGTGGTCTGGATAGGAATACCCTTTGCTGGGTTCAGAACTGGCTGCATGGCCGGGCCCAGAGAGTGCTGGTGAATGGTGTCACATCCAGCTGGCGACCAGTCAGCAGTGGTGTCCCTCAGGGGTCTGTGTTGGGACCAGCTTTGTTCAATATTTTTATTGACGATATGGATGAGGGCTTAGAGTCTTTTATTAGTAAATTCGCTGATGATACCAAATTGGGAATGAGTGTAGATCTACTAGAGGGGTGTAGGGCTCTCCAGAGAGACTTGGAACGGCTGGACGTATGGACAGAATCAAACGGGATGAAGTTCAATTAAGTCCAAGTGCCGAGTATTGCACTTTGGCCATAACAACCCCCTATACCGATACAAGCTGGGGACGGAATGGCTGGATAGTGCCCAGGTGGAAAGGGACCTGGGGGTGCTGGTTGACAGTCGATTGAATATGAGCCAGCAGTGTGCCCAGGTAGCCAAGAGGGCCAATGCCATCCTGGCCAGTATCAGAAATGGAGTGACCAGCAGGAACAGAGAGGTCATTCTTCCCCTGTACTCGGCACTGGTGAGGCCTCACCTGGAGTATTGCATCCAGTCCTGGGCCCCTCACTTTAGGAGGGACATCGAGTTACTTGAGCGTGTCCAGAGGAGGGCAACGAGACTGGTGAGGGGCTGGGAACACAAGCCATACGAAGAGCGACTGAGGGAGCTGGGGTTGTTCAGCCTGGAGAAAAGGAGACTCAGGGGTGACCTCATCACTCTCTACAACTTCCTGAAGGGTGGCTGTAGTGAGCTGGGGGTCGGCCTCTTTCTCCGGGCGACAACGGATAGAACAAGAGGACACAGTCTCAAGCTGCGTCAAGCTAGATGTAAGTTAGAAGTAAGAAGGAAATACTTCACAGAAAGAGTGGTCAGATACTGGAATCATTTATCCAGTGAGGTGGTAGAGGCATCATCCCTTGAAGAATTCAAAAAAAGACTGGATGTGGCACTTGCTGCCATGATCTAGTTGAACAGTTAAAACATCGGCTGGACTAGATGATCTTATAGGTCTCTTCCAGTCTTGAAAAATTCTGTGACTGTCTGTGATGCTGTGTTTTGCAGTGTCCCATCACTCAAGTAGGACGCTTACCAAGCTCAAAGAGGACCAGGACTGTGCTGCCTGGTTTTTGGTCTTACATGAAAACACATCCCCAGCAACTCAGAACATGGTGCCTGTGTGGAACCTTGAGGAAGCTTTCAACAATAAAAAATACAAACAAACAAAAACCAACAACAATGAAAAAACCACAACAATGACAAGGCTGATAGGAAGGTGAATACAAAACTCATACATATACTATGGCAGTGTTCTTCCCTGGGTGGGTTCAGAACTGAATTACACTGGGTTTTGGAATGAATCTTCAAATTTATTTCCTGAAAAGGATCTGAGGTCTGGTGCACAACAGCTGCTGTGGGAAATCAATCACATGTAGTGAGAATGTTTGCTCCAAAACTGCACTATTTCTCCAATTTGCAAATCTATATTTAGGCAATGAGGACCATGTTCCAAAGGTAGAACAAGTGATATTCAAACAAAAAGACACCTGAGGTCATATTTTTATTGCTCAGATTGACTCTGTGAAATCAGGGATTATTGAAGCTGCTACTGGATGAGGATCTGTTATGCAGAAGCTCAGAGCAGACTATCCTGACTATTCCTTTAAATAGATGGAGTCTTGGATTATGCCTTAATCCAAGACTTGGGTCAGTCCTTAGGTTATCCAAAGGATGCTACTGTGAATTTCACTAGCATCTCCCAACTTTCCTTAAATTATTAACTGAGGGTCCACAGAAGTAGAAAAAAATAGCTTTACCTTTCCAGGAGCATTCCTGAAATACAGAATGTTGTCCACACTTCAGGAAAAACTGGTTTTCTAGGCTCTGATCCAAATTTGTGAGAGCACGTTACCAGGAGTCCAGAAAGGCAACCAATTTCTTCAAATGAATTAGAATGTTACAAGCAGGGAAAATATTTCATATACAAACAAATCATCAAAGTCTAAAGATTAAAGTACACAATTTTTACAAGATGAAAGACTTTAATAGAGTTTATTCCGGCAGTAGGTCAGCTAGGTCACAGCAGGATGTTAAATCCTGCAGTCTCTGTAGTGTTTTAGAGAGCAAGAAACCAGACAGTACTCAAGATGACTTTCTTTTATAGGAATAAAGAACAATAGAACTGGCCCACTTCTGTGTTCCATGAAAAGTTAATTCACATTAAAAAAAAAAAGTTTACAGATAAAATCAAGATGATCAACCAGAGATTGGAAAATCAGCATTTCTGGAATTGCTATTCAGAGGGAATTTCCAAATGAGGCAACATAGATATTTTCTTTGGCCATCTAATAGATGCTGATGTAAATATTCTGAGCCATTTTAGGGCATCTATACAAATATGAGCCTGCTGCATAGTAGAACATATGCAGACTCTTTTAATTATTGTAGATGAGCTCTTAATTCATTTCACCTTGTTAGCACATGCTAGTTACCAATTCAGACGCAACTGAATGCCTGAAAAATCTAGACAGTAGCCAGTAAAGGGAGAAATAGCTGAGATGCTAAGTTCATTGTCATCAAAAATACAAAGGCTGCTACCTGAGAAAATGTGAGAAATCCCTGAACAAAGTACCAAACATATCAACAGTGGGGACGCGGTGAAGTGATAAGAGGAAGAGTTTGTCTGGAGGTTATCACAGAGCTAACAGCTACCAATTCACTTTGCAAGCAGGGAAAAACTGAGCACTGTATAGGATAAAATGCTGAGGCACAGAAATGCACCACCATCTCCCATGCAGATGTCCCAGGGAAGAAGCCTCCTTCTACCTGTGTGCAAGGATAAGGTGTTATTCAGTCCTAGGTACAGAAAGAAGTGTATAATTTGTTTATTTCCCTGTCAAGCTGAGTAAGTGAGTTTCTGCAGCATGTTGGAAGAGGCCACATGTTCTCCCAAGGACAATGTTATTCTGATTGCCCCCTGCTCCACCTCACTCCCCTTTCTCAGCACATTTTGCTCACCTCACATATGCAGACAGCAAAGTTGAGGGAAATGAGCTTCAGCCAGTCCCACATAGGTTTCCACAGCCCCTGTTCCCTTGTGCTGATCTGGCTTTGCTGCCAGCTCAGAAGTCCTCTAGGCTGTAATCACACTCCCTTCTGTCATTGATACACACAGAGTTTGGAGAGAATCTTTCATTTGCATTGCCATGGCAGCTGTAACAGCTCTCCTGAGGAGGTTAGCTCAGGCTGGTAAGTCATTTGTTGCACCTACATTTGACTCTCCCTTATCATGCTCCACATCATTTTGGGCACCAAGATCCTGCCCTTATGATTAGTGACAACCTGCCTTTTCTCTCCTGAAAACTTCCTTTAGTTTTGGGCTGCAATTCCTGCTTACACAGGTTCTTGCAGAAAACTCAACCTCTACTTTTAAGGTATTGCTCAAAACTTCCAGTGTCTTCCTGGAAAGCCAGGGCTTAGATGCCTCTAGAGGATTTCAGAAGTAGTATGCCAGAGACCCATGAATCTCAGGTCACAGTAAGCCTTTTTTGGTACTACTTTGAACCAACAATCACACTCTGTCTGATATTATTATCTTCAGAAAAACAGCAACCTAATGTAGCATCTGGCCCACCCTCCCACAAGAGCTCCCTGATGAGGAACTGTCTGTTTGGTCAAGCAAATCCTCCTCACTAGATCTAAACTCTGCAGGCATTACCCAATTGCACATGCAGGTTCTGTCTCCAAGCAGTTACATAATGGGAAGCAATCTCAGCTTTGGGGTACACATTAAATATGTTAGGCAGGTGCTAAAGGAGCTCACCTGTAAAGCTGACAGTGAAACAGGAACCCACACTGCTGAGATGCAGCACTGGACTGCAGACACTCAGTAAGAAACACCTCTGTCCACAGAGTCAGTGAAGTGCAATACCTACCCTTCAGTCCCATCCAAACTTGCATGCTGCTCCCCTTCCTTACAAACAAGCACAGCTTCATTAAATGATGAATTCTTTCTTTAACACCACAGTTCACATCACATTGGCACCATGATTCTTTAGCAGTACCCAAACACTTCCAAATAAGACAATTTATTGAAAATGCTTTGAAAATACATTTGCAAATTACAGTCAATCTTAGGAAATTCTTCACTTTTCACAAAGCAGTGGCCAGTGTCTCATTGGGGAAGACCTACAGTGACACCAATGATGCTGTCAGCATTTCTAAGGCACATATTCACAAACTACTTTAGGAAAGTGCAGCCATAAAAATACATTTTATGTTTCATTACCATTAAAGCTTCTTTTAGTGAAAAGACAAATTTGATGTGTAACCTGAGATTTTCTAGAGCAATGCACAGCCCTCAAACTTGCTGTTTTACAAAGCTGTAATAAGGAACATGGTGCTACTTATTTCTGTGCAGATATTTACTTTTGATGAATTAAAGCAGACATTTTGCCCAAAACCAAAATGAAACACAACTCTCAAAATTCAGAATTTTTCTTTATAGGAAAGTGTGCCCCAAGCATCTGGAGCCCATCAGTTACATGGATCAGATTCACCTTCTGTGACAGGTTTGATGATGCCCCAATCTAATAGGATCCTTACACCCAGAGCAGCACCTCTCACCTTCCTCTTCTGTACCAGTGGTTCAGGCTCCAGCCCTGGCCTTGCAGGGCTGCCTGAGCCAGTATGCAGTGAAATAACTTGTGATTTCTAAATTAAAACACATCATTCCATTCTATTGGGGAATAAGTGCCATGATGATGGAGTGGTCACAGGATACAGGAAAACAAGGGTGAACCTTACTTAATTTGCTTCACACTTATTTACTACAACTGATTGAGTGTGGCACAGCTGGAACCCAGATAACACCCCAGGTTTATGACTGGTTTTTCTACAACTTTCTATAAAAGTGTTAAAACTGGAGTTTAATATATTAATGTATTTACTTTCTCTCTTGCAAAATACAAATATGAAACCACCTTCTAGTATCACTTCTGTAATTTTGTAGGTCAGACTTATGTTCAGCATTATCAGACTTCCAGGAGAAATAGAGAAAATGAATTTATGTGAAATCAAATTGCTTATAAAAGCAAAGTGAAAAAACTTGTATCCAACATTAATTACTATAATCACATAGAGCTGAGGTACAGCAACCATTTTTCATTTGTACATATTGAACAGCAAAACAAGTAATAAAAATATATATATACAAACTTAATAGGAAAAAAACCTGAAATGGTTTTCTACTGCTCAAGAGAAAGACAATTTTCTCTTAAATGCTTTAGTGCATGGCCCTCCTCATTCCCAAGAGCTAATGCATTTATTCTTCCTGTTCCAAGGCAAACTGAAACCAGTCAAATCTTTCTTCAAATCAAGAAAGGTGTGAACTAGTGAATTGATATATATTCACCTGAGATTACTCTGAAATATAGGACAAGATAACAATGATTAACAGCTAAGGTGCACAACTGTTTGGTAACTTTTGAAGCAGCATTTACACAGAACAGTTTTTGCTGCAGAACAGTAAAACTGTCATCTGTAATGAGAATTATTGAACATAGCAGGGGAAGAAACAGTATGAGAACTGCAAGCAGCTTACTCTTCTACTTTCTTCTATTCAATATTGTCCTGTTCCCAAGTTTTCTGTAACATAAAAAGAGGGAGAGAAAGGAAGAATAAATTTTAAAATATCAATTATTAAAAATATTTAATCTTTAACTCAGTTTATTTCATGCTTATGTAATTTTCACCCAAATGTGTTGACTCATTTCAAAGTAGTGCTAAGTAAATTCTATGAGTAGATGCATTTTATCTAAAGTGAAACCACAAAGCTAAATATAATCTACACATGTATTCAGTTTTGATTAATGGGTAGAATTAACCACGAGATTAAAAAAAAAAAAAGCCAATGCTTTTCTTATTTTTTGAAATCTGGATTTAGTTATTTAATCTTTTCTAGAGTAATCCTGTTGAATAAAAATCGTTATCCACTAGTGACAAGTTCAAACAAAATCAGCTTGGCTACTGATAACCACTTAAAAGCATCACAAAAGTGCATTCATCCAAGCACTGAACAAGTCACCTGCAACAGTAAACAGAGAACTACCATCCATAAATTCCATTGAGGAAAGCAAGGGCTTTTCCAGAGGCACTGTCCTGTACCTTGTGTTGGCTCAAGAAACAGAACCATTGTGATGTTTGGAGGTGGGAAGGATCCAGGCAAGAGTGAAAAGAAATGTCTTGTCTACTTATTTTTTGGTTATTTTAGGGCAGGCATCAGTACTGTATGTACGTGTGCCAGGTCATTTAATCTCTTAACATTCTGTTCTTTGCTCTCATAATTTGGGGATGGATCATTATCTTTAACATGTAGTACAGGAGAGCAAAAAAGAATTCAATTGAAAATCATAGAAGAAACCCCTGCATCTAAGGACTGAACTCCAGTTTCTAGTATCCCATGCCACTACTTGGATCAGGAACCATCAGGCATAAATGCTGTTCACATGTAGCCTCAATTGTCTGCTCAGCACAGCTGCTCAGTGTCAACACCATGTGAGACATGTTCAGAGGGGAAAGTTGTGCCCTCCTCACAAAAGTGCTCAGAAATACTGAAAAGCTGAATGGGGCGCTCATACCAGCCCCAGCTCTGATGAATCTGCATAGGAAAAATAAAGTAAGACCAAGTTTCAAGCCCAGATCCTGCAGAGATCAGGTGTCTCACAGGAAATACAACCTCCAAACCAAAAGGAAATCTACGACTACCACGTTTACAGGTGAATAAACAACCAATCCAACATCACTCTGGCAAAAGCTATGGCAAACAAAGCTACAATTTTATAAAACCTGTTTGTATCTCTATCACTCTGCAGATTGAATACAAGTATTTATGTTGGGATGTCTTAATTGCATCAATGCAATTACAGGTGAATATTAAGGCAAAATAAAAACTAATGTCTACACAATGTAATTGAAGTGATTCTAAATTGTAAACTGAAGACACGAAAAAATGGAATATAATTAAAAATGCATTTTTAATATATCTTCAAACACTTACACAACTTGGTTTTGTACAGCATCCTACATAAAAGATGTACCCAAAATATTAGCAGACTTTAACATCTCAATTTGAGAGTTAAGCAGCAGATGAGGAAAACAATTAAATGCTACAGACAAGAAAGAAGACATAAGCTCTCAGATGGGACTTTACACAAATGGGAGAATTAAGTTAACTTTATTTCCTGTTTTAAGTCTAAAATAAATCAGTGTCATAAAGCAGTATCAAAACATTTCAGTTTACCTCAATGGCATCATCCATTTCCGTGCTCATATACAATAATTTCAGCTTGTGTCAGAATAAGGAAACTCTTTTTCTGGAGAGCTGTCATCACTTAGGTCACTGTAGCTGTCACTGTTGGAACAAATAAGAATTCAGAAAGATCTAAACCAAATATTTCATTTCAAGCCCTCCAACCCATGATGCATATGATCAACACTTTCCTCAAATGCAACCCATTTCCAGAAAACTTCTTTAGGCTCATGCTAAAAACATGGTATTTTAGAACACCTTCTTCTAAAGGAATGGGCTGAAGTCTGGAGTTTAAGACCTGATGCAAAATAATGCTCTACCTGATAAACAGTACATTCAATTTCTTTTTGCTTGCCTCCTGTACATTCATTCTGCATTTTGCTGGTGCTGTGTGTCTAAGATCATGGTTAACATGATAGATAAAAACAGGTATTCCGAGCTAAAATAAAAGGAATTTCTCCCTTATGGTAAAGAAAATCATTAAGTTAAGACAACTTTATTAGCTCACAATTCTACACTTAAATTATAGTTCTTGCTCTTTTAGTAAGAACACAATTTTCATTGCACCAAGCAATATCCTGACAGTTTTTCTAGAGGTTTTATCCTCATTTGTTGTATCCTGAGAGAAGCAGACTGGTTTTCAGGGACCAAATTGCCATGCAAGTGATTGTTTTATAAGTGGTAAGAACAAGGAAACAGTGAAGAACAGGAATCACCACAGTGACTGAGAGAAAGAAGTGCCCACAAAACACATTTTCAGTTAGTGTCTATTGGGTCTCCAAGCTTATCTTAAATTTAAGTGTACTTCAAAAGTGCCTCCAGCCTCAACCCCTCCCTACTATACTTCATGCTACAGTCTGTTTTCCAGATCTTTTAATTTCCCCAGATGAGAAGCCAGCAAAGGCAGCCCAGGGAACAGATTAAGTACATTTGAGCAGCAATAACGGTGGTCAGCCCTGTGACCCTCCTGAGCCCAGGCCATGGTTAGCACAGCACAGTGGGGATCTCAGACCCCATTTGTGTGGGATCATGACAGCCTTGGGTGCCAACTCTGTGCCAGGCACTGACTGCACAGCTGTCCTGTGACACCTCCCCTTTACACACCCCTTCATCCTCCAGACAACAGGACCCTACTCATGTTGTGTTCCCCATCTCTGGGCATGATCCCCTACTGAGACATGGAGCACATAGCCCAGCCAGACAGAGCCTTATCAGTGACTGCCTTATCAGTGCCAGAGCCTAATCAGTGACTGCCTGCTGGACACTGCTGCAAGGGAGCCATGCAGCCCCACAGTCTCTGATGAGGCTGCATCGGGGAACAGTGAACAAACTGCACTCAGCTACTCTGCTGCTTGCTACTGAGCACTGCTTTATAGCCTGAATTTCACCCTCTCTTCTTTGAGAGAAAAGGAAAACTAAAGAAAGAATAGGTAAAAAAACAGACACTTAAACAGAGTGGGACAGGAGGAATGGCACCAAGAGTCACCTCATTTAATTTCTACCTCTGTTAGGAAAGTTTCCCACAGTTACAGCAAGTCACTGTACCAAATCTGTGTAAAACAGCATAGATATTCTGGCTGTCCTGACATTCAGACTTTGTCTACAGCATTCTGCCCTGGTCTGTGTGACACACACACTGCTGATGTGTTCTTATAAAGGGTGTGTCACATCAGGCTAGTGTGAAATGTTCAATTGGATCATTTCATCAGCTGGTGATCAATTACACAGTTCAAGTGAGGAAAGTGTTGTTAACAGTATGATCAAGCATGCCAGATGCACAAGACAAACACAACATTACCAACATTGTACTTACTTTTTTCTGAAAGTACCCATGGAAACATGGAACAAAAATTCAGTATTATTAAAACAGTTTTGCATTTTCACATCACAGCAAAATAGCAAATACTGTCCACAGAGCAGAGAGTAAAACTGATTGTAGAGAACTGCACAATCTTATGACAGCCATGATTTAAGACCCAAAGTTTTCAGAGAACTTCTATTTTTTTAATTATCTCTGCTAGCCAGTGGCAATCCCAGCCCAAAACCATGCCAGAGCTCTGTAAACAACACAGTATGGGAGTCATGCTTAAGTAGAAGTGCTCACCAACCAACGGGGTGAGTGGGCAACTGCCCAGCTTCATCTCTTGAAGGCAGTCAGGTGCTGATCCCCACCCAGCACTCTCCTCATAGGTCCTCCCCCACTCAGTGACACAGGTTTTAGAGGGATTTGCCCACAGAAATGGATGCTTCTCTGGTTTCACTGACTTACCACCCAAACTTCTTAACCCTGTTTTCAGTTTCCCAAAGCTGAGGCTCACCTGGCCACTAGTGCAGAGGCTAAAATACTTAACTCAGATGATGACAATTTTGTTCCTGCTCCCACACTGCCCAATTTCAGCACAGGATTTGACACCAAATCCCAGAGAAGGGACATTCCTGACATCACCACATTCTTGATTTCTGCAGTAGCACCTCCCCTACTTTAGGGCTGATCTATGGGGTGAAAGTCAGTTTGATGTCTCACAAGCAGGTCACAGGGCAAGAAAGGCAGGGGAAATACCCAGGTAAGGATCAGCCCTTGGGCTTCAGACTCAGGTAGAGGCTATCAGCCTCTCAGGTTCAGCTGCTTGAATGATTTGTCTAAGCATACCCAGAACCTGTGGCATCATCTTAAAAATAAAAACTTGGGCCTCAAGGAAACCTGAACTTCAAGAGTTAGGCTGCCAGTGGACTTGAAAGCAAATAGGGACTCCTGAAACTTGGCATATCTGCACCTGTGTGTTACAGCTTCAAAGCAGCACTGGTGTCAGGTTTCTGAGATTTACTCTGATTTCAAACATATTAGTATTATGTGTAATCTGAAGGAAAAGTTCAGATTTAGGTGGCATTAACCAGGAGCAAGCCATCTTTTCTCTTTGGAATAAATGTATACTTTGTTCCAAATTACAATGAGTTGTACACAGATACTAAACATAAAACCCTAATGGATGCTTCATGCTCATAGCTGGTAATATTCATAACCTTATTTAAATCTGCTGGCTGTGAAAGTGGTAGTGGTGAGAAACCAAATAAGCCCAGCTTTCTTTAATGAAATTCTTTTGCACACTGAGCCAACCACTGAAAAAATATGCTTACATTTGCTTCAGCAAATTAGTCTGTTTTCAAATTAATCAGTAATTATTTTGTGCAGGAGCTCGACACCCACTTCATCTTATTTGTAACAATTCTTACAACAGTGGACAACAATAAGGAGGTATTGAGCAGATCTGAGGCCACCAGATCTAAGACTTAGCCCCAACAGGTTATGTTTGTTTGTTTGTTTCTGTTTGTTTGTTTTTGTGGGATCTCAAGTATAAAGTGGTGGCCAAGGGAAAAATACATAACAAAACTCAATGTAGTGTCACTGGCTCTAGTCAGTCACTTCAGATGATGAATTTTGGTCACCTCACTCCCGTAAAACTTTCTGGTTTTCACTTGGAAAATCCACATCAATATTCTTTAGAAACAAAGCAGCAGTTTCAAGGAAGCTTTTCCTTCATCCATTTTTAATGTACAATTGATAAAAAACTCCTTTTCCAGAAACATAAGGAATTAAAATAATTACTACAGTAATGCTATACCCTGCAAGGTGCCAAGCTAAGTGCATTTCTTCCTCAGTGCAAATTAAAGATACATGAAGTACAGATAAATTTAGTACAGACTGCAGTTGTTTAAGTGTTTAGCTTTTGAGGACTCAGCAAAATGAAATCTGCAAATTATAATAGTTAATTTCCCCCCCAAAAATCTGAATTATTAAAATTATTATGCCATTAAAACATTATTTTGAATAAATGCATATTTGATAGTGCAATGGTTATAATTGCAGTCACCCATATTCTTGGTACATATCTTTATGATTATTATATGGTCATAAAAATCACAGATATCATTTATGGTAATAAAAAATTTATCTGTGATTTAAAATCATGATTATCCTTTAAAATGATGGTCATCATGATACAACCCTATGCCTCCATAAAACATCATTTCATTTGGGAATCCCTCAGTACAAACCCAAAACTCCTCAGTCCTGACCTGTGAGCCCCCTGCCCTCACATAACTGGACCTAGGATAAAATCTTCATCTGGGACAGGCAACAGCAGCTCCCTACAATCACTGGAGAGAAATAGGCTCTGGCAGTGTGTAATGCAGAACTGACCCACAGAACAGCTATAATGAGCTATTTGGTTCCTTAAAGTGCATTTTCATTGAACAACTGCAGAAAAAGACTTGAGGTCACTAGTTCAGAAGGGTTTTCACTAACATTTAAATGACATTTAAACATCTAACATTTAAATGACAAAGTGAACTGACATAACTAGCCATTACTAAGTGCCAGTATGGTTAAGAAAGGATTTCCTTTAAAACTTTTCTGTATTTTTCTGTAAGAGCTCTGAGGGTAACAGGATCTTTGCTGTTCCAACCATCCCCACTTGTGACCTGCATCACTGGAAGGTCACTGGAGCCAGAGTACTTGTCTTCTCTGGCAACTGTGGTACTGACTCAGGACACCATCCCCACCAGGACAGCTCTCACCCCCGGCTCCTGGAGTGCCATCTTTTGTGGAGCAGCCCCTCTCTTGCTGCTCTCCTGACAATCTTCAAATCCCATTTCCATCAAATCACATGTCTGGATTCAGCCAATGGCAGAAGCATGATGGTGTGCCAAATGTGTTCTTGACTGGGGACAATGTACAGGGGACATCAGGCACCAGAACAGGTCACACAGGCTGGTTTCTGTCCTGTTCATAGGTGCTTTCCTCCACAGCTGGTCTGAGAGAGAGCTGGACCATGCTAATGCAGTAAGCACCATATGGGCAAATTTTCTGAGGTTTTTGGTGGTTCATTTAATGCACCATTCCTTCTGTTGTCTGGTCACTTTTGTTCTTTGTCTCTGAACACAGCTCATAGGTCATCTTTCATTAATGTTTTTCCTAGAACTCAAGAGTACTCTGTGACTAGATGGCATTGGATTGGTACTTCACATTAGCATATTCACTAATGCTTTGGAAAGCTTTGTTTTGGCAGTAGTCAGTGTTGCCTACACTTACTCACCTAGGAACACCTCTCATTTCCTACATTTTCTCCCTTGTACTGGATATTTGTGTTTATTTATCTTTAGCTTCTTATCTTCTTCCTCCAAAGATATCATTATACTCAACAGAGATTACTAAATTCCCTACATATTTTTTGTTACTTCTTTGTTCTGAATAGCGCTTTCATCTCTTATTCAAATGACATTATTTGCAAATATAATTAATGCACTCAGGCTTACTCTTGCAGGCCATTAATAAAGGTGCTGGCTGCAGACAAAGAAGAAATAAAGCCTGCTGATGCTAAACTGGATAAGGGGGAAAAACACATCAAAACAAAACAAGTAACATGGCTTTATTGTACACCAGTGATTTTGCAACCCATATTATACCATTCCCAAAGACAAGTCAGTTTTTATTAATTTTTTGAAATAAAACTACGTAAGTCTCAGTAAAAGCCAACAACATTATATGTGAAGTTCCCCTCTTCATCAACTAGTTTCCTATTAAAACCCTTTGTTTTATCTTTTAAAGCAGCATATCTGTGGGTGTTGTACACTTTTGAGTCTCATGTAGTTTTGGTTTTCTCTGCCTTGAAAATGAAAATGTAAACTGGCAGCCTTCACCACATTCCTCACTTCTATATGAAATGGTGACTTCAGTATTTCCATGGAAAGGTTTGGAAAAGGTCATGATCTAAAGCCATTCACAAGGAAATGAAGTGCAGGGCTTTGATGGTTGGGCACTCAAGCCATAAAGCACAAAGGGCTGAAACCACAAAGGCAACTTGGGAGCCCAACTAGTACTTCAGGTAAATAAGTAACAATTAATCACTGAGCTACTCTTTGGTCAGTTCTTGGCTGTCTCTTGGTGTATACACTGACATTTCTAGGAACTAAATTTTCCCCAGAGGATGCATTCCAGTCTCAAACTTGGTATGCTCATGCCTATGTGGGCCTATGTCTGTACCAGACTAGGCCTTAAAAAATTTAAGAGACACTTTATTCACTTTCATTTATTTAGGGCACTCTCCCAGAAGTAGTAATGCATCCTTGAAATTATTATTAGCTTTGCTTACAAGCTAGGAATTCTATCCAGGCATCAAATATTCTATAATCACACCCTAATTATGGGGCTATTAAATGTTCTGGAGTAATAGTTTCCTGTTAAGACTCTCATGCTGAAATACCCAGTTCCTTTTGTCTCAGGACTTCATCATTCACTCTCTCTTTAGTGTTTATGGTAGCCTTGCTTTGGTAATCTGCTCAGCTTGCTGGTCTCCACAAAGTCTCTGCCAGCTTACTTTGCTCTAGTCCACAGCACAACTAAAACACAGGTGGGTGGTGCTGGATGAGGTGTACAGAAAATCCTCTCCTCAGATTTATTTCAGCCTTGCTAGGACATGCCTTAGCTTTACAACTCAATGACATCACCAGCATTCTGGGGTTTAAAGGTTTACATTGGAAATCTTTCCACTCAGCAGATGGGTATGTTAATATGAGTGTGTGTGCTGTAACTAACTGCAATTCCCTCCTGAACATTCTTCCATACAAAATCTTCCTCTTTTAGCCTCAAAATGCCTTCCTATTCCAGTGATCTTAAGACACAGGGGTATGCTTGACTGCTGTGTAACTAGATAAATAGCAAAAGTCTGCAATTTTATAAATTAAGTTTTGGAGTATGGATTTTTTTCTTTGCTAAATGTTTAAGATTTGGTAGGAGCTTATTCTATGAACATGAAGAAAAAGAGTTGGGTATACATTTTGAATGATTAATTCAAGTAAGTCTAAGTGGGGCAAATTCAGTAATGGGGGAAACTTTAGGTCAGGGTTAGATGGCATAGTTGTTATAACACTAAGGGATGTAAATTAGCAGGATACATGCAGATCACTTATTAAAAAAAAGTAATTTTTCTTTATCTCAGAGAAATAAATATGGTTACTCATGGGACAAAGCAGTGTAAGAAAGGATATTGGGGCCTGTGAAGTGTGAGTCAGAATGCCCACCAAGAGGGTAATGCTGAAGATCACAGTGATGGAATGCTCTGCCTTGACAAGCACCACAAAAATTTGATCTGTGTATTTCACCAGCACACCTTTTAAAAGGTAGCTAACATTATAACTGCTTCTAACAGTAACAGGCTAAGGTAACAGGATTGTTTCAAACAAGCTCTGGTTTGCAGATCAGAAATTCATTTTCTTTGTATGTACATCACTGCACAACCAGGCAGAGAGAATAAAAACTGATACCCATAAAGGAGTAGGGAACCAAAAGAGATTGGTCTGGTCTGGCTTGGCTGTTTTCCCATTACTACTCAAACTTGAATAAAATTGCTATTTCTCTCCTAACAAACACATCTTATTTTAATAGAACACAAGATTTGGGAAAAAAAAAAAAAAGCCCAACCCACAGAATTAATAAGTTTGGTGTCTTGTTTAGAGGAAAAGCCAAAATGCCAGAGTTGGATCTGTTCAATGTTATTATTCAGTCATTTTATGATTTTTTAAAATTTTTTGTTACTGTGCCCAAGGCTTCCCTCTGATTTCTTTATTATTGCTACTATAATGAAATTTTAACTGTTCTTAATATCATTGAAATAAACAAGAATTAGTTAACCCTGCATAAAAAAATATTGGTACATTCAATAAACCAAAGCCTCTGTGTCCAAGAGACCAAGGACAGAGTTTTGGCTGAACCATCCAGTTCTGACCTAGATCCAAATCCTTCTGTAAGTCTAAAGGTATCCCAACTGTTTTATTTCAGGCCTGTCTCTGAAAGATAGTATTTATTATTTAGCTACTGCAAAATAAAATCAGTGCTTTCTTTGTTGTTGTTACCATCATTCAAGTACAGCTAGGTATGAATTTCACTTCATTGCTTGATCCTCTAGCAAATCTCTTTCCCTATGAAGCTACTGTCAATGGAAGTTAGCACAGGAGGCTGCTATCTTCATTTGATTTTATTAATGTTTTTTACTTTTTTCTGATTGTAATGTGGAGTTCTGACTTTAGCCCTAATAGCCTCTGAAAAGGAAGAAGTGAGGAACTGTGCTTCCTGCTTACAGGTTATTTTACACCCAGGTATATGACAGGCACACAGTCACAAGTAAATCAATACATGAAGAACTCCTTTTCCTCTTCTGGGCTTCTGAATTGAAGGATGGGATAGTCCCTCTTAAAATGTGACTGTCAAATGCAGGCAAGCAAAAAACAAAAATTACCTGGGAGACAATTTACATCCACGCTGCAGGTATGCATTCAGTGTCCCAGTTGCTGCCAGCAACAGTCCAAGGTATGGAGGTGAAGGTTTCATAGGTCTTGAGGAAAATTCTGGGTGGAACTGAACTCCCACAAAATATGGGTGATCTACAAGATAGACATCAAAGAAAATTACACAATGTAGGAAGAAGATAGTAGAAAAACTTTAAGGAAAAAAACTTATTAAAGATTTCAGACTAGTGTCCAGAAGCCAGAGCAGCACATGTGAATTTAAGGGTGAGGGAGCAGAAAACTTCTTTCCACAAAAGGCAACTGACAACAGAGGCAGAAGATTAGTAGGGCAAACCAAAGAAAAATCATCCTCTGATTCATAAAAACTGAATAATAAACCTGTACCAACATGTAAGGGTGGGAGGAGAGGGACACAATTGGAAAGTCACAAAGTTTACATTTATCATGTTATTTTCATGGTATTTTGGTTTCCAGTATCTATTTATACATGTCTATTCAGAACAATATGCTCAAAGCAGGGACAAACTCAAAGTTAAATCAGGCTGCTGACAGCTTTGTCTAGTCAAGTTTTGAAGGTCTGGATGGAGATTTCACAGACTCTGTAGGTAATACACTCCAGTAATGTCATATCCTTTGCCTATACTGGATGTATTCATATTCCATAAATGAAACACAAATTGGGAAAAATGAAACACATATGGAGACCTTACCAAGAACATTCGAGGGTGCTTAGGGAGCAGGGCAATGTCACTGTGAAACTGGCATATAGGTAAAAATCTATAAAAAGCCAGGAGTCTCTAATGAGTAGGAAAAGGCAGTCACCATGCTCTTCTTCAAGACAAAAAGAAGGATCCAAGGAACCACAGAAAATTCCTGACGTTCCGAACGTGAAGGTCAGGAAGATTGGAACAACAAACCTGAGAAGAATCTGTCTTTGGATGCAGGGAGAGCACTGGCTTTCCTTAATTCTGACTTTAACAAAGCTTTTCATATGGTTTCCTACCCTTTAAGTTGGAAGCTGTGGACAATGGGTAGACCACAAAGAATGTTAAAAAAATGGCCAGACTTCTGTATTCAGAGAACAGTCATGAGTGGTTTGAAGTCCCAGCAACAGCATACTTGGAGGTACTCAAAACTTTACTGATACAACTCTAGAGAAGTTGACCTATAATTGGAGGTATCCCTGTGCTGAAGGAGAAGGTTGGACAATATAATCTCCCAAATCACTCAATGATTCTACATAGCCAAATGCCCCTGAGCTAGACTTAGGGCCTTTTGGACAAGGAGCACATTTGTCCCACATAATCAAATACATGCACAGTCTTTGCAAAGTGTAAGACTTTTCCTAACCCACTCTGAATTTTCACCAATTGTAATACACAAGTGGAGTTAGCACCCAAAATTATCTTGGCTGTTAAGACAGATAAATATTGTGCCTACATGTCATTCAACAACCTATAGTTTATAGTTCATACAGTTTTAACAGATGCAATAAGTATTACAAACAAGTAAGACACTCACTCTCCAGTTCAATAATTTCCATCCTGTTCCCTTCTGTATCATGACCAACAAATTTCAACCCTTTCTCTTCAAAGCAGTGAGTCAATTCTGGGTTCACCTGAAACATTGAAAGCAATAACATTGAAAGCAATAACAATAATGGTAGTTCTGTTTATTTTTGGATTTAACAAACAGTAATTGTAATGGTTTTTACATGCATACAAGAATGAAGAGAATTGGGTAAGGGTTGGGAACTTTTGCTTTCTTATTTTAACAACTCTGGCATAAATTTGTAAAAGTGGTCATATTTATTAAATAAAGAGATGAACCAGTAATTTTAAAAGTGACTACGCAATATTCAAAAATTAAAGCCAGGACCCTGGACCTTCTGCTTGCTGCTCTTCTGAAACCAAGCAGTCTGAATTCCCCCTTTTTAAATGACCCACCAGATGCCCACTGACCTCCCTTTGAACAGTGAATTTCAGTGGTTATGACAAAAGCTGTGATGCAGCTCTTCCTTCAAACTGAGGAGCTCTGCAGTGAGCTGTCTCATTTCCTTGATGATGTTTTAACCACTCAGTTAATATCCAAACTTGAGCAGGTTTGCCACCATCATATTCTCCTCCCTTTCAAGGAAGGTTAATATTGTCTGAATCAGTTACAGCATGAACAAATCTGATAGTTCAAGGCCCTTTAGAGACACTGATGGGGTCAGATCCCTTCTGAACTACCTTAGAGGTAACTCCAGGAGTCCACCTCATGTGTGTCTCCTTGAATGTCAGTATTCTGAAAGTATTCAGGCACCCTATCCCAGATGTTTGCATACAGAGGAGTGGATCCATGCAAAGGACAGCGCTTACCTCATAGCGATGCCTGTGTCTCTCCTCTACAAACATTTCATCACCATAAAGCTTCCCTGAATAAACAACAAAAGAGAAATTAAAAGCTCATGTGTTGCTTTAATAGTTGCTACAATTATTCCTTGTAATTTAAACCTTAAAGAAGTCACATTTAACACTTGTTAAACACAACAAGACATTATTCATCTCACTGCATTTTTCTGTTCTTCCTGAGTGGAAGAACACTCATCACTCATCCTGAGTGATGACTAGTTTCTCTTAATTCACTGTTACCTGAGTTTATTCAGGATTCAGATTCAACATTCCTTGACTAGAAATAGCTTAGGCAAACTAGACTCTAAACACACTTTAACTAATTTAAATTATAAAGCTTAAAAAAAAAAAAGTCTGAGTGAGCCAGCAATGTAAAATCCCTTCAGGGTTTTACAACAGTTGTACACAAAAGATGCAGGGAAGGAAGCCTTTTAGTAGCATCTGTTCCATTTTAATAGATTATGCATGGCACCTGGCAGAGTACCTCCAAAGAACAGAGAATATTGCTTTTCTCTGTTTTCCTGATCTCATTACCCAAATGACTCTGGCAGTCTTCTGTGCGTCATCTCGAACACTCTGCCTTTCACAGCAACAAGGAGCAAGTTTGAGCAGTAAACCAGATTTCAATCGTATCTCTTACTTATAATCATGGCTCAAACTTTGCTCTCAATTTACACTAAGGTCATGAGAATTACTGTCTTGCCAGGGGGTTGGTACATGAACTAAACTGCCAAGAACATCTTCCGAAATTGTAGAATAACAATACTGCCATTTTACAAAGTATGGTGTATGTCTTAATTTTAAGGGACCACCTTTTTAAAACTATTCTTTTCATCCAAGTTGTAAAGCATAAGGAAAATAAATCAGATTTCCTGATTAAACTACCATAGCTTTTTCTTATTCTTTCCAAAGATCTAAACAGATTTAAACAATTCTTAATATTGGTCAAAGGTTACAACACATGTTAATTTTTATTAACTTTTCCAAGTGTTTAGGTCACACAATGACTAGAACATTGTGATATGCATATCTATATCACACACAGGCAAAGTATCACCCAGGCTAGTTAGATCACTAGTATGGGCATCTCTAGAATTGCAGATTTTTCATTAAATGTGCATATGGTATTACACTCTGGTCTCCTGCTGAAGTAGATGTAATTTTTAAGTATGCAGAAGGATACATTCCTTAAGTTTAACATAGTTAAATAGAGAATACCTCAGATCAATATCAGGGCAGGGCAATATAAGAAATAAACATATATTTAGTTAATGGACAAGAAACTATTTTTCACACTTTTGCAGCATCATCTATATTACTATTGTATAATGGGCTGATTAATAGGAGACAAGCATTACTTCAATTTTAAAATACATGTAGATCTAATTAAATATTTTTTCTATATTCTGGTTTCTTTTATTTTGTTATCTGAAGCATCCTGTTACAGCAAATAATTTTCCTTTTCTGCAACATGTATTTTGCTTTCCCAAAACAAGATTCCTTCCAGGATCAAGCAAGAAAATAGGAAGAAAGCACTCTGACCTTCTCAAGAACATAATGAATTAAACTGCCATCAGAAGAATTTCAGTTTTCTCAACATTTTACTCATTGCTTTTAAAAAAGCATTGGACCCTCAGTGATAGTTTCACTGGGAGCTACAGATGCCTCTCATTTCCTTTTTTCACTCCAATTCTCAGTAAATGTAAATAACAGGATCAGAGTGAATGAGCTCAAGGAAGCTGCCACCTAACTGTTTGCTTAAGACTATAGCATTTTTGGTTTTCCATGTTACAAAGCTCCTATCCAAAAGGCAAAGTCATAAGAGCAGAAAAATAACTTACTTAAAACAGAATTTTCAGTTTTAAAAACAGTCCTCCTCTTCCCCAGTCTCATTGTTCCTCCCATATCTCCAGGATTGTGTTCTGGCATGTCAATAACCTGTAGAGAAAAGTTGCTCAGACACTGTTTCATTCAACAAATAAAAAAATCCTAAAACAAACAAGCCTAGCCTAGCAAGTGGCATAGATTTTTAAGTGGCAACTTTACATATTTTACCTCCAACCATTCCCAATCATTATTTTTCTTTTGTTTTTCTAATGTTTTGTTCTTCAATACTGCATTGCAATAGACTGACAAGGTTAACTAGTTAGTGACAAATGTTTTCATCTAATGTTAACTCAAAAGCAACTTAAAAAATTCTTATTTTAATTTTTTGGGGTGGGAAAAACACCTTTCTTTTAAAACTTATACCAAAATGTTACCAATAGGATAACTCTGCCCAAAGCTATTCTTTGTGCTAGGATAGTACACAGATTTTTAAAAATTCAAATTCATAGACCAAAAATGTCCACCAAGTGATAAAGACACCATCTCTGGAAAAACAAAGTCCCTTGACCTCACAGAGGCTGAAAGATTATACATATTAAATATGAGTAAATAATATGGGTTAAAATTTCTGTACACTAGGCCATTTCTTATATTGCTTTTTCTTATGCCAAGAGGCAGACACAGATGTGGTATCAAGTAAGAAGGCAACCAATCTCTTGGGCAGTAGGAAGAGGGGAAGGGCATGCAGCAGCAGAGGGAAAAGAGGACACTTGTAGTGAGAGGACAATGTTGTAAAACCAGAGTATGGGAACAGGTGACTCCAGTATGTGTGTGCTATTTCAGATCATAGATATAACTAACTTATCACAGAAAATGGAAAACCATTCCCCTCCTTTCATCTCTTCTAAAGGGTTTCTCAGATTGCTGAAGAGTAATAAGAGTATTAACAAAATACTGGGTTGCCTTGTATGAAGAATATGCTATTTAACATAAAATTTAAAGACAAGGATATACAAATACTGGGTTTGAGGACTGAAGCAGATGGGCCAAATGGCTTCTACGTGGGTCAGGTGAAACCCAGGAAAGTGGGATTCAGGGCATGTCAGAAACCACAGCCTAGTGGAAGGAGTGCACCTAGCTTTGCTCAGTTTGAAAAACCTTGCAGGGTCTCACAATCCAGTTGAGAGGAAATGTGTCTAAGAGAAGTAAAACAGTTTGAAATTGTAGAAACATGAGCTGAAGCTTTGACCTACATACTTGTATTCACATAAACATAGTCAGTGAGAAATGTAATTGACAAAGAAAAGTTCTAAAAATACAAATATTCACATATATGGGTAATCTCAATGGATTTTTATTAACCTTAATTTGCCCTCTGAGAGTAATGAAAACAATATCTGATGATACACTTCATAAAGTGAAGTTATTCAATTTAGGAGAGATGGTGGAAAGTGCTCAACCTTTGGCCTTGTGCCAATGCATTTCAGCTGTGCAATTATCTCTGTACAACCTTATACATTCAAAATGTTATTTATAAGCAATATATTCATTATAAAATGTCATGAGCAGGAGTTGTGATGAAACCAAAGGGATATTACAGATTCTTCAATTACCTCTCAAATCACAAAAGTAAGGACCTGTGCAAGATGTTGAGGTAAGCCCCCCTCTACAAATACATAAAATAAAAGAAAACCCATTCACTGAATCCTTACTATTTTAAAAATATGAAATTTCCTGAATTTATTTTATTTCCTTTCATTTATTTTCACTTTTTTTCCTGAAGTAGTGGCCACAATAAAAGAAGAGGGTCTCAGAAGTAGAGCATCTGCTCTGCTGAAGGCTTCTGTCATCCTCTGGGTCAGACCCCCTCATGGCACTGCCAGCCCTACAAAAAATTTGGCTGCAGAAATGGTCTCACAGGGAAGGTTCAGGTGAGTTTCCACGCCAAGTGTTTGTGTGTATGTGTGTGTGTCTCTGTGTGTGTTTTCAGCTCTCCATCTCTCCTAATACTGTTATATTAGTAAGAAATGGACAAGGTTTGATTTATTACTTTTTGTCATCAGGTGACAAAAGGAGCTATTTATGAATTAATGCCCTGGAACTGCTTTGGCTCAGTGGCCCAGATGACCTCCAGCAACTACAACAGCACAGCCCTCAATATTACTTGTCTATATATAACTTGAGTTTCTCTGCAACAACATCTGTGCAAGAAGTTTTTGAAACCAAAGTGGCACTGCTGCCCTACAGCCCAAAGAAAATCATGAGAATCAGAAAAGCAATGTCATATTAATGAAATATTTTGCCATATTATATAGAATTTATTTGATCAGAAAAAGAAGAGGTTTAAAATAGTGGTAATTTTGAACTGTGCAACTGAATAGACTCTTCAACAAGCTTATGCTTCCTGGCACAGAATAAATCAGCTGTGAACTATGCATTAGTTCTTTGAAGGGCAGAGAACAGCACAGAACAGGCACCACAAGCAACAAAAATATATCTGTAGGGAGGATGCAAGAATAAATAAGGCATCAATTAGGTCTTTCTTACCCAAATCTCTGAAAACTACCAACACCACAGGGATTTTATAGAGATTTTATATGTATTACACCAGATAGCCAACATGAAATTAAGAATGAATCACTGGAACACAACACAAAGCACATTCTAGATATAAAGCAGTCTTACCACTATTTAATCATGTTACTAATGAATAGTGACTTCAACTATCCATGAACAGAAATCTTCTTTCAGATATCTACTGCCTGGATTGTTTCATTGTTGATAGAAAACATAAAAGCTAATGAGAAAACTTTTCAAGCCCTGAGACTCAACACAGAGCAGCCAAGGCTCTGAAATCCCCACAAATATCATTTTAGCAATCATGCCAGGACCATTACATTTTATCTTTGTTTTGCCTCATGTTCTGCAATGCCATGTTGAGAAATTCATCTACTCTGGTTACCTTGGCAGGGGAAGGGGAGGGAGTGGGGGGGTGTCTGCTTGGGTTTTGTTTGCAGGCTTTGTTTTTGAGGAGTTGAGGAGGGACATGAGCATTACTTGATTTGAACAATTGAGAGCTAAGCAGCTTTGAAAGCACCTTTTTACAAGTTTGGGGTCTAGGGTTTTTTTTTGTCTTTTTACTCAGCCCTTGACTGGTGAGCAAATGATTTAACAATGCTGAAATAAATTACTACACATGTAAGTGCAGATCAAAGCATCAGGAGATGCCACAGCCCTGGAGATTACCTGAACACTGAGAAGAGGCTCTGAACACAGCACACAAGGGATTGTGTAGAGGGAAAGCTGACAGGAGCAGGGAATGCAGTGACAGGTACTGATGAATAGTAATCCCTGCTGAACATAGCTATGGAAAAAAAATCTAGCAGCACAAACTGACAAGGACTCAACCCAAACTTAAGGAATTCATCCTTTTATTGACTCTTCCATCATTCTCTGTAGGATTAGTCAGTACTTGCTAGATTTGATCAAATCAATCAATCACAGGTTCATCAGTAGAAAAATCCAGACACCTACAAATGGGATATTTATACTAACATCTATTCTGTTTTAGAAACAAACTAGTACAAATATTTTAAAGCAAAAGTTGACAACTACAACACTACCAGGGGCACTGAGACCTTCCCACTTGGCAAGGAAACCAAAATGACAGATTTTCGCTGTTCAGAGGGTTACATTTTCAGCTACTGAAAGAATGTGCAAATATTACATCTACCTGCCTTGCTCCCTTTTCCCCCAGAGATTTCCCAGTTCCAAGCAAACTGCATCACTGCCCACCCATGTGAAGCACTCAGTGCCCTAGGACTGAATTAACTGCCAACAAAGCCACTTCCAGATTTCAGACTACTCAGTGCCCCATTACTCTGATCGGAGTAATGTTTTTAAAGGACATCCACCATCATGTGTAAGATCAAAGCAGAAATTATCAATAGCTGATTCATGCAATTACATACTGATACAAGCAACCAGCTTGAAAAATCCTGTCCTCTACTCTCTTCAATAAACTACAGCACAGTATCCAAACATTCCAACAAACACCAATTTAAATTTCTTAAAACTCTGAAAATCCCATAAAATACCACTGTCAACTATTTTCCAGTTTGGGTGATCCTCTTCTCCACAGATCTGTTGTTTCCTATTTTAGAATTAAGTAACTGCCATGGAGCATTCATTTATTAAAGTCTAAAAGCTCTCTAAGGATTCTGTCTAAGCAGAAATTCTGCTCCAGAATGTTTTGTAACATTTTCTCTAGGAGAATTCATGAAGGGCGTGGCTTCTTTTCAAACAGTGCTTACTCACTGGTAAGCAGAGTGCAATGAACTGAGGAAGTTAATGGAGATGTTGATATGCAAAGCCCATAAAGATATTGCTTAATAGCGTTTTGAGAACTCATTCAAGTTATTCCAAACACATGTCCTAGAGTTGGCTTAAAGACTTAATCAAGCAGAAAGTTTCAGACTGTCAGCATTAGTGAAAGGCACAGGGTCAGATAGTGCTGGCTACAGAAATACACTGGAGCGTCAGCCACGCCATGCCAGGAAGGGCAGGATTTGCCACAGACTTGAATAACTAAAAAGGATGTGCAAGGGTGTTCTCAGACTTCATAATGGTCCATCTCACATCATAATTAATGACTAAATTCTAATTTAATTTCAGAAAGATCAGCAAATCTGTAGCTAGGTGAAATCCTTAATCCTATCATATATATCTTTAAAAAATCAGAACTCTGTCACTGCCTTTGAAGAGGACTTCTGCAGCTGCAAGTCCAAGTAGGTGAAATTCTTAAATCAAATGCCCTTAAATCTACATCAGGTATATCAGAAAGAGGAAGGCATGAAGCAAGTCTGAGCATCCTAAAGAGAGGGAGAACCTAGAGAGTGAGATAGAGCCTGGTGAGTATGTTCATCAAACACCCCACCCACAAAGGTGAGAGAGGAATAATCAAACACAGCCTGGGACTGTTTGAACAGCGCTGTGCTTGGGTGGTCTCTGACTCAGAGAGTTATTACATCCTGCAGGCAGCCGCCACAGAAGACTGGGCCACTGGCAAGCCCCATTACCTAAACTACACAGAACTGTCCCTGGTGGACACAAAGCACAACAGATGTTTTACCCTCAAAATTGTCCAATAATCCATACTTGCTCCTCCCTGAGTTACCATGCCTGAACAAGTATCCATTCCAGTTGTTTCTCATTCATTGACAGACCTGTGCTAGTTTAAACCACTTCATTATCAGTTATCTCTGCCTTCAGCAAGCAAGACAGAAGGAAAATTGTTTACTTCAAGGAAAGTGAGCAGGAAAACTGATTATTTCAAGTGGTCACTACTCCAGACCATCACTGAGGAGAATTACTGATACCAGCTTTCAGGCAGTGCTCAGCGCCATGACCTACACTATCATGGTACTTCTTGAAGAAATTCTATTCATCTGCCATAAAAACCATTATCCTCACAGGGAACATGAGGAGAACTAACAACTGTTTTTCATCCCATTTCCCTAAAGTAATCAGACCACCATCAGACTTGTAAGAAAGACTGACTGGAGTCCAACCACTGATCCCTCCCACAGAATGGTGTCACCACCCATTTGATTTTCTGTCCACCTTTAAAATCTGCTCAGTGATGATTTGGTACTCAATAACCAGAGACACAGAAACTGAGGTATTTCTTTTAGAAAGGAAGTGAATGGGCAGCAAGTAGAAAATTACAGATTGACCCATTTTAATTCTTTTTCTAGTTGGAAATTGTTTTTAATGTAGTGTAAAACTTCCCAGCTAAATGTAGAGCTGAGAAGAAATCCCTGGAAGATCAGCTGAAAGACACCTGTGGACTATTTATTTGATTCACTGGATATGGAAAAGCATCCTATCAAAAGGATAGCTATTTGAATAGAAAATAAAAAGATAAGGACCCTTAGTTGAAAAGTTGAAAAAGAGACAATATTTTCAAGTAAGAGCTCTACTCACAGAAGAAAGAAGTGCAAATGCTATCTAGAGCATGAAATCTATGTCAGTTTTAAGAACACAAACCTGAACATCTGTATTCTTTGTGGCTTTGCTTCTGTTTTAAGAGAAATTATTTATTTTCTTTTTGATTCAGCCTGATCATTCATTTTTACATTATCTGACAACACACATTTGACCAAAGTTTAAACAACTTCTAGCTAAGATGATTTCACCAACTAGGTTTAGTTGCATCTGATTAATGTATCATTAAATTGAGGTTTTAAACTGAAGGACAAAAATATACAATCATACTGGTTGATACTGAAAGAAGATAATTCCTTACTTACAATTTGGAGTAAATGAATGAAACAGAAAGAATGGACTCTAGCTCCATAAGGATTTCTTTGCTACAGAAAGATAGGAAGCAGCCCTCTACCACTCCTTCTAATTAGGGTATTATGCTTCATATTATGCCCAAAGATCAGTGTCTGACCATCACTTTAATGGCTGATTGATCACCTTTTGAAACAGACACCAGAATTTAAAATCTGACATTTCTACATCAAAAAGAATTTTCTACTAGTTGGGCTAAATCGGTATCTCTGATACATGAACATTCCATGAAAATCAGCTGAATAGAAGGAAGAACAATGCACTTACTCAGAATAAAAAATGCTAATTTTTAACTCTTCAAAGAACAAAACCCCTGTAGTACAATTCAAAATCCCAAAGAAAAGTAGTGAGAAAATATCTCAAAATGTGTTAAAGACACCACTGAGCAAGCATGTTAAACTGCTACAAGGTGTGATGCAAGCTGTCTTTGGAAAAAAATCCCACTAAAGATAACTGCAGACAGTTGTGAAAGTAAATCTTGATCTATATCCAGTGCCCAAATCTTGTGCCAATCTGACTCCTTCAACAAGCAGCTCAGCTGAGTCCACTCTGGAAAACCACACAAAGCAGGCAGCTCATGCCCACCACTGTAACCTTTAATTGAAACAATTTGTTCTCAGGCACAAGTCTATCTGCTTTTCAACTGTTCTTTTACATCTAAGCTGTAACTTTGTAGAAATGAAAATAGATGTACATAATGA
Organism: Melospiza georgiana; assembly: GCF_028018845.1. NCBI lineage: Eukaryota > Metazoa > Chordata > Aves > Passeriformes > Passerellidae > Melospiza > Melospiza georgiana. The sequence continues at coordinate 103,544,070 of NC_080431.1, forward strand.
AGCTCTCATACTAATTAACAGTAGAGCCGTGCTTCTTCCTACCTTCCACTTCATTCTGTTTTTCATTTACATTTTTTCATTTTGAAACAGCATCTCACAGAGGATCACAACCAGGAAGAACACCGCAAGCTCAAATAACTGGTATTGGAATGCATGCAGGATCACTTTTACTGTTTAAATTGATTCATATCTACCATGTAGAGATCTTGAAATATTTGACATGCATTTTTGTAATGCCCTCCTTCTCTCTTCCTCTTTGAAAGCTTCTGGTTTGATTTAACTCCTGTTTAAATGTCATCCCAGTTCCCTCACCTCTACAACCTACACCCCATAACAAAGCAAACAAAATGAAAGGCCCTCTAGAACTGAAGCTGACCACTTCATTACTTAGTGGTACTTCCACCTAATTTACTAATTTGAGAAATTCTAGTAATGTTAATCTTATGGATTAAGAACAGTACAAACATATTTTAACAGGGAATATCTAGGCAGAAAGCCTCTGGCTCAATCATTGTAATTTTAAATACTACTCTTGTCTTCCATTGGATGCCCAGAATAATACATGTACTTTGACATATCTGGTACATCTGATATATCTGTCCTTCCTGTCTATAACTTTTCCTAAATTATAGAGAACATGAATGCTGGGTATCTTGTTAGGCATACAGTATCGACATTTATTCTTCTGGAAAGCTCTCCAGCAACAAGCAATGGGGTTTTCTTTCCCGCATGAATTCAACAGCAGATTATTTCCTTGAGTCCTTATCCTCCCTCCCACACATACATCATAATGTTTCTCTTCTCATTCTGGAAAAACTGAAGCAAGAGCTGGATATCATATAGTGCTCATCAAGGAACTGAACTGTAATTCTAAGATTTTCTAAATCCTATCGTTTCCTAGTGTGAACTATATTAGAAAAAAAGACAGCATAGGGAGATAATTACAACACGACTTTAAACAGATTATCTTGTAAATACTTTGGTATTTCCATTACTGTCTATCCAACAACAGTAAACATCTTTTCAGCTTCAGAAAACCAAAAGGAATGCTGCATATTTATATCATAGCAGAGATTAATTACCTTGATTGTCTCTGCCAGGCATTTCAGGGATGCTTTGAGGCACATGATCTACATTACATTTAATAGCTTCCTGCTTCCATTTCAGAAAAGCTTCAGTTGGCCAAAGACCATCTTTTCTGGAAGACTCTATTCTGATAAAACACTTATGACCTACAATACTTTTTTTTTTCCTCAAGTAGAAACCATGATGTTTTCCTTCTGAGCAGCATCCCTCCTGTCTCATTTTGTCTGTCCTACTTCCTCCAAAAACCTAATAAACATCACTGTTCAGATCATTATTTAATTCTGCACTTCTTGTGATCTTCTCCCCCAGCATGTTAACTCTATCCCCTTCAACATGAAATGACAAGAATTCTTTAGAATTTCCTTTCCTTAGTTGTGTTTATAATGTGTAATCAGGGGGTAGGTTCAGACACCATTCAAAGGGACAAGTGGCTTGACCAGTTGCACCCACACCACATACATCAAACAGTAATCACTTCCTCTCCCATTCCAATAACAAGGCCCAGAGTTAACATGACAGTCCAGACATGCCTGTGCAGTTCTTGCTTGCTAACAGATCATAAAACCGGAATTGCAAATCTTCATTTTCATTTTTAGGGATGGACATGGTACACACTTTTAGAATATAAACCCAAAGAAAGAGCTACCTGTGAGGAAGTAAGAAGAGAGAGCAGAGAGGATGTGAGTATGCATATGGAGAACCACTAGAAAAAAGGTCAGAGAGGAAGAGAAATGGATCTTCACATCGCTTCTTATTTAGCAACAAGATGGTGAAAGTCTATAGAAAAAAATACCAATATTGTTTCTAAGAAAGTAACATTTACAGATTTGACTTTATACTAGTGCAGATCAAGCAGACATTCCATTAGCATGACATCAGCTGAACACACCCAGCAGAATTGTTCCTCTGTGAAAAGTGTGGGTGGCCAGGTACAGATTAAATCAGCAGATAATGCAGTGATCTACTCAAATGCTACAAATGTTTACTGAGCAACCAAAAGACATTGCCACACAGCCAAAGCTCCAGGCTGCATCACCACAGTGGCACACAACAGGCACCTAACAGCCAACCTCACAAAGGCAAAGTTTCCCAGTGGCACCCATACAAAAATCATTTTTATCCTTCACCTGCACCTCTGATAGTCTCCAACAGCAGAATGAAGAGACAGAGAGCACGAGAAAGAACTTTTAGTTTAAAAGCACAGATCTACAGCACATCACTGTCAAATCCATGGCAAATGCAGTTCTGTTGTTCAGTGCCTAACCCCCCAGTATGGAACACTGCTTTATCACATACAATGAAGGATGGGAAGCAAATAAATACAGAATTAAGGAAACAGAAAACCTCATTAATAAAAAGGTCTTCCTTTTGGGGAACTTTCATCACTTTCTTATATTCCACATTATTTTTTTCTCCATCACATCAACTTCACGGGAGGGGTCAGGGGGCAGACCAGACCCTCCCCATGAACTAAACTTTACGCTAAAATGAAAACTTCAGCTAATAGCTTTTTTTTAGTTTTAATAAAAATTAAATACTTCACAACATAATGAACAGGCCACTCACATCTAATAAAACACACCCTCCAATACAACCATTCAACTGATCTGAATCCTTTATTTTTCATTGCCCATGCACTTCTAGGCACATGTTCAGCTCCAGTTCTCACACTGGGGTGTATAAAAGGCTATTAGGAAAAGGGTGGAATTCCTCAGCTGCTGCACAGACCTTTCTCTGCAGGTATCAAGTCACTTTACAAAGGCAAGTGTGCTTCATTACCTCCATTTGGTATGGGAAAAATAAGGCAGATTAAACAATTTTTTTCACCTAGCAGAACCAGGATTTCTGTGATATCTAATCTTGTTCCTACACTTTAGAAACAAGGCAGCTAAGGATACAGAAACCACACCTTCCCAGGTAACCTTCTAACAAGGCCAGTGCCTTAATGTCACTTGGTGCCTCATCTGAGTGGGAGAAATGTCTACAGAAATGTCATTCATAAAATTGGAGATTTCATGTCATTTTCAATGTATGAACCCCAGTAATCTATTGAGTTATGCAGGAATCTGTGAGCATTAAAATAAGGAATTAAATATTAGGTAAATATATAAATTGAATATAAGGTAAAATATTTCATGTTCCCTAATTTTTAGATCTTTTGTTAATGCACAATTTCTGCAAGCTTGTTTTAAGGCAGTGGGTGGAGGAGATGTTTTGGAATTGTTACACCAAGCAATATAGTCACAGTATTAAGGGATCTGGACAATTCCCCTTTACATTATTGACTTGCCAAACAGAACAATGGTGAGGAACTACTTCCCTAGTTACAGTGTTTCCCCTATGTGTGACAATCACCTCACATAACTTCTAGAGAAACAATTTAAGGGAACCACCCAAGTGCTTCTCTCTATAGGGACCACAACAGAGACAGGAGCCAATACATTCAAGCTGGAGAACCTCACCAAAACATGTGGCAGCTTGAAAAGCTCATCTAAGCCATGAGGTGAGCAATGCTGATCTGCCCTAACCTGCACAGAAGGAGTTTTGTGAATGTCCCTTCAACATCCATTCTTTGTCAATACTCTACAGCATCCCAGAGCATCCTCAGCTCATTCTGAAGTGACACACAATATATTGCAGCATTACCCATGCAGACTCAGGCACACAGTTCTCCATTAAATAAAATGTTCTCTGCTTATTAAATCAAACCCTGACAGACCCTCACCTACATCCACTTCATCCAGGAAAATGTTTTGTACACAGCACAAATTTCCCTATTTGATTTACAATTAGTTACACATAATTCCTTTTGTAAGTACTGGAAAGGGCAAAGCTTTTTTGATAATCCAGCATGCATTTCTACTTAGAAAAATGCTTTCTTTTGAAGAAAATTTTAAGAAAGGAAAAAGGTGGGAGTTCATTAACAGCAAGAAGGCATTCTTCACATAAACTAAATGTCCAAATGAAGAAACACAAATACCTTTAAGTTTATACATATATAAATACCAAATAATTTACCCCATCCCCCAAATATTTAAGAAGAGCCTTGTAAAAGGCATCAGTAACTGAGAGTCAATTGTTTTTATTCATTTTCATTTAAGGAGAAAAATGGCATTGTGAAGTTAATCAAATATCAGGACTAAAAGATAAAATAAAACTCATACACAGAACAATGACCATGGCAGAAGAAACATGAGCATTCTGCTTGTGTGCAGTGTCAAGGAGTTGAAAGACATTGCCAAGCTTAAATCCATTTTCAGGGGAAACTCTCAAATTGAAGTGTTAAAAGAAGTGGTTACAAACCAGACAAAATAGACAGCAAAAAATCACTGAAAACAAGTGGTACTCATTCAATTTTGAAGAGACTGAAGGGTGAAACAGCTGATCCAATACCTGTGGGGAATAACTTCCCAGCAGCCTTGTCACCCAGCCAAGTGGCAAATGCCTCCTGGAGATAGAGAGACCCAGGGTCTGAACAACCTGATGGCAATGCAGCTGAAGCTTTAACAAAAATGTAGAAGTACAGAGCACCTGGGCAGCTATAACAGGTTGGGACACTGACAACAAAGATTTTGTAAAGGGAGAGACACGACAAGTCTGGCCAAGGGGCCTTTGGCCTGGATGGAGCTGTGGCCTGACCCAGTGTGCCCTTGTTAAAGGTGATACCATAACATGCCCTGTAGAGCACCACACACATTGCCTTCCTGTGAAATAATTACAGGTGTGCTTAGCCACACATGTATTTCATCAGCTCAGTCTGGGTCTCCAGAGGAAAGCAGGGTTCTCTCCTTTTAATTCCTTATCTAAAGTAAAGGTCCTCTCAGTGCTATTTGTCACTTGACCTCCACATTTTGCTGAGTTTGCAAGTATGTGGTGGAATGAAGAAAATAAGTTCACTGAAAAAATTCTTTTTAGAAACTTTTTCAGTTGTTTGCTTAATTACTGGCTATCTTATTTCTCCAAGAAGAGAGATATTAAATGTCTCATTACTTAAGATTCGGCTCAGAAAAAGCAGGTAAAAATTAGTTGAGTGAGAAGGTGATAATATAAATATATTCACCACATAATGGTGTTAATGATACTAAATCTCTAAAATGGTAATTTACTTTGTATTAGTTAATTCATACTGTTTCTTTATAGTCTCACTTACAATTCCAGATTCACAGTGAGAGAAACAGCAAGACAACACAAATCTTGCAAGAACTCTATTTATCATTACTTAAAATGGATTATCCTGAGAAAGATTAGAATATTTCTTTGCCACAAGACAAAAAAGTTGTACACAAAGTCAAGCTGTGCAAGAAAGTACAGTCGCTGATCTGTGTCGTTTGCAGGCGCAGCATGTCTGCTGTGATTTGTCAAAACTAATTTTTCATTTTACAGCTTCAGCAATACTGAGGTTTTGGTGGTTTTCCCAGGCTCTTAGGCAAGTTCCTTCTCATCAATGAAGACCAAAGTTAAGAGTTTCATGGCAAGTTATGTCTCTGATGCCTACACAGGCTCCCCCTAATTAGCCAGGCCAAATGACAATGCCAATGGAAGCCACAGCTAATAAATCTGTATTATCTTTCAGTGGCAATGCAATAATCACCAAGTGGTTTTAGACATATATTTTCATTTTTTTCAAATTTATAATTCCAGATTCTTCACAGCTAGATACTTAATACTAGGATCCAATGGGCAATGGAAAGTGTTCAGAGGTGCTGGGAAAAATGGACTTCTCTCAGAGGATAACCAATGTCTGGGAAAAATGTCTCAGAAGAAAAGCAATGTTTCTCCTTTTTTGATGTTTCAGCATAGCATGCACAGGTACCTTGGGTTACACAGCTCTGCTCCAAACTGGCGCCAGCCTTAAGGCTGAGCTCTATATGGCATCTGGTGCACTGCCTCACAAGCTAAAGACACTTAAAACTTTCTTATAAAATTCACTCCACTCTTGATTCTGAATCCTAAGAAATTACTTAAAGCTACATTTTGTTACAGCTTAGCTGTGAACTCCTGTTATTACAGGAAGAAAAAAAAAAAAAAAAAAAACAAAAACAAGTTCTTTTGTGTTGAAGGGAAGACTAGTCACTAACCCAAAATAAATTAAACTGCCTTTAAGGAAAATTCAACTTAATTGATAGTTGGTTTCCTCACTAGCACAGCTAAGAAGCAAGTTATGGCTGAGGTGGATAATTGTTCATTTCAGCTTACAAAATGCAAATCTACTTCTTCAAAGCTCTGGTTTACAGATGTTTAAATATGATGCACTTGTGTAAACTGAGAAAATCCAAACTACTACTCCAGTTACTTCTTGAACCTAGAATAATTTGGTTTTGATTTAATATTCAAATTGAGTAATTAGATAATCTAAAATTAAGCCAGGTGTACAAGCACTACCCTTTCTTAACTACAGTTTCTGTAAATAGCAACAGCTTAATTTCTTTCAATAGGCCATAATCACATACAAAATAGTTAGAAAACTGATTGCTCTATACTGTTTGTTAGACAACTGCTACTCTTCTCATAGGCCTCATTAGTCCCTCTAAATTCATTGATTTTCCCTCATGTCCACTCTTACTTGGTCAAAATAGAGGATAAGGGGAGAATTTTCTAGGAGCTTCTTGCTTCCATTGTCCTAAATTTCCATTAACCTTTCAGAGAGACCTGAAAGTTACTAATGCCAATTTTGACAGTTTTCCTTTGAAAATAATTTAGCAATAATTTAGCAATATCTATTCTATCTAGACATTAATACATCAAAATGCTAACAAGATGAGGGATTTCTATGCCAAAGGTAAAGCCATTACTTTGTAGCATCATTTTTGTTATGCTTCCCATTGGTAATGAAACATACCCCATAATACCACTAATAATCTGATTTTACAAAGCATGGCTCACTTGCAGTCTTCTCACTGAGAGCTAGTAACTTCTGGAGCTCTACTGCTGCATATAAGCATCTCTTTCTCCAAATCAAAGAGAGAGCTCCAAAGTTCTTACCACTGTTCTACTTATTCCTCTGCCTCTGCATTTTGTACTGCTGAGTCTGATCAGGCCAGCAAGGCTGACCATCCAGATACACAGTGCTGAAGGGGAAGAAATTGAAGAGAATCAGAAGTTTCTACCAAAAAATGACCTCCATTTATTTCTGCCTAAGGGCACCTCTCATGTTTGCTGCTGTTTTCTCCGCACTTACTTTTTCCTGGCAGAATGTAGGTGGTCATTATCTAGCACAAGCACCTTCAGCTCAGTATTTTGGCACTCCCTCAACAATTTCCTTCCACTTCACCAGCAAAGTCAGCACAGCTCCAGCTGGGTCCCAGGGGCCTAAAGGGTCACTGCAGTACAATTCTGATAAAAGACCTCAGTCACTGATTGATGGGGGCTTGAACATGGTTGACTGCTGAGAGCCCCCTGTCCCTGCTCAGTGTACATCCACAGAAGAGTGCACACTGGTCCATGGGGGGAAAACACCAGAACACTCCTTCTTCCAGCTTCTGTTCTTTAAAAGAAAAGCCAGAACTGTTTTAGAGAACCCAGAACCCAATCCCCCATCTTTCCCACATGCACACAAAGTGAGTCAAGAGGATCCTATCATGTCACCACACCACAACTATCACCACACCATCATCTCAAGCTGCAGGCTTTATAAGAAAGCCACACAAACTCATATGGTATCAGACTCCTGTCTGTCAAGTCATTTTCAATAAATTCTAAGAATACAAAATGGATTACACCCTTCCAGGATCAAGACAAGCAGATATGACATTTCTTACTCACCAGTAGGATTATTACATTGACAGACAGTAGTCCTAGACTTGCATGAAAACAGATTATAATTATTTTTAGATAAAAAATATGCTGGGCAAGGGAGTTTCTTAGTGGTACATTTCCTCTTTTGAGATCAAGCATCTCAAAATTATATAATCCCTAAATTAGGTGCCCATTTGTCTTATTAGATGCACCTCTAGACCTCTTTTGAACAGTCCATCAGGTTTGCACTGCTGAGAGCAACAACAATGCTCTGAAAATGAGCTACAAACTTGATTCCAACTCCCCTCATCGATTTTTTCTTCAGGATTAAGAAAGGTTTTTAGATACAGATGTGACATCTAGAGACTGCAGTTATCTCCAGTGTCAAAGGGCCGCTGAGAAAAGACCTCATCTCACCAGAGAAATAAACTCACTAATGCCTCTTGTACAGCATTATTGTACTTATAGTTACTTTGCTCTACCTGAAATTCAACCAAAGCCACTCCTCCATAAATGCATATATGCTTTGCTGGAATGGAGATTTACACATTTTTGATCACTCTAAAGAATTTCAAAAAACAAATCTGAGTTAGTATGCAACAAAGAAGATAAAGGGTTTTAGCGGCTACATAACTGTAAATTTCAGCTGTGGCACTAACAACCAGACTGCACTGCTGCATGAGTCAAGGTTCACAAATGGAAGGATAAAACCTCTTATTGAAACACATTCTCCCTCAAAACCATCTTGTGCAATATAGAATATCTACATCACAGGGAGTTTCAGTAATAAATTAGTCTGCCAGATGTGTACATATGACAGTAACAGCTGACACATATAGTTACAATGAATAACACATCACCAATTTAAAGCTGACTACAAACAATGCATCTTATTAAATAATTCATCCCTGCAGCAGTCACACCCCGTCCTGTTTAGGGAGACACCTTCAACATCTCATTAGGTGTATGTCACAAGGGAGGGCCTGCAAGAGACTCTTGTCAGGATAACCCATATAGCTCAAGTTTAATTTGTGAGATGAGACAACCCTTTTACACGTCACCACTACAAGTTTTACAAACAATGACAATTTTAACATAGGGAATGCATCACCTGTGACACATAAAGGATTTTACAACTCATCCCCAACTTCCATCTAACAATTCCATCCCTCAAAGCAATGCCATGTTCTCTACAATGGCTGCAGTGCAGTTTGCTGAACTTCTCACCCATAATTATTTGATCTTTTTCAGAAAGTTTGTTCACTGAATGTTCCTTTTCTCTCAGTCAGTCCTTTGTCTTCTCCTAGGCTAACAGTAAAAACCAAGTGACAACACTGAAATGTTCTATCACAACCCCCCTATTTGCACTACAGAGCTATTTCCCACATCTGCCAGCACCCCATATCTTGGAAAAATTCCCCATGGGTTACACTGGCTCTCAGTATCCCAACTTTAAAGCCCGTTCCTTTCTGTAGACAGGTCAAGAATGCCTGAAGATGAGTGCCTAAAGCTGTGGGACTGACTCTGCAAACTCACCAAAGCCCTTAGAGCTGAAATGAACTCACACCATGGTAGCAGCAGCCATCTGCACCTCCATGGATTTCATTATTTGCAAATTATCTACAGCACAATGTATCCCATATTTAACTTCAGATGCAGCATGGGAATTGGTAATTTACAGAGGCAGAGGCACACATACATTCTTTATACCAGCACTAGTTCTACACAATTTCTGCTCTGCCTTTTTACACAACAAGAAATCAAAACTTGACACCTTGCAAGATTTCTTTGCAAATCACATAGGACTCATACGTTCCACAGAGTCCCCAGTCCACCCCAATTTACTTTAATTGTCCCATCATTTTTCTCCCACATCTCCCATCTCTTTCTGCTACAAAAAACAAGCAAAGTTAACAAAGGGCTTTCTTTGTTCCAGTGATGGATGTCTGTAAGCCTGAGATGATGCACAAGCACTATGTATGTAGAAATAAGTGAGTGGACACTAAGCACAAAGCCGCTTCCTGCTCTTTTTTTACAAGTGTTCAACATCCACAAAGGTATGTTCTCCATTGCAGCAAACTTCACTTTGACAGCAGACATTTCAGTACTCTGGCTAGGCTGTGAAATAAGCCTCACAGAGATCCCTGAAATTGCTTAAAGTAGCTGGGCTTACATACAAGTAAGCCTGGTGCTGCTACAATAAAATACACCAAAGAAGATGGAAAAATACTGGAGGGTTAGGGCGTTAACCCATCACCAGGGGATTAAACAGGATGATTTGTGATAGTCACTGCCCTCAGGTGACAGCCCCACCCCTGTGGAGGGTGCCCTGACCCTTCCAACAGTGTCAATGAATGGCATAGAAACCCACTTGCAGACCAACCCAATTTATTGTCCATCACCTTAAGGTAAGCAAAGAGCACAGAATCACATAACATTCAGCCATCAGTGGTGGCAGGAAGGATGTGACAAGGGCAAAAGAGACAACACCTGGATTACCATCCCACTGAATCCATCATTAAATGCACATGACTGTGATGCTGTAAACTTCACCCCTCCTACCACTTTGGTGGCACCCAGACTTCAGCCATCCCTGCAGCTTGTGCTCCCTTACTCTCCAATGTGACTGGAACTGCTTCCTCCAAATATGCCAACAAGCCAGTTTACTGGGGAAATATTCACCAGTAGCCAGTTTTGAGTGAATACTGAATGTGTACACTCTGAAAGAAAATGACACACCGCCACCACAGGGACATGCATTAGCCATTGCTAATGGCTTTGTATCTAAGCTAAAATAAAAATGTCAATTCCAAAAGGGTACTGTGCTTACAATGACTTCTGTAGAACAGGGCAAACTCAAGTGAATTATGCCAGAAACTGCAGGAATTACATATTTTCATACCTGCAAGAAAGAGCAGCAAGGCCCTGGAACCAAAGTTGGATTGCTGCTTCTACACTGGAAGTCAGCTTGCACAGACATCAAAGCTCCAAGTGCTGCTCTTTAGTCCAGATAAATGCTGATACCTGCTAGTCACACATCATCAGGGCAGCAACAGTAACATATTATCTTCCCCTACTTTTGCTCAGATTCTTAGTGAGCAACCAGAATTCCTTCCACCTGGAAATCATTCTGCCATTGCTGGGCTGTGCTGGGTAAGGTGGATGTATTTCAGAATAACACTTAAGTCCTACAAGGAGACACTTCTGGAAAAGACAGAGTACTGGGGCCTGTCAAACTGAGTTCTGTGGCTGATTCCAGAGTTCAGAGATGCCACACAAACTACTGGAGGAGGACAAAGAGTCGGGAGATCAAACTGCAAATCCCAGTTCTGCCATTCTCTCATTCAAACAGCCTCAGAGATAACAGTGCCTTGTGAACAGAGCTGATCTGAGAACACTGGATTCACCCCCAGATTTGGCACACAACTCTTGAGGAAATCACCCACATTTCCAGACCTTGGTCTCACTTTCCCAGGAAGATGTTTCAGTAAAACTGTTTATGCTATTTTGCAATTAGGTGGTGTTCTTTAATGAACTCTCAGTAAATTAACAAGGCTAATGTGCTGAATTCCGAGTTGTGATCCCTCAAAATGCAGCTTTTCCATATCACTAAGCATCTTACTACTCCATTCTGTACTCAGGGAGGTGCCTTAGGTACAAAGAGAAGGCATTTGACTACTTAAAACAAATCTTGTAAATACTGTAATGTCAACAATTCAGATCAGGCACACCAGCTTCCCAACACTGCTTCCAAAAGGGATAAAGCAGCGAGGATGGTGAGGCCACCAGACAGGAGCTGCAGGGAGGAATTAGCAGGTGTGGAACTGAAGCCTTAGCAGATTAGCCAGTCACACAATACTACTAAAATTTGACCACCTACCAAAGGTGGAAGATAGGATGAAAAGAGAAAGAAGCAGATATTTCTTTTTCATTTTGTTGGCAGAAAGAAAAAGAAGACAAAAGGACTTATCATTATCTTATTGTCACGAACAACCATGGAGTTCATGCCCCAGTTTGGTGCGTGGGACTCACCCTAACCCATACAAGGTATTCCAGGCCACGAGCCCCATGCTTGCTTGCACTGCTACTCCCAAATCCCATAGCAGCAGGAGAGGTTCTGTTAGTATAGACAGCAGCAGCTCCTGAATTTCTGTAGAGCCAAAAAGCAATTCCAGCTTTGTCCCTCAGCTGGACTGGACAGATACTGGGGGCTGCCTTGCCCCAGTTCTGTGAATTCCAAGCCAATGCCAAGCTTTTGCACTGAATTTTAGATCACTGTATTTGTGCTCTCCACAATCTTGAAATTAAGTGTCAAGGAACTTGACAAGTCTTCCACTGTTAAAACTCTGTAGCTGGACACTTCCCTGTAAAATAACACAGAGATTGTCCTCATCTGCCAAATGCCTCTGGAACTACTTAAATCTGCAACACCACCCAGAGAGGGGAACAAGTGGCACAACTCTGGACATGGCATCTCAAGCAGAATGGGAAACAACTGAAGAAAGTCAAGAAGAAATTACTAAAACTAAGTAGCTGGACTCACAAAGGAAGACTAAACTAGCAAAGATTTCTGATTTAAAAAAAAAGGAAGACAGGGAATTTCACTGATGTCAAAGGCCATTTTAAGAAGGAAGATGTCTGTTCTGCCTTTCTACTGAGACAGGAGAATCAAAGGGCTTAAGTGCAGCAAGGCTTGTGGACACACAGTAATACACTCTAACAAAACCCAAAAGGAATAGACCAGATAAGGAGGCTGTAGATGCCCCGTTATTAAGGCACTTAATAAGTTGAGCAGACATCCAGTATAAATATTGATAACCCCACTCCAGGGAAAAGGAAATAATTAGCTATATGATCTCTAGGGACTCTTCTAATACTCTCCTGACACTTGGAAGTGAGTGCAAGCACACTCAAATGGGCTGCTAATGCAAGGTGTGTGTATCTACATAATTCATCTACCAAAGTTTGCTCGGTTTTCTCAGGAAACCTCCTACTTACCTGTTATGGAATCCTACACCCATACAGCTGCAGTTCCAAAAACATCCCTTCTGCCCCATCCATGTCCTACAGAACCACAAAGCTCTTTGTTTAGAGTTATAAATGATGAAATGACAACTGATTCTGAAAAAGTGATGGACAAGGTGAAAAATCTAGTCAGTGGGTCTGAAGTCAAGCACCAAAAAAAAAAAAGGACAACAGACAGCAGGCAGATTAGAAACCACAAGAAGAAACCACAGCCAGAGCCAGCAACTCAGCAGTTGCAAAATTAACAGTGTTGGGTCATGAAGCATCAACCACAGGCTGATTATCAGCTCCAGGATGTCCCACAGACCATCAATGGAACATGATAAAACCATTGGAACATTCAGAATGGAACATTCAGAACCTGCAGAACACAACGGTCAGTTATGAAGGTGTTCCCAAGAAGGGAGTGTTTTTCAGAACCTCACATTCAACTTTCTCATTTAGAACAACACTTCCATTTTCTACCATTCACATCATGCTACGTTTTGTTTCTTAACACCAGCAACCAATATTTTATTCCAAAGGAACTTCATCTTTTTCCTGTGCTAAGAAATAGCACAAAATGTGGAGAAGTGTGATTAACTACTCACACAAAGAGTGAGTAGCTTCTTAATATTTTATTTACATATCTGGGTAGGTTTAAAAACCCCTTATATTTGCCATTTTCGAAAAGACCACTATAATAACAAATGCTATACACATCGCCATAGGAGTCTTTTCCACACTTCTCTGAGTGTAGTTCATCTTGAAGTGAAGAATACACAAATTCAAGCAAGAAAACCTCTCCAGTATCACCCTAAAGACCAAATAAATATACACCAAGTGCAGTGGAGGATGATGACATATTTCAGAGATAAAAAAATATTACTCATTTCTACTACTAAAGTGTCCTATTCCTTTGACTACTGAAAACACAATAACTAGTGCACTGACTCAATGACACATGCCAGTTTCATAATTAGGGTGGAGCATGCAACTATAAAGGTTGTCCCAATCTGAGACTCTCACTGCTGCACATCTGAAAGCTCCGGGTTCTGAGTGAGGTAAGCATAACCTAAATATATTGGGTCTTTCAAACCCTTAAACCTAACTTAGACAATTTCCTTTCTTGGGAAAGTTGATCAATTTTACAGAGAAAAAAAACTCAACTCTTTTCATGTAGGTTAAGTATTGTTCATTAAATGGTTAATTAAACAATGAAGAGTATCAGATATATTTCAAATTGTGATTGTTGTTGTCTGTTCTGTTTGCAGTTATTCTTCAAGACAACATCTGAGAAACATGGAACATTTACTCAACGAAAACCTCCTGAAGTATTTTACTCAGTATGCTTTACAGGAGGGCAGCACCAGTGCCCTGTCCATTGGTGGGCTGAAGAGTCTGCTTCAGAATCAATTTGCACAGTACCTGAAGGTAAGTTTCACTCTCATTCTATTCACTGTGCTTCTATGGAATGCATGAGAAAAAGGAAATAGAGTCAATGATGTTCAGGGCAGATTACTGTGTCCAAATTGTTTCACTAAATCCATAATTCTTAAATAAGGTTTGGCTTATAAAACTTCATTTACATTGGTAACAGTAGCTTCCAACAGATATTTGAGCACAGAGTTAATACAAAATCCTATGAAATCAAATGCAAAAAAAATCTAAGAGCTGTTCTGTTTGGGTTTGGTTATTTTTAATGCAATCTGAAATATTGTATCTGAATCTTATAAAATATTTTTCATTTCAATTTAAATAATTAATCTTGAATCTATAAAATATATAGAAAAAATCTATAAACAGAGTAAAATAGTAGAACACATTTAAAAGCAAGAGACTTCAGCCATTTTCTATCTAGGTCAAATTACCACCATCACATAACAAAAGAAGTTTTGCCATTGCAGAACGATGCCAAGTAAAGAAAATAGATGCCACCAAGCTGGAGAGAGAAATACCCATTTCCTGTAGCTAGAAAAAAAATCTCTGTTCTGATTTTATATATATTCTCTGCCAAATCTTTCCTGAATTGCATTAGGAGTCAATTTAGATTTTTCTGCTAGACTAATCTTTAAATACTGCGTTTCGGATATCTCACAAAAGCAATTTTTGCTGAAGGTCTGAAATAAGTGGCACTCCCATTGAAAAACAGTATTTTGAGAACTACAGTAATCCAGTTTAGTAAGTTCAATTAACATGAGATGGCTTATTAACAACAGGCTCCCCAGAAAACCCAATAAAACACAAAGGGTTTTTTCTTTCTCTTAAAAGACAACTTAGAAATTGATTGTCAAAAATTAACAGGAATGTGATGGCAAATTCAGAAATATAATGCTTTCTGTAACACAGAAGACAATTCAGCATCATACAGATTTTCCCAGCTATGTGGAAATGGAACTGTTCAGAAAAAGCAATATTGATGTTTTCTGTCTGGACCTCAGACATTTTCAAGCAACAAGTCTGTTTCCAAATATTTATGACACTACAATAAATCAATATCAAAATATAACAGGTCGTTATAAAACATGCAGAGATCCAGGGTATGAACAAAAGAAAACATTTTATGAATTTAAATTATAACTCCAAATTTGGTTTACATTATTTAATTAGCCTGATCAGGGTTGTTATCAAAATATTCACTGCATCAGGATGCTACATGCACTCTTACCAGACACAACAAATAAAAGAAGCTAATAATGTATTAGAAGCTAAATGTATTACATTAGCAAAAGGTTTTTAGCAGTGAATACAGTATTCCTACTAAGGAGGGAGAAGAGAGAGGGAAAGAGACCCTCAGATCCTGGCCCAAAGCATAAAGAAAGTAACAATATTTTTTCAAAACGTGCATACAGGGCCAAATTTAGTGTCTAAAAAAGGAGTTGGTCATATGCTAATTAATTTTTACTGGTGATTATGCACCTGCTGCAGCTATTTCACCTGTTCCATTTCCCAGATTCCAAATTTACCCAGAAGAATGAAGTAACCCATCTGAGTAATACTTCATCTTTCTCAAATATTTATACATCTTTGTTAACATTTTTGGCAGGCAAAAGCAGACACTGTCCTACTAGTTTAACCAGTCAAACCAGTAAATACAACACCACCAGTAACACCTTCAAGTAACACTGACTGTTATTGACTGCATCATTTCTTGGCAACGTGCTTCATAGGAAAATGCTCATGGTGATCTAATCATTTCATTCTCTTTTTTTTTCTTTAATTCTTGTCTTATAAAAACAGGATCAATTCTCACTTGATAACATAATTAAATCGTTGGACAAAAATAAGGATGGATCTGTCAGCTTTGATGAGTTTATGATGATTGTAAAAAAGATAACTAGTACAGGACAGTGAGGCATCTGCAAGGACGAGTATCACTGCTTTGGAGAAGAGTCTGGCATTTGTTTACATGACATGTACATCTAAACCCACAGATTTGTTATTATTTTAAAGCATATGGAATAAAGATTTAACAGAAAAAAGCATGTCTGCATTGTGTTTTATCCACAGTCACCAGCCACACATTCCAGCTAAAATGCCTTCCAACTAGTTCAGAACTACTGCTTCTATTTCATGCTACATTTGAGGTTTTATTTAACAAATTCTGCTCTACCTGGGCTATTATTTGGACTTCTAGAGAAATTCAAATCACACAGCTTCTAAAACACACAAAAAGAAAGATGCAGCATTCCATTTGAGGAGTGTTTCCTAGAGTACACTATCCAATACTCCTCACAGTTCAGTTTCATAATTCACAAAAGATGACACTTCATAAAACAAACCTTTTAAATTTTTCAAATATTAAGTATTTACTTTCAATATGTATTTATTTTCAATATGTTACATTTTCAATGTAACAATGCCAAATATGATAACTGCAACATTAGCTGCTCAATTTAAATTATATTTACAGAAGTATGTACTTTTTTTGTTATGACTCTGTGAATGGGAACATACAAGTATATATATAAACTGAGTGACTGTCGTTGCAGTTAAAGTTCATTAGCTTTATTTGGTGCAGTCTTAACCTTTTCATTGCATGATTCCTGTAACAGATGTGTTGTCATGGGCATTATTATTTACTTCAAGAAGAAATTAGTGAAAGAGAAATATGAAGAATGTATATTTTGAAGACAAGTAATCAGTGGATTAGGGACTAATCCTACTAAAGAACTTGGAATTTTGGACTGAATTTTAACACCAACATCATCCATTATACTGATAAATCACATAGATCTCTTAAGTTACTTAAGGACTTAAAGACATGGCTTAATTGCAAAGCCTGTGAAGTGCATTCAAGATCCCACACTATGGTAGCTCCCATCCCTGAATTCCCCCTCAATGAAAGGAGGAATAAAGTACTCCACACCAGTGATGTATGAATAGAAGCCTTAAAAAATATGTTTAAACATCATATAATTGTCCTAACATGCTCCCAGGCCATTCTTTTACAAAACCCCTTTGGTTGTTGAAATATGTTATTTCTTGAAAGAAAGAAAATTGTATGTATTTTTTTTTTCCTGGTTTGCAAAAATATTTTAAATTAATGATATGCTTTGATTTAAAAAGTAAATACACCACATGCACATTATGCTAACCAAGCTCCACTAGCAAATTTACACACACACCTAAGTACACTCACAGAAATTTAGGACATGCTTTTTGCATGTGAGACATACATTCCTTTTCATCTCTTAGACGACCTTAGAAATTTTGGATTTCAATCAGGTTACTGACATCCTGAATAGGAAACATGGGCACTAGGAAATTAACATGTTTTAAGAATGTCACCTACTGGCAAAAAATACTTCTGCACAATTTCTTGAGTATATAGAAAATGCAGTTATTTTACCCAGTGCAGTAAGATCAGGTTCATGATACAAGATGTAATTGCTCATGAAGAACAATGATCTCAATTAAAAATAGCTTTTGTAAATCAAAGGAAAAAAAAAGGAAAATTATTTCCAGAAAGTTTTTTTTCTTCTTCCAAAGCAGTATTAGATGCAGTTGCAATAAAACTGACAAATAACATAATTTAAAGGATCTTTTTTAAAAAAAAGCTAAGTTTAATAGTAGAGGAAGATGAGAGAAATGGAACAAAACAACTCTTTATCCATCCAGTGAATCCAGTTCACTAGCAGTTCAGACCATATTGTTTCCCTTTAAAGGAGTTATTTGTGAAATTACTATTTGCATGAGAAAATTCATACCAAGCTCTACACTCAAGCATATGCATGACCTTTCTGAACAGCCATCCTCCTGCAAAGAATACTAAAAATTTACCTATCATTATTTATCAAAAGGGCTAGGAAGTAAAGCAGAAAGCTTAAAAATATATAATGGGAACATCATCTGCAAATAATCAACCAAGAACTTGGGCTGTGCTCAGAGCTCATTTATCTCCCTTATGGCCTGCTGAGCTAGGGCAATGCTCCAGGCTTGGGAAGAGTGACTGGAAATCTGCTCTGGGCAAAAGGGCATGGAGGTGCTGGAGTATGTCCAGAAAATGGCAACAGAGCTGAAGAAGGGTCTGGAGCACAAGTCAGACTGGAGCTGTTGAGGAGGCTGGGGTTTAGCCTGGACAAAGGGAGGCCCAGGGGTGACCCCATCAATCTCTACGACTGCCCAAAGGCAGCAGGTGGGCACCGGGGAATTCTCCCAGGCAGCCAGTGACAGGATGACTGGAAAGGGCCCCAAGCTGTGCCATGGGAGGTTCAGGATGGAAATCAGGACTAACTTCTTCTCTGAAAGGGTTGCTAAGCATTGGAATGGGCCAGCCAGGGATGTGGTGAGTTCAGCATCCCTGGAGATGTTCAAGACACAGATGTACATGGTACTTAGGGCTGTGGTCCAGTTGACAAGGTGGTATTTGGTTTAAGGTTGGACTTGATTTTGCAGGTCTTTTCCAACCTAAGTGATTCTGTGTAATACTGACTTACAGGACTACTTGATAATTGTAGTTTTTATTTGCAGCAAAAAGTTCCAATTTACATAGATGCAGTCAACAAAGAGAAACACAAGAGACCAAAATATTTTCTAAGTGCTTTAGCTGAAACTATCAACTTTAGTAGTACAGTTCTGAGCACCTGAATGCTTAGCAAATTAAGAAGCAATGTAAGTAGCTGCATCTTTTATGATGCCCCTCAGTTCCCCTGCCAAACTACCTGTCAAGTTCTATCTTTTTTTAAAAAATAAAAGGAAATGTAACTACTGCCCCACCAGTACCTTTCTTCTCCCTCCTCTGTTTTCAAAGGAGGAGAAACCAAAAGAAAAGTACACTGATTCAGTCCTAATTTAGGGCACAGTGGTATCACAAGATATTATCAGTGCTGATATACTCCAATTAACTTTCTTGGATAATGAAACATCTACATCAGTTTGATAGTTCAGCAATCTCTTCCAACTGTTATTATTGATCACATAGAATATCTAAATAGCTTTCACACAAGATGGACTCTGCTAAGGCAGATTATTTAGTGGCTGTAATTATTGATAGTGCAAATCTCCCACTTGGAATGATTTACATCTGTTTCTTGTCCAGAACTGAGGTGTCAAAGATCAGATTAAGATGCTGAAATATGACTGTCAATAACCAATTTCAGAACCTTAATGCAGCTCAGAAAAACAGAATATCCATTATACACACTGCAATGGC
This sequence comes from Melospiza georgiana, assembly GCF_028018845.1. Taxonomy (NCBI): domain Eukaryota; kingdom Metazoa; phylum Chordata; class Aves; order Passeriformes; family Passerellidae; genus Melospiza; species Melospiza georgiana. The sequence goes on from NC_080431.1 coordinate 103,563,550, forward strand.
AACACTTCCATCATAAACAATGTATTAATCTTCTATGACACATTCACTCCATTATTTTCTTAACTTTATGTACACATAATTTTCTCTTTAACAATCTACCTTACTTGCCCTTGAATGTAAACTGCAGATCACCCAGTTAAACACCATTAAATAAAACTGACACTCAAATTAGATAAATATCATTAAATAAAACTGACACTCAAAAAGCTCTAGAAATAAGGATGACCCAGAATCACTCTTCTGTGCTCTATCTTGTTCAAACTTAAAATTCTACAGTAAGCTTGCAACATCTTCCACATTTTACAACACATTGCTATTATGAAATTGACCCCTGCAGAGAGAGAGTACATTTTTGCACATAATCAAGGAGAAAGGAAGAGACTTCTAACTATGGCAAGACCACAAATTTCATGCCAAAAGTTTCCCTTCACTCACCTGTGCACTTCTCCAAATACCACCAAATTCTAGCAGCAAGGCTACCCTGAAACTCTGAAGGTCTTTAATTTACCCTCAGAATTTCAGACTAGATTATCTTTCCTATGCAAACAAGCAACGTTGACAAACTGAGCAAATGCTCTAAAAACCCTCTTATTTGCACATTTTAGACTAAGCAGATGTGAAAAAAAAAAGTATATTTTACTTGTAAATCTCAACAAAATTCTTTTGAAGGAAATTCATAGAGAAACAGTAGGTTACTGTGAGCAACCTACTCGATTTGCCACTAGAGGAAATGTTTACATCTCACACCAAGATATTGCTTTATTTCTCATATTTACTTCTGTTCTTTTTAATTTTCTTAAAAACCCCCTTTCCCTGATCGCTTATAAGTTTTACTACATTAATAATGTGGTGAAATCCACTCTAAAATCCTATCATCAGAATATGATGCAGAGAGCCCTGCCATATCTGGGGCATTGACATTTTTGTCAAAAGGAGGATCATAAGATGCATGGGGAGGATGGCTGTGGTGGTTATTTATACTATATATATATATATATATATATATATATATATATATATATATGAAATATAAAAATTTTCCAGCCCATTTCTTGTCAAACAAATTTTTATTTTGGTAATAGCTTGTGCTACACGTTTCAGCTCCCTTTTATATTTTATTCCCTAGTAAAGCCACCTTGAAAATTATTGTCTACTCCCAGCATGAGTTTACACACAAGGAAACCATTAGAAAAGTTACAAAAATAAAGCTAAGGCAATTCACAGAAGCAAATAGGCAATGGCAAGACACTATCAAAAGAAAATACCTTTCTAAGCAATACTGAGTAAAGACAGGAGATACCACCTCATGTCCTACCACATAGAAATATAGATAAATTTTAAGTAACACAGAGTCAAATTCTCTTTTTAAGAAAGATGTATGTTCACAAAACACATGCAGGGAAAAAACAGTACTTACAACTGGGTTTTTTGTGTCTGGGTCAAATTCTGTAGAATTTGCATCTGGAACAGAAGTTCAAAGTAAGCACAGTACATTTACTCTACATGCACTACAAACTCATAACAGCTCTGTGGCATTTCAGGGCTTGTCTACATTTATGTTACAATCTCATGAGTTGAAATGCATCCTGCACCACTTTTGAAGCAATCATAGGAAGCATATGACCTCAGACACATAAGTTCCCTCTCCAAAACACTTTCCTCTCAGCTCTTAGTATTAGAAATTGTTGATAAGTTAAATCTCTTCATACTGCTACTGAATGGCTCTTGTTTGGCCACACTGGCTAATGAAGGCTAGTGAGAAAACTCAGCTTTTCTCACCACCAGCACACTTCAGAAAGAGACTACAGAGGTGAACTCTAAGCACACTTTCTTCTACACTCTTTAGATCAAAAAGCAGATTTCAAACAATGCACATAACAAAGAGTTCTTCCTCCCTTGCACAGAGAGGTAGCACAGGGTACTTAGCTGAAAATGGTCTTGCTGCAAGGGCTAAGTATCTAACAACCACAGGATCTGGAAACAGTTCTAATAATAGACATACATTTCACACAGAGAATAAAAGTCCCTCTAAATAAATCATATTCACACCAGCCTACTGAGCTCACCTTCCCAATTCAAACAGTTTCTTGCAAATTCCACAACTGCTAACTGCATTCCCAGGCAAACTCCTAGAAGAGAAAACAAAAACTCCAGAATTTCCAGGCTGAAGAGTGGGACTGACTAAGTACTTGCTGCTCTGTCTTAAACTCGACTGCTTTGAAATCTTGGTATTCATTGCATATACACAGACTTACAAAAAACTTAAACCAAAAGTGGCTGCTCAATGTAAAACTCACACTTCAAACTTGGCACATTATAAATACACGTGACACAATTATGCACTTTAAGCCCTTTCAAAGATATTTTATTCCTCTCATCTATTTTACCAGTAATTATTGCAAATACAAACAGAAGCTGAAAGCCTGGTATATACAGATTCAAACTTTGCTTTGGCAACTACTCAGACACTTAAAAGTAAGAAATGTGGAGTGGGAAGCAAAGGCTCAGAGGTACACAAGCTTAGCTTATAGGCCAGATTATATTTTTTACTTTACTGTAATAACATATAGCAGTAAATTAAAACAAAAAAACTTTAATATAGAAAAAGTGGTGCAAAGACATTTATGTTTTCTGCATACTGTTTAATAAAGAGAATTATAGTAATATAATTACAATGAGAAGCAAAGACTCTCCACTTTTGTACATGTAAATTTAACCTTTGCAGAAGGGATTGGTTTTTTCCCTTCCTCATACAGCAGATGTGGTACAAGACTATGCTCCTGGGAATTCTCTACATGGCAGATAGTCACAACATCACACATACTTCCCTAAGACGGGATACTTCTCTAATGTGGGGGTTTGTCTTTTTTCATCAAATCAATTAGCTTGCTATATATCTCCTAAACACAGGAATTTCTCACTCTAATGATCTTACCAAGAAAAGGTTTTTTCTTTGTTCTTGCCCAGGAGATAGCTTGGAGTTTGCCTTCTGTTCCCCTAATTCCAAAACCTCCTGGGACCAGAATGCCACTGTAATGACAGCCATATACAAAAGAATATACATGTAGAATCAAGCCAGCAGAGGAATCCACACAACTTGAAGACTCTTGAAGTTAAAACTAAGCAAGCACAATTCATGACAGGCATGTTTTATATGAACATTCAGAATATAAAGACATTAAAACTGGAGATTTATTTCATCTACCTACCCCAATTCTCATCTGACCAATATCACATTTCACAGGGAAATTCCCACTGCTTAAATAAATATTGCTCAAATAAACTAGCTACATATTCACTGCTTAAAATCCTAACACCCAAAATTTAGATCTTTTAATACCAAAAAACCAAAATGCATCTAGACAAGAAACAAGATCACTTTAAAAACACAAATTGAAATCCTAGCAATGATTCTTAACAAAGACATTTTCAGTGTGCATTTACAAGCACATTTCACATCAAAATATCACTTTTTTGATTTTTTCACAAAAAATCAAAACCCTAAACCAACAACCAAAAAACTGCAATTTGTCTAAAGAGATTAAGCAGACTTTGAGGATATATGTTGATACTTCAATTTGCTGAAGTTTTTCACCACCCATTCAATTTATCCTTTCACATAAGTAACAAAAGTCTGGATGCATTGAGAAATTATTTAATTTACTGAAGCATTTTTCATCACATGAAATAAATATCATAGTCTGCATTTAGGATACAGAATGCCCAATGTCACTTACTCTGCTTTGCACAGTTTGTGCCATGCCTGGTGATATTTCACTGAGTTCTCTGCTTCCATAGAACGTTCAAGTTCCGTTGAATCTATGTACTAATAAAGAAAAACATACAATGAAATGGTCTCTTTTTCCTCAGAAGGAGCAGTAGACAGTACATGATCAAGTGCTAAGAGAAACTGTTAACAGTTTCAAGTGAATTTGCCAATAAACCTGCAACAACTTCACTGAAGACCCTGTATTTGCTTTCAAGATCCAGTGTTTGCTCTAACTGCAGCAATCTGTGCCCTTTTCTTTGCACACAGCTCAGGAGCTGGGTCTGCCTGCAGCCCTGCTTGGCACCCTCCAGGGAAGCAGATTGACTAGAATTTGCAACTCTGAACCCAGGTTACCCTCCTAGGGCAACCAGGGCCAAACAAGGAGTGGTGCTGACCTTTTCCTGCCATCCCAATGGGATGTGGCCAGGATCTTTCCTTGCCTGGCTTTTGGGTGCCACAGCTTGTCCAATCTTATAATGAGACTGGAAAAATCTGCATTGTCTGTGAGAAAGGTGTTCCTGGGTCTCTTGGGTAGAAGGGGAGAAAGAATCATTACCTATGCCCTAGTGGAAATACTGCATTAGAATCTCTAGTGTCATCAAAAAGCACAGGTCCTGATGCACCACTAGAGTTAAGTGAGGGAACAATGTACTGCACTGGGGACACAAAAGATCAGAGTTTGATTCTGGATTCTGTCAGCTTTTTTCTCAGATTAACATAATTAACCACATTCTGATGTAGACTCCATCCTCCATAAAAATGAGATCATCTGAAATGGCAGAACTCACCTGTGTGCAGAGAAAGGCAACTGACAAGGAGATTGCTGAAAGTTTCCCAGACAAGACTGCTTTCTAGCAAATATTTTCTACTTTTTCCACATTCCAGAAGGCATCAAAAATACAACAGAAAAATAACTACTTTTGAATGTTGCTATTTTATACTAGAAGAATATTACATAACCAACTAAAAAGACACTATGATAGTGTGAGGTTGGAAAGAGAAACTAATGACAGTTGGAGTTAACTGTATTTTCCTTGCCAAACATATTAAGAAGGAACATTGATCAGTTAAAGCATCAACATTTTGTCATTCAGATAAAGCAGTTCCTTCAGAGCATGGGATTATACTGACAGCCTTTGGGCATAAGCACTAAAAGGAGATTTGGACATGCAGTTAAGTACAGTGGGAACTGTGTCTGTTAACATTGGTTGCAACTGTACTAGAGCTCAGCAACCATCAGTTTTCATGTTTGTTAATGCAGAAGTCCCACCAAAACTAAGACCAGCTGCACATGAAGCTTGCTGTGCATTTGCAGACAGGGCACCTTTCACCTTTTTTGCTAAAAGCAAAGCTATTTTTCATATCATAAAAACTTTCCCCTCTGCAGCTGTCAGTACAAAACACTACAGTGACACAATCATGTAGGGCAGAAAGGACATTGGGAAGTCTCCACCCTCATACCCTGCCCAAAGCAAGTCAAATTAGAGCAGGCTGCTTAGGATCATTTCCAGTCAGGATCTAAAAATCCCCAGGGATCAATTCTGGCTGTTCCCATTTTCTTGTTTCTTCATGCACACAGAAACAACTTTTTTAGTGTATTAGCTAATACTCTGCCCAGGGAACAAGAAAAGGCTGACCATCTGCCATTTGCCCAAATGCTATTTTTTACCTTTTCTTTTTTTTTTTTTTTTAAGACTGGTACATTTTCCCTTTTCTAGTCATAAAATAATTAAATTCTAGTCATAAAATAAATAAAATAGTTGGAAAGGATGTCTAAGATCATTGAATCCAACTGTGAAGCCAGGACTGCCAAGTTCACCATAAAACTATGTGTCATGAAAACAAGTGAAATCTAACTATGGTAGTAAATACAAATTTGCAGATAAAGTCTGCTTTTTCATCAGATCCAGTTTTGGGTAACTTCAGTGTTCCTTTCAGGTAGTTTAGTTCTAAATAAAATAATTAAATCTGTAAACATTTCTTTTAAAAAAATGAAAGTCTCCAGTCTGTATTTATCTGCATGATTAATTTTCTAGTTTTCACATGAATTAAAACTGCCACACATGATGGGAACTAGTAGGTTACCACAGAATGATACAACAGTAGAATCAAAGTATTCCTGAAAGCAAAAGCCAGAAATATGCTCACCATTAAATCCAGTTTGTAATTAATTGCCAGTGCAGAGTGTTCCAGAGCCTTGAAAACAGATGCATAGCAGTCACTTAGCTTTGTGTACTTGCCCACGAGAGCTATGGAACACACCTTCAGCAACCTTTCGTATCTGACAAAAACAGGTTCTTCAGTTACTACACCAAATTTCACAAAAAGAAGAAAAAGAAACCATTTTAACAGCATTTGCTTTTTCTTTAACTCCACAAAATATCTCCTAAAATTCCCAAATGGTTTTAAACCCAGACCATTCACAGGCGTCCATCAGCACTAACCCACTCAGTCCAGTTCGGTGACTTCATAGCAGCCAAAACTGACCTGGAATTACAGCACTTCTAGAGAAAGCAGCAGGATGTAGAATACCTGCAAGCCATTTTCTTCCACTTCATTAGAAGATCACTTGGCTGGTCATCAATAGGTAAATTTAGCCTCTGTTTAAAATACTTAATGATGCCTTGCTCCTCCAATAGGATTGGTACTCGGTAAGTAGAAGAAACATCATGAATAAATATCACCTAACAAAAAACAGGCATAATATAAAAAACTTATGTAAATTTTTCATAGGAAACATTCATTCTACTTTTGGATACTACATACATTTTTTATTCTATACACATTCTGTTTTTTAAATATTTGAATGAGCGGGACAGATATTTAAGGTTCTATTAAATCTACTATTTAAGGTTCTATTAAATCTACAAGAAAAAAAGTTACTCAAAAAGTAAAAATGTGTTTTACTTCCTCTTCACACCATCATACATGCTTGTCAAGCCTATCAATGCATCAGTTTTAATGCAAACATCTGGCTCCACAAACACTCATGCTTGCTAGCAGTTCTTTCCTCCCCTCTCACAAGCTTAAGGAGTATTAAGCATGAAAGCAAAAAAACAAACCTAACAAAACAGACCCAATTTGGTTGTGACAAAGTCACCTAAAAGGATGTTGTTAGTGAACTAGCCTATGTAATTACTGAGTACAGTCCATCTAAGGACCTTTTTGTTCAGAACACATTTACAAACTGCATCCAAGCTGCCAGCAATGAAGGTGATTGTGCTTGGTTTACCTGAGATCACAGAGCTCAGAATCCTGAGCACAAGTGTTCTCAAGACATGAACAGTAAAGGATACTCTCTTTGTTACCCCTGAGCTGCTTCTGCTCATCACAAACCTTGTACATGTGTGTGCTGCCCCCTGCCTCTCTGTGTGCCCATTCCATCTGAATCTGTTGTACCTTCAGCATTATCCAGAACATTGAAAAGTAAAATGCTCTCACTTGCAAAAATATTTAAAGAGCAGTGAATTAATGAAAAGTAATATTTGAATAGCAATTAATTGTAAACTATTAGGGGGGAAAAAACCAGACATGAATTATAGAAGAATATATAACTACACAGTAGATGCATGCTTGAGGGTATAAATAGCCTATTACATATAATCACAGTAAGAGTGTTCATGTGGCTCTGACCATCTGTGGACATAAGCAAATCACCAAGCTTTAACTACACTTTGCTAATCCATTATTATAATCACCTGAGATGGTTTATGGACAATAAATACATAATGATAAATAATGAATAAAACCAGCCATAGTTGTGAAAACTGTACAGTTTCATGCTATGTATAACAACAAACCATGCACTCAAAATCTATTTTTTATTAGCTTTTACTCAACACACATTTAAACTATTCATGACTGTCTGACATAAAACTTAATGTATGTACTCCTGATATTTTGAAAATGCTATGGCATCCATAATAGCAAGATAAAAAATTACAAAAACAATCACATATGAATGAAACAGTCAGAAGTTGAAAAGAGAAATGCACAGAAATATTTGTATACTGTCCCACATGTAATATTGAAATACAGACCTGCTCAGGCTCCACATGACAAAACATGGAAATCTTCTCCTTCACGGCCATCTCTATAGGTTTTGCACTTCTGCAGACTATCTGTCATAACAGAAGGAAAAACTTCAAATATTTACTAGGCAAACCAATAGAAGATCCTCAATATTTCATAGTGAAATTCATCTCTTTTGGAAGCAGAGCACAAACAAATGTGCCTTTTTTTACTCTTTCCCCCCTTTTGGAGTTCTAGGATATATCAGAGCTCACAAATATGTACTAGCAAGGCAGAAGCAAATCCATCACCTGCTCATACTGACCAATTTTCATTCATCTTTCATTGGCATTCTCTTTAATATTCCTTCCTCATAATCTTATTTCTTGCAACTACTATTGTAATACTCTTTGCCTCAAGTCTAGCAGCTCTATAATAATGAATATGATGAATCAAAAGAAATATTGTAATCAATATGATCAGATTTAAATTGAGAGAAATAATACTTAGCTTACATGCATGAGTATTTCAGTATTTCAGCATCTTCTTAATTTAGACATCACGACAAAAACGAGGCCAAAGAGAAGAAAACTAATTCATAATTCTGTGGAGTTTTTACTGGTACTAGTATTTTGTTGATACATTTAAACCCCAGTAATTTTAGAAAATATTGATAATTTTTAACCAATTAAAAAATAATTATATACTTTGGTGTTTGTGGGAAAGGGTCTTTTTGTGCATTATATAATTCCAGGCAACTAGATCAAAATGCAGAACTGCTCTAGTAAAGTGCCTACTTATTACTCAGTCCACTCCCTTCAGTTAACTGGAAACCTGAAAGTATAACAAAAAGTAGGATGAGCCTGTTACAAGGCTACTTCATTACTTTCCCCATCTTTCAAGCAAATGCAACTACTTAATTCATCCATTTTGCTCAGAAACTTGTAGCTGCCCTTTGATCACCTTGCTAATGCAGCTTAGCTACATTGATACTGATGGAGTCTAATTAACTTACCCTAAGCTTAGAAGTAATTCTGGAAACAGAAAAAAATGCCAAGTATAAGGGAAAATTAGTGTGCTTTTAGATCAAAAGGTAATTAGGAAACAAAGTGTACATTCTATTCACTTAAGCACAATTCATTTGTAAAATTTGGTACAGTTTGAATCTGAAGGTATAATTTATAAACCTTGATAGTACAAGCACATGAGTAAACCCACTTTCAAATCTATCATCCATCTTGTGGAGACAAATTTAAAGCTAATGCAGACACAGAAATCAAAAACATCAGAGCCAGCACAAAAATAGCAAAGCTACAATAAAAATGAGAGAGATGCACTGCAAAGGAACACAACACACAATGAGGAACAATTGAATCCAGCAGGGCAGCTCTGACAAGTGCACACTCTAAGTGCTGCATCAGAGCACAGGATCTCTGCAGCCACAGCACATTTGGCACTCAGAACAGACAGGCTGGGGCACACAGAGCTGAGCAGCCCCCCCAGGGATGCCTGGAGCAGGCAGGGAGGCAGCAGGGATTCAGAACTGGATGGAACAGGCTCAGCTGTGGGAGCTGCCCCATGTTCTGCCTGGCCAAGACAGCAACCATTTAAATATTGCCCTGAAGCAGCACTCAAGGAACTTTGTAAGGGCACCAAGAGGCTGCACCTGAAGTGAGAGCTGTCCCTGCTTCAGGTGTCAACAGCAGCAGTCAAAAACCAAAACAATACTGTGCTCCTGGCAGTCCCAGAACTGCCCCAGGCAAGAACCCAAGATGCAAGACAGTCACTGTGTTTGTCTGTTCTCCTTCTACTACACACCCACTTAACAGGCTTTTTAAAAAAAAATTATTTTTGGTGGGGAAGGAGAAGTCAGGCCCTGGAAATTGCCCTAAAGGCTTTCAGAAAGAACAGGAAACTTTCTTATGCAATTAGCACTTCAAGAGGGATTTTGGAGATTAGGCCCTGAAACTTGGAACACGGTACAGCATTATATTAATAAAAGTCTTTCCTTCCACAAGCTGGTTATGATTATCATGTCACAGCCACTTCACAAACACATCTTACACATCCCCTATTTCCAAATCCATTGGTTTTGTAGCTAAAAACACATTCATTCATAAATGTTAAATGAAAGGGCTCAAAAAAAAAAAAAAAAAAAACAGAAAGAAGCACAACACAAAATTTAGTTGTGTGACTATCTTAAGAATAAGTTTTCTTTTTTGAGGATATACACACTGCCTCTTCTTAATAATGCAAAAAGAAAATCTGAATGTTACAAGAAAACAGAAACATTCTAGGTTTTTCTACAAAGTGAATTGAGATTTCAATTATTTTTAGCAGTGAATAATTATTTTTGTAAAAAAGATGCCTTTGAAGGACCTAGCTACAGTCCCAAGATATTGCAAGAAGTTAGTTGAATTAAGTTAGCTTAGAGTGATTTTGACTAATTTGATTTCCTGTGGCTTTAATGGAGCTATGCAGCACATATTTTGCATTTCTTCTAAAATTCTCATTTCTCCTGAGAGACTATGGCTTATTCTTTGAACACAAGTTATGTAAGGATATTTCTAGATGACCTATAAATAAAAATCTGTATTTATTGACTCACCAAATCTGGAGACAAGCCTAGACCCCTCAGTGCTCGAACGCTGTTCTGTGTTGGTTTTGTCTTCTGTTCACCAGTAGCATTAGGCTGAAAAGGCACATTTTGAAAGCTCAAATAGCAGCTAATATCTGCTAACAAAGCAGTTACAGATTAAAAGACAAAATTGATTGCAAGTAATAATATTTGCAGGAAATAAACATATCCAAAGAGAGCCATAATATGCCAGAAACAGAAATGACACGACTGTTATCACTTGTATATGAAATACTGTGATGAAACCACAGGGTTCCAATTCATGTCAAGTTTATTTTGTTGTTTTTGTTTTCAGAGAAAAATTTCCATATAATTGGTTTGGACAATAGAAGAAGAATATTCTAAAAGTTGGATTTGGCTAAAAAATGGAGAATGTCCAACACAGCACAAAGCCTCCAGTGACTGTTTTTGAGATATTCACATGTAATAAATAATTCTGTTCTCAATTACACAGAATTGATCCTACCAATTGCTGTTCAATTCTCTAATCCACAGCTGTAGTTGGTAATTATCTTTTTGTCTGTAGAAGGTGAAATCTATCATCATTACAAACCTTTGCTTACCAAAATATCCCCAGTGAGTAGTGAAGCAAAATTTAGAGTTCAAATGAAAAAATACTTTCAGTCCTGTACAGGGAGTTACAGTGGTCTTGACTTGACTCCAGCATGAAAGGGTTAATGAGACAAGTGAACAAATATAAAGCCAATATAGATTAAAATTTATAATATTAACTCTAATAACTTACCTGTGGTACTAGGCTAACATGGATATTACAGAAGTTCTCTCTTTTTGCTTTGAACTGAAACTGTCTGAATGCTTCAACAAATGGCATTCCTTCAATATCTCCAATGGTTCCCCCCAGCTGAAAAGGAAATGGATATGTCAGAGTGGCAGAATGCAAACACAAAATAAAAAAAGTCTCACGTATTTCAAGATGTTTTCTGAAACTTTTATCTGAAAAAAACCCCTGACAATTGAAATGTGCAAATATACTCTACGAAGTGCTTTCATCTACTCTGCACGGTTTGTTTCTTGTGGAAAACATTAAACAATTTTCCAGTTTTGTTATGTTCACTTTCCACCAAATACACAAGCTTCCCAGGGGAAGATGTGTGGTGCTGCTGAATAATACATGCCTCACACTGCCTTCAAAGTGGTGAACCAGCAATCAATAGTTAAACTGATGCAAAGGTTTTTGTACAGGAAAACTTTATTTCCTGTCAGATTAAAAAATACTTGTGATTAACTAGAGACAGACATTTCTCAATATTATCACAGCTTTCCAACACCAATAATTGTTTATTATCAAACCAAAATGCAAGACTAAATCCATGCTGAAATTTATTTATAAAGACAGAAATCAGATGCCTTTCAAGGACACAGGGAGCAATAGCAGACTAAGCACTGAATAAAGCAGCTTTGCACACAAGTCTGATGAAATAGTTGTATTTCAGAATGATCTTTTTGTGCCACCAAGTGGTTTTCAACAGAATTGCATATTTCTGTTCCAGAAAAACTGACATCTATATTTGTACATCACACACATTTAGTCTAACTCCTTCAGGATTTTACAATGGAAAAATGTTACAATTATTTTTAGAGTACTAAAGAAAAATATTTGTCAGGCTAGAGGTATAAATGTAACAAAAACAAACAAACAAAAAACCTCCAAACCAAAACAGAAAAAAACCTGAAAAAACTGTAGCTAAAGGACTGATATGACCATCTCTCATTAATGTTTTTGTGCAACTTTTGTATTTACTTTTTCATATTTGTTTTAAATTAAGTATTTGATTCCTACTGTGAACATCATAAAAAGATCTATAGGTATAGTGGTAAGTGTGCCTCAATCAAGGCAGATTCTTCTGCATAAGAAACACTGAGTAATTCTGCTGCTGGGTCACAAAGTTTATGGTACTGTTGATTGCAGAGCTCACTTCTGGCATTAAATCTGTGAGATGTTCTGTCAAATTCACAACTATAATCTTTTTTTCAGTATTTTCTGCTGTAATAGTGCTACTAGCAAATACTGGCTTTCATCCAGCTGTCTGAGTGCCCTACTAAGGGTGGGTCAAACTCCTCGTTTCCATCGTGCAGAACATCAGCAGGTTCAGTAATTAACAAAGTTGCCACCAAAGATAACATCAGAAAGTGGGACACAAACTTACACATTGTTTAAATGTATTCCTTTAAGCATGACCACAAGCAACAAGATGAGCATTTGAAGTTCTACAGAAGCCACAAAGGCTCTTAAAGGCTCTCCTACAGACCACAGGAGATTTGAGGTATTACACAAGTTTTCTCAATACTATTAACAGTATAAAGCTCCAGTCAAACATCTGGATCTTGGAATAGGCAGTTCACATTACAGTAACTGCTTTAATTCTCTAACTTAATGAACTCTTAAGAAGCTCAATTTCAGCTGTATTCTAGAGTGGATTTAGTCAAGTAAATGGAAGCTGTAGAGATAAGACCATGCCTGTCTCTTTCAGACCAAACCAAAGAACAGAGGAAGTGTTTTTGAATTTCTGCTCTCCATAAAACTTCAGTCTGACCCCTTTACAGTAAGGAGCAAAGAGAAAGCAAAGAAGCTCATTGTGTTCACTGTAGATAAACAACCTAAAAGGTTCCATACTTGCCTCAATTACACAGATTTGTGGCTCTTTTTTGTCATCATCCACAGGAACTTTTGCCTGATTCATTACCCATTCCTGAACTGCATCAGTAATGTGTGGAACAACTACAAAACAAAACCAAAGAGGCAAGCACAGCTTACTTTAGGTCCATATACTAATTTTTGCATGCAAAAGGGGTTAAGTGAACAGAAAGCCAAGAAGAAACTACTAGGTCCTTTCTCTAGTTCCCCTTTCCTTGAGCCCAGAAGCCAAACATTACAGGAATATGCCCATATCTTTTGGAAGGGAGAAAGGAGGAAGGTGGCAGAGCAAGAAGCAACCTGTTCTAGCTGATCCCCACTTTTGTGAAGACTGAATGGACTAAAATTTAAAAATACAAAAACTAAAAATTAAAATTACAAAAAAATACAAAATTAAAAATATTACCTTGAACGGTTTTTCCCAGATAATCACCATGTCTTTCTTTATTAATGACATGCTGATATATCTTTCCAGTGGTGATATTGTTATCTTTATAGAGACTGATGTCCAAAAATCTCTCATAATTTCCCAAATCTAAGTCAACTTCTCCACCATCATTCAATACAAAAACTTCACCTGAAAAAGAAAGCAAAAACAGGCAGAAAATCAACAAAATAATCAGAAATTATGAAACACACAGCAGGAATTCCACAGACATCTTAAAATAGAAGAAAAAAAATTAAATTATGTATGACAACAACATATCAATAAAGTCCATAATGCAACCCAACCTGCATTGTCAGTCTGTATGACTTAATATCCAAGTCAGTTTTATATCTAATGTCCATCCCTCAGATACATATAGTTTTGCAAATAAAATGAAAATTACATTGCCAAAATATTTAAGCCACATAAATATTTAACAGCATTTCAGCAGCAGAGTAATCCTTCACTGGAAGAAAACAACCTCTACGAATCATAAATCAGCAGCAAATAAAATATTCATTTACCAGCAGGAGAGAAAAACTATGCTTTTGTAAGCATGAATTATTATACATGTTCAAAGTGTTTCACTATAAATTCTCGTTGATTGGATCTATTTTAAAGATTGAGGCTTCAACCAGGAGTAATGTTATGATGAAGAAAAATGCTTCTTAAAACATCATCACCATTTCAGAACCAGTTGTTCCATCCATGCCCACAACAAGGGTTATTTCTGACCCTGAAAAATCCACTTAAAATACCCTTCAGGTTCACACTTTTCTCAGCCCTCTAAAGAGTCTCTAAATTCTGAACTCACCTTACTAGATCTTAAGGTAAGGCTGGAAAGCTCTTCAGAAAACTGTACATATTTTGCCATGACCCAATAAAATCAATGGCAAAACAAATTACATGATTAATGCAGAAAAAAAAAATGGACTACAGGAATGTATATTCCACCAAAGTACAACACTCCACTTTAATGAACTTAGGTTCTCTAAGCTTCACTAATGTTTTTGAATAATTTTTTTTTTTACTAAAATGAGAACTTAAGCTAACTCTCATGAAGGCACTTACATTAGAAGGCCCTGATACCCAGAGAAAAGCATTCTCAAGTAGCTCTTAAGGACTTAAGTTTCAAGTAAGTTTCATAGCACTGTTTAAAAGGGGTTTTTAATCAAGTTGAACTAAAGACAGCATTAACTGAACAAGTCTTACAGCTAGGATTTTCCCAGTAAAGTGGGATTTTAGAGAAAGGAAGCATCTGCTCATAACAGTATCTTCAAAAACACAGGCTTCTGTTTCTTAACTTAGAGCAGACAGTGTCCTTGAGAACACAGAGTAAGCAATAAACTTTCAAAAGAATGATAAAACAAGTTGTAAACACCATACTAGTGTTTGGTTTTAAAAAAAAAAAAAAAAGAACACATTATTGTAAATATAAATGTTTATGTGAAAGAGAACAGCACTTATCTTCATACCATGTTCATATGGGGAAAAGGTTCCAGCATCTATGTTTATGTAAGGGTCAATTTTGATTGCAGTGACACGAAGACCACATGATTTCAGGATGGTGCCAACGCTGCTTGCAATGATCCCTTTGCCAATGCCCGAGATGACACCACCAGTTACCAGGATGTACTTCATTGGAAAATCAGCACACATGCACACACCTAGAGCTGGAAATCTAAAACAACAGAGATTTACTTCTGAGGAATGTACATTCATGTCTGGAAAGATCACAGACTCAATCTGCAAAGATCTAAATTGAAATGACCTTATGCAACATACAGTAAAAATGACCATCCTGGAACCTGGGAGCAGGACTCACCTCTCCCAGGTTGTACACCAATCTGTAAGATAAACTCTTATCTTATGCTCTAGGTCCTGATGGGGCTGATGAACACACAGAGCCGAGGTATTAATTTATGTTTCTAGATAGAAAGGGGTGCTGGGTGGCAAATCCACAGAAGTACTACAAAACTTTTTACTATTTACATATTTTAGCAAACAGCTACAAGCTGCATTTTTCCACCCATCTGAGAGAGGATGACACATATCTCATCTGTAAACAAATTCACATTCCATTCAGGCGGCAGTGGAGGCTAAGCACTGAACAATTTTTGACCAGTGACAGCATGGCTCACCATAAAGCAAGAACTCTAGGGGCAAGAAAATCTTTCCAATCTTTCCTTACTTAAATACCCAATTCACCCAAAACAACATGCAACAGCAATTGATCTAATGACCCTCAATATAAATCAAAGCAATGTGGTATTTCAGCTGCTGGTATGAAGCAGTAGATACCTAATGAACATTTTAATTCTTCTTTTTGTTTACTAAAGTAACATAAATAAGGCCTAGATCTTCAGGAGACTGAGTTCAGGAATGTAACAAGGCATGTTATCAACGCTGTTACGTTTCTGGTAATCGGAATTAATAAGCTATTTGCTTGTCAATATGATTGAAAAGACAACCATAACCATTAAACACATTTGACTCAGGAGAAAAAGGAACACCAGGATTAACTTTCCCTTGACATTTAATTTTAATATGTAATTCTTTTAACAGCAAAGATTTTAATACTTGGACCCTACTACCTCTGTTTCAGGCTATTCCTTCAAAACTTAGCCAACTTCGCTGTCAACACTAACATCATAAACATCTAAGCCATTTTCAAAGCCCTTTTCAGGAAAACAGGGGGGATAATTTCAACAACGGTATAAATCTTGAGTACACGCCACTTCAGAACCCTTAAATCTTGCTTACAGAAAGCAAAATGAAATTTTTGCTGTGATTTTAGCAAAAACAGCGATATCCCAGCAGCTTCAGGAAACGCGTTTACTTCAAACAGGTAAAGAGAACCGCAGGTGGTCAGGGAAGACACTTGTAAAAGATGAAGGAAATAGCGTTAGGGAGGAAGTCATTTTGCTGGGGAGTGGCACACGAATAGCTCCGTCCAGCCTTATCCACAGGAGCCGCCGCCTCCAGCCGGGATTTGTGGGCGCTGCGCCCCGGACGCGCCGCACGGCGGGAGCGCTCGGGCCGAGCAGGGAGAGGCCTCAGACTTACGCAGGTGTTACAGGCGGCCGCTCCGAGCGGAGCCCGGCAGCGCAGAGCAGGAGAGCCCGCCGCGGGAGAGCCCAGCCCGGCGGGGCGGGGGCGGCACCTGCCCGGGGCGGGGGCACAGCTCCTGCAGGCACCGCGCCTCGCAGCACCACAGCCCGGCAACACGCGGGGGGCCGGGGACAGCGACAGCCCCGCTGGGCACACCCCGGTCGGGACCGCCCCGCTGGGCACTCCCCGGTGCCTCAGGTGCCGAGAGCCCCGCGCCGCCCCTCCCCTGGCGGCGCCGCCTCCCGGCGGAAGTGGCGCACGCGGAAGCCGCGCTCAGCGCCGCCCGGTTCCGCAGCCGCGCCGGGCCGGCCGAGCGCCGCCGCCGCCCCTGAGCCATGTTGCGCGGCCTGGGCAGCTGGCTGGGGCTGGAGCGGGCGGGCGAGGAGCAGCTGCTGCCCGCCGGCAAGAGGAGCGGCCCCGCCGAGCAGGAGCGTGAAGAGGAGGAGGAGGCAGGGCCGGCCGGGCAGGAGCCGGAGCAGGGCGAGCTGCAGGGGGACTCGGAGGCGCTGCTCAGCCAGGCCAAGGGATTCGGCAGTGAGTGTGTGGGGGCTGCCGGCTTTCAAATATGAGCTAAGGAAACAAGGCTGCAAAGGGCCCTTCGATTATCGCCTCCTTCAGAGCGTTTCTTAAGTATCTGTTGTGTTGGCACTGTGGGAGGAGGTCTGTGTGTAGAGAGAGTAGATCTGTCTACGTAATGTACTACGTGCATTGCACTGTGGGCATTTGCGATTTTTTTAATAGGAAAATTGTAGTATTTGATGATTTTGTTGAACATGTCTGCAGTCTTAAAATCACTGAATGGTTTGGGTTGGAAAGGACCTTAAAGATAATCGCATTCCAACCCCCCTGCCATGGGCACCTTTTGCTAGACCAGGCTTAATGCCCCATCCAGCCTGGCCTTGAACGCTGCCGGGGATGGGGAAAGCTGTAACTTGCTGTAAGTAAAATCCCTACTTTACTGTAGTGAATTCTTGGTTAAAATCAATCCACAATATAGACCTATACTCATTACTAAAGGATTTTTTTAAGGTAGGGGCTTTGGGTTTTTTTTAATTGATGCTCTGAAATTGTGGATCAGGATCATCTGAGAGGTTAATCTGAGCTGGTTCTTTACTGTCCATTGTCTTGGGCAGCCAGAACTGCAGCAATTCAGTCGGTGTAGTCTGGTCAAATACCTGTCTTGTTGTGGTAAATTGATACTAACCTGCTGCTGACTCTGGTTGTTCCAATCTGCAGATCGCTCTGATTGTTCAGGAAGGATAAAGTTTCTGGGGAAGAATAAGTATTGACTATTATCTATATAAAGATCCATCCCATAACTTGCTCTGTAAATGAAATTTTGGTTTAGTGGTCAATGGGTCTGTTGTTTGTGACACCAGAATAGATTGTGGTGGAAAGGCTTTCTTGCTGTTTTAACACATAATCCTAGAAATCTCTGCATGGCCAACAATCTGGGTAGCTGTTTAAAAAGAATGTCCTGGCAGATAAAGAATTTTACTGGTAAAACTGAAGCCTTATAGACATTATTTTTGCTCGTTATCATGACATTACAGAAATTATGAGCGTTTTGCCAATGTGAACTAATAATAGAAGTATTGCTAGATACATATTCTTAGTACAGGCATACACTTGTAAGATGGAAGGTAGGTTTCTTAGTCATTTGAAAGTGTTATTTTCACCACTCTTCCTATTTTTCTAAGGCTAGGTACCACCCCTTCTGCAACTTCACAGGTACCTTAGTTCAAAAGAATATTTGCCCTTAATGGAAGTAAAAAGCATTTTGCTCTTCAGCATGGGTTCACTTTGTGCCATAGTGCCAGAATGTCACCAGACAGCAAATGCCTCTGCACATTTTGCACCTAAAACAATTGCAGAGAGGAGAGGTTCCAGGGACACATGAAACAGCCAATAAAAGCTGGTAGGGAGTAACCAGTCCAGTAGGTTCCTGCTTCCTCTATTCTCACAAGGGGAATAATGTATGTGTCTATGTCTAAAATGTAGAACTTTACCTTTTTTTATACCCAAATCATGTGATGGGTTATAAAGCCTGATAACAGATACAAAAGATGCCAGTAAGTTGAAGGATGTTTGGTTACAACCATTGTGACTTGTAAGCGAAAGTTACATATAAAAATTTGTCTTAAGGCTTGGCTAGACCTCTGCATATTTTGGTATTGATTTGCTGATATTGTTACAAGAGGACATTTTATCTACCACAGAGCATAGTCAGCTTTCCAAGAGGTGACATCAGTGTTCCAAAGTAACTCATTCTACCAGTGGCTAACAACCATGTGTTAAAGGAACTTTTCTTAACTTTTTTTTTTTTATTATAAGATTATTTTTTACATTTTTAACCCATAGAGAAACTGGATTTTTTGAGAGTTCTTGAGAAAGAGGGTGGTCTTTTGTTTGAAACAGAGGACCTGGGTTTTGGTGGAGTTTGTTTGTTTTGGGGATTTTTTTTGTTAGTTGTTTGATTTTTTTTTTTTTTTTTTTTTTTTTTGACAACCCCCTGTATAGAAGTCAAAGGTGATTTTCTGGAATAACTGAAATATGTGACTCCTATTGAGCTGATGACCAAGCAGCACCCCCAGATCTTTTCTGCAGGGCTGCTCTCCAGACACTCCTCTCCCAATTTATATTCATTCCACATGAAGAATCCAGCATGTATTCCAGAAATTTATGGTGAAATTTCATGCCATTGATGTTTGCCTAGGAGTTCCTCTCTAGATCCCTCTGCAAGTATTTTATTTCCTGTGGCACTGACACAATGTATGCACTACAACTGAGGCACTGCAGTTGGAATGCAGCCAGTTGGGTATAATTAAGTACTTGTGACATCATGCTAGCTGAGAAACAGCACCAATGGCTTAAAATCACTTGTCTCTAAGCTGGTTTCTGAAGGTTTATGATATACATCTTTTTTCTTGCAAGTTTGTTCTCCCTAATTAAAATAGAATAGTACAATGCAGATGGCCATGCTATGTGTATGTAGCTCTTTCCCTGACACCTCTCATCACTTCAGCACTGCTAATACAAAGAATGTGAGTCTTTGAGAATAGTCTTCATTGCTGTTCTGGCACTGAATATTTTCAGAAAATTTGGCTCAGAAAAATAAGTGAACAGAGCCACAGTGCTTTTCGCTTCCTAGAGGAAGACAATGCAAAATAGATAAGAGCAAACATCAAGAACAAGCTTCTATGCTAAGACTTTTAAAGGTGTTACCTGCCTGAATTTTTTCATGGATTTGCTGCCTCAGTTTATAAGAATTTATTGAGCATGTTGATTTTCTTAAAACATATAATTATGTTTTAACACTGTGGCTAAGTTACTTTATGGCTTAATGCCTCCAAAATACTTATATGAAATCAGGAAAGACATTTTGCTTCAGAAAACTCATTGGAAAGGAGTATTTCAAGGATCTTAGCAATGTTTGATAAAGGTTTGATAAAGAAAAGGATAAATAGAATTTTAGGAGTTTTTTGTAGGCCAGAAGCTGGGTTAAGTTATTTTGAAAGAAACTTTTAAGTAAGTATCCAAATGTCTAAAGAGAAGATGAAATAAATGTAGAAAAAGAACTGGATCTAAAGAAATCTATTCTCAGGTCTTTGTATTTTTGTCTGTGAAAGGTTACCTCTTCAATTTTGCCTCTGCTGCTACAAAAAAGATATCTGAGTCTGTTGCTGAAACAGCCCAGACAATAAAGAAGTCTGTAGAAGAAGGAAAAATTGACAGTATCATCGATAAGGTAATTTATTTCTAGACACATGATCTGAAATATCTGTTTGCTTACCATTGTTACAACATGTGGTCTATCTGGCATTTGATAACATTTCCTTAAACTGTCTTTAGATATTATGTCTTTCAAGAGATACAGTGCATCTCTTGTCATGATGAATGATGTGACTGAAATGCTTATACATGGTAGAGTTTCCAAAAAATGGTCACCCTGCTTTTCTCAGTGCTGCACCGTGTTTGTTCACTTCCCTTAGGATGTTGATAGACTGGAGAAAGATCAGAAGAAAATATGAAAAATGCTGATAGGTGGGAGGGCTGGAAGAATTAGAGACAGGCATTTGGAGAATGTCTGTCCCTAGATGTCTGGACTGGTTTCTTTTTGCCCCTCAGCTTATTTAGTTGGAAAAAGGAATGAGGTAGCTTGCACCTTAAAGGCAGAAGTCAAAATTAGCTTGGCATTGTATATATTGTATCCTAGGACCTGGGGTTATACAGGTGCAGCTCTGTAAGAACCGGTGAGCTAATGAAACACTTTGTTACTGTCCTGTTCTTCTCCCCACCCTGACCCTGCCCTCTTCTTGCCCTCTCTGTTCCTGTCAGCTCCAGTTGCTTAACTTGTGCCATCAAGTGTTCTTCCAGTGCTTCGAGCCACAAACCTGGCAGAAGGAGAAGAAAAAAAGAAAAAGGCAGCAATAAGTGCCATGAAGTGTTCTGTGTTTGCTGTTGAGAGTATCTGGGAAGGGAAGGGAAGGGAAAGGGAACTGGTCAAAACCATCCCAGCAGGACTGTGCATCCAGGAGTGTCTGACACAGCAAACCCCTTTCCTGCTCCTGTCTCTCAGACAGCCCTTCTGGGGAACTACAGCATTGCCTGTTTATTGTTTAATACAACAGAATCCTATTTCTTGACAGAATTAGTTTTCAGGTTGTCTTCCATCAAATGGCATCAAATTAATTTCTATTGTGATCACATTTTACTTTTTGTCTTCAGATTTCATAGGCACTTGTCTGTATAATTATAGCAGAGGTCTATTTTCTTCTACAGTAACATCAGAGTCTGTAATGTAATTTTGATCTACATCAAAGGGGGAAAATCAATTAACAAGGTTATTTGTTAATTTAATACACTAATAATAATGCTCCTAAGAAACTGTAGCCAACTACCTACAGTATATTTTGTACCAAAAATACAATTTTCTTTTTTCTAAATGTTTTAAAGTAATATGAATTCCCTGTTTCAATTAATCAGTATTACATACAGGAGAAACAGGATTATATCTGTATCATCACAAAGCTTTCTTCTTATACCATATAAATTATTTTATTCCATAAGTAGAAAAAAATTAACATAATTTTAAAGCAGAAGGAACCACAATAATCTGTTTGTATAACTGACACTACTGTAGGTCTCTCACTGATAGTAATCTTAAACTGGGTCACTGAAGAAAAAAAGAAGTAAGGAATTTATCAGGATTTAGCTTGAAGACTTCTGTGCTTCTTGGCAACTTGTTAATCCATAATTATATCACCACATAAAAGTTGTATTTTTGAGAGTGGTTTAGGTATTAGTTTCTAGCTTCATCTTTTTTGTTTCTCCTTTCAACCACAGAACATTTGCATTCTTAGCTCTAGATTATGGCATACCAAATTCTGAGACCATTCTCCATTTTTTAAATTCAAATTTCAATGTAGAATATTTCTAAACAAGATTTTTTAAAATGAAAAATTGTCAACAACATAAGTGGAGAAGCTATTTTGTTTCAGCTAAGCAGGTGTTCTGAAATGCAGCTTTACAGTTTTGAAAGTCCAGTTTCTTGCCATGGATGTATTTCTTAGGCAACTCTTGAAACTGCTGTAAGGCCAAGAGTATCTCTACATGTTAGTGCTTTAAAAACATGTTTAAATAAGTCTAAACAGTCTGTGTTGGCTCTGTTTTAGACAAGACAATACGTGGATATGCCCGTGTTCAAATTATCAGCTAAGATTTTCCTTATTTTCTTCCCTTGTTTCCTGAAATTGATAAAACTATAAATATAATCTTGAAAGCATACACAATAGTTTTAAATGCAAAATCAAAAGTTTAAAGAAGATTGATTTTTAATTTTCTTTTAATTGTGCTTCCCTATTTTTTGTTTTAGACAATTATTGGAGATTTTCAGAAGGAACAGAAGAAATTTGTCCAAGAGCAGCAAACCAAAAAATCAGGTAATGTATGCTTTTTTTGATGATGTCTAGCATCACATAAGTGAAACCTTGCTGAAAGCTGGATAATTGAGCTGTATCTAAAACTAATCTATCAAAACACTATTTCATTAAATACATTATGACAGAACTTAATGCTTGTGGTGGAATAGGAAGATTGTATTTTTAAGTGAGGTTAGTGTTACGTTATGTAGTTGGCTTAGATTTGCTTTTTAACCAAATTCTGCTTTGTGAAATAAACTCAAAGATCACCATGCTAGCAAAGTTTTCTCACATTGTGTTTCATCATTGACTTTTATTTTTTTTTATGTTACCTGAATGCAATAATTTCTGACAGTTTGAGTATGTAGTGTCTCTGTTAATCTTTAAAGTGAGCTGGTTTTAATAGATTGTGATAAAATTTTTCATGGTGTTTTTAATTAGTATGTTAGTTTGGTTTCTTCTTGCAAGATTATTTATGGGATTGTGTTGTCTGTATTTCTGTCATTTTGTCTGTTAGTAAACTTGGGATTCTCTTAATCTATTTCTAAAAGCTTCATGAAAATAGGGAGCTAGATTGGCCGAAGGAGGAGTGACAGGTGGCCTGACTGAAAGAAGGATCAGCATCTGATGTGGATCCATGTGGGTGAAAGATCTTGCTGATATCAGCTGCACAGGCAAATAAGTGCTGTTTTATTAGTTTAAGGGCATAAGAGTTATTTATCTGCTACAGATGCATCAAATTGTCTCTGTAGGCTGAATTTGCATTGGCAGTGAAGAGATTGATAAATATCTATACATCTACAATAGTTTATTTTCCTTTCTGTACAGCCCAAAGAACTATTTTGAAAGTATTGGCAATAACAATAATGACCAGCTGAACTGGAGTAGACTTACTCAGTGTATAACAGGTTGTAATTCATAACACTGTTACCTTATGTAAGGTCTGTTATTTGGAGTGAGGTTTTTTCCAAGTAATTTACATACAATTATCTTCCTGTTTTCAATAATAGAAGCAGCAGTGCCTCCCTGGGTAGACAGCAATGAAGAAGAGACAATTCAACAACAAATACTGGCTTTATCTGCAGTAAGTATTTAATTTTCTGTAAGATTTGGAGATTTGTAATTTGGAGATTTAATTTGTAAGATTCGTGGAGAAATTTAAACTACTGGGTTTTTTAAGTAAGTTTATTAAATGATGTGCTTTTACGTGTGTTTTACGTGTCCTACTTTTAATATGTCTGTCACCACATGAATCATGTGCAAGAGTAAATAGTTCTATCATTTTCAACTTGACCCAAGCAGATTCTCAATATGGTTTTTATTTTTATAAAGGCTTTACAGATTGCTTTACTGCTCTTGTGTGTGAACTATGGTGTCCTTTTTCTGATATCATTTAATGGCTATAAATATGTTCTTCAAAGGATAAACGGAATTTTCTGCGGGATCCCCCAGCAGGTGTGCAGTTTCATTTTGACTTTGATCAAATGTACCCTGTTGCACTGGTCATGTTACAAGAAGATGAGCTTCTCAATAGGATGAGGTTTGACCTTGTTCCCAAACAGTAAGTAATTTCTTCTGGTAACTGTACCATCATGCTTTTAATGTGTCTGTAAATACTCATAAATTATTCTTTATTCCTTTCACTTCCTTCAGTCTTTATGTTCTTCCAATATACATATATTGTGTACATATATTTTTATGCTAGTGTCTAAGACATGCAATATTGCACGTGCATTGCAGTGCAATTTGCAATTTGAGGTAAGAAAAAAAGTGTTTGTGAGACAGAACTAGTAAGGACGTGTTGACTTAAGTATGGGAGAGGTCCTCAGTATTACTATGTCCAGTGTGCTAAATTTTATGATTTTTTTTTTCCTCCAAAGAAAGGTAGAGGCAACAAGCAGAATGTTCAGATCTGTTGGTGTAACTGATATCCCATACAGGTGATTACAGATAGAGACTGCCCCTGGAGAAATGGTAATAGAATGTGTCACAAAAAAGCAGCAATGCAAGCAAGAAAAACTGGATTTGGATAGGAAATGGGAAAAGCTGTGTTGCAGAGCTTTATTCTGGAGCTGTTATTCCGTGTCCAGTCCCAGACTTATTTCTCAACTCATCTTTCTATTTAAGGTAGAGTTCCCAACATTAGTCTCCTTGTCTAAGGATGAAAATGGAAAGAAAATCTTTCCTTGCAACATTTTCTGTCTTAAATCTCCTCTATGACGGTGTTCACAGGGGTCTTAGTTTGAGGGAAGAGATGAGGATCTGACTCCATGTTTCAGAAGGCTTGATTTATTATTTTATTATATATATTACATTAAAACTATACTAAAAGAATAGAAGAGAGGATTTCATCTGAAGGCTAGCTAAGAGTAGAATAGAAAAGAATGATAACAAAGGCTCTGTCTCGGACTCTCTGTCTGAGCCAGCTGGGCTGTCATTGGCCATTAATTAGAAACAACCAACATGGGCCAATCACAGATGCACCTGTTGCATTCCACAGCAGCAGATAATCAATGTTTACATTTTGTTCCTGAGGCCTCTCAGCTTCTCAGGAGGAAAAATCCTAAGGAAAGGATTTTTCATAAAAGATGTCTGCAACACTTCTCCTTTTATAAACCTTCCCAGCTCCTCATTCTGTTTACCTTCTTCTCTGTTGTTAGTTCTGAAGATCTGCCCATATTCTCTGATGCTCCCATATTGTCTTCAGCCTCTGGTCATGCTAGCCTTGCCTTTTCTACAACATTGCTTAATATTTGTTTTGCCTGTTCTTAGTCTCAGTCACTGTTTGCCTGAATAGGTGTGAAGGTAACTTCATTCTTTCTCAGCCTACACGAGTTCCTCCCCACAGCTCTTGCCATTTCTGCCTTCTGTTGCCTATGGGTTAAAATTGGATCTTGTCTTTCTTGCTGGAGGAATTTCAGAGGGAAATGTTACCTGAGGTAGGGGATAGTCTACCACTTACCAGAGCTAGTCATTTCCAAGATGGCAGTTTCTGGTTACTATAAGTTCTGTGGATGTGCTGAAGGATGTGCAGATAGTGAAGTAGTACTGCTGCAATCTGGGATTGGCTTCTGCCACCACAGATGTTCCAGTTCCACCAGATGTCTAGGGAAGATGTAGACAATTATAGTTTGACAATAATAGAGGGTTTGGCTTAGAGGGGAAGAGAACGGAGTTTTTTGGCTTGTTGGGTTTGTTTGCATAATTTGTCAGGAGAAATGGAGCACCAGAATAGTTTTCCATACCATATATTACTGCATATTGTTAAGCTTTATCTAGAGTTATAACATTACTATTGTAGGTTCAATTCAATTGCAAATTGAGAGATCAGGAACTTCTAAATGATAGACTTCTTAGAATGTGTTAATGTCAGAAATTTCTTTTTTAAGATTTTTCTTAAATATCAGCTATGTCTATTCCTCTTCTCTGCATACTTAATTTTATTTCACTGCTAGATGGTAAAAGGAACCATATTCCAAATGTAATAATAAAAATGTGTTTGTTCTCTCTAGTGTAAAGGAAGAGGTGTTCTGGAGAAATTATTTCTACAGGGTGTCCCTAATTAAACAGTCTGCACAACTCACAGCGCTTGCAGCTCAACAGCAAGCAGCAGGAAAGGAGGAGGGCAAAGGCAGAGAAGAGGACAGTGAACTGAAAGGTATGGGAAACATTTGTTTTAGCACAGTTCATTCACTCAGTGTAATGCTGTTGTCTAAAATCAGAAAGAAAGAATTTTTCATTCAGTAAAAGAGAGAAGAAACATTTTTCAAACAGTATTAAAATTGATAACATAAAGAGCAATCTTTTATTGAAAGCTTTCAGTTGCACACATAATACCTATATGTATGTGCAGCATCAAATTTTCACAGTTTTTATAAGTTTAATTAATTATAATGTTAGCAAGTACATCAAATAGGAGAACAGTTGCCCTGTAACCCACCCTTGGATCTGCCCCATTGGAGCCCCTCCAAGGATTCTTAGCCCTATATGGTGTTACATCTACAAAGTATCTTATTATTTCAGCCCAGGTGCTAGTGCAAACCAGGATGTCCTTGTTAGAAACTCTTTCTTCTTGAAAATAAGACCAAGCAATTTCAAGAATCTGGCATAATATGTGAGAAAGGGTAATTAGTGTTCTGAAGTGTAAGAAAGTGCTAGAAACTATACAGCTGTTTATTAAAAATGTGCAAAGCTACAAATTTATTAAAAAAAAAAAATCTTTAGGCATCAATAAATGTTCACTGCATACATCAGGTTGCTATCACATTTTTATCCTGGATTGCCTATTAAATCAAGGCTTCTCTCACCATACTTGGTGTTTTTGTGTAGGCTGGGGAAGAGAAGGCTCCTGGTGCTTTTAAGCTGTTTTCCAGTTTCAGCCAACTTTGTTAGATGAGTGGAAGTCTCAAGAGGAGAAATGTTGTACTTGGCTTATAACAGGTCATGACCATTAGTGGTCTTAGGTATGATTTTTTACCTGTCAGAAAGAAGTAGGAGAGATACCTTTGGTTCACTTGATCAGCTAGCTGGCATATGGATTGCTCTTGGCTTTTGCTCATCCCTCATGCCAAACAGAAGTTAGTGAGTGATACAGGGGTAGAACTGCTGTGGTGGTGGAGTGCAGGGTGTGCAAAGGCCCATAATGTATTGTGGAAACAGAAAAAAAAGGGGGCCAGGAGGCTCCCTGGGATTCAACCTTGAGATGAAAAAGCTGCTTCAACAAAGCTGTCTTCAGTTACATTGATCAGTTTCTACTGGTGATTCTTACTGGCCCTCTTACAAACCACTGCACCTCTTTGCATGTTAATAGATTCTGCAAGCAGGAGTATCTGTGGCTTAAAGAGTATAAAGCAGTTAGTTATTGGCAGAAACACAAAAGATAACCAGTAGCTCATTAAATCTTAGCCTAACCTAGATACACTCAC
Organism: Melospiza georgiana; assembly: GCF_028018845.1. Classification (NCBI taxonomy): domain Eukaryota; kingdom Metazoa; phylum Chordata; class Aves; order Passeriformes; family Passerellidae; genus Melospiza; species Melospiza georgiana. Next base: position 103,591,008 of record NC_080431.1, read on the forward strand.
TACCCCAGTAAGGCACCTGAAGGATCTTGGCAGGCTGGGTAGGCATTGAGCAGAAGGGCAAAGCCTTTTCTGCACCTTGGAATGGTTCTCATATCCCCAATATCAATGAATTGTCATCCATGAAGTTCAGTAATAGTTATGTCCTGTTGACACTGCTGGCCTGACTTTCAGTCAGGTGATTGCTGCCAAATTAACTTCTTTTTCCTCCTCTTTGAATATATCTTTCCATATAGGTATTTTTCTCTTGAGTCACCATTCTTACTCTTTTTACAGACTTTTTCACAGGTCTTTTGCACAGCTTAAGTAATCTTGTGCACAGTCTGAGCTGAGGTTACTCAGGCCTTAGCTGCCCATCCAAGGAGCAGAACTTTGGGGTGAAGGGGAGGCTACAGATGGAATTACAAAGCTGGGCTTCTATGTTGCCCACGTGCCTTTGTTGTCAGTTTGTCTCATGCTTCTCACAGGTTTTGTTTGCAGTATGCCTGTGTCAGCCTAGGCACGGTCCCCACATAGAGTGGAAAAATGAATTTTCTCTGAGTAGATTCTGCAGTAGCCTGTCCTGTCAGCATCATCATCCAAGCAATGCTGACAGAACAGGCAACTCCAGACCATACTGTAGACCAAGAGGCACCAATTCCCACTGCTTTTATTCAGGACAGTTGTTTACTGTCCCAAAACTGTGGCTGTTTTAACTGAAGTGTCTCAGCTTTGCAGGAGAGACTGCATCTGATCCTATTGAACAACAGAAATGTTATGTTTGAGTCACCCAAACCCTTGGAAAGTACCATTCAGTCAAAGAGAAAGTTGCTGGATTCTAGTAAAATTCCCGTTGTGGCTAAAGCAAAACATATCTCCATTTTAAAAAAACCAAAAAACTCCATTGTCTTTTGGCCTGTTGCAGCTCTTCTACAGTTCAAACCACCAGTATGGGATATGCAGATAGATTTCCTAATGACTGCATGTTCTGTAATGGCAAAGATAGATGTACCAGACTGTAGTAAATGCATGTTTTGTTTGACTCAGAAATTGCATAGATTTGGCAAGCTCTGAATCATACATGATATTTTTTGAAAGTTGGTTTCCCTAATTGGAGGCTAAAACTGGAAGTAATTGCCTCTTGCTAATTCTTCATAATGTTCAGGGTTTCTTCTTAGAGCTGAGTGTCTATAAAATAGAATTGTTAGCCTTCCATTTTTGTGTCTCCTCCTTAGCTGCTATTTTCAGAAAGTTAAATAAGCACGGTTGATGGGAAAGGAAAAGAGAAGAGACAAATGGAAGAAATTGCACATTCTAGTGTAAAGACCATATAAGACCTATAACAAAATGCCAAATTCCAGCCCTTCTCTAGGTATTAGCAGCTCTGTAATTAGGGAGTAAGTCACCTTGGGATGAGAGCACACTGCAATGGAGGAGATGATGGCAGGCCTGTAGTCCAGAATGGTGCCAATGGTACATCAGTCACACCTGATGGGGACATGGCCAGGGCAGAGCAGCTGTGTCCCACCTGCACTAGAGCAGCAGGGGGGTCTGAGGCCCCTCTCTTGAGCAGCAGTTACTGCCATGTCCTACAGCTTCCTCTGGCAGGGAATGCTGGAGCCTCTTTGGCTGCAGTGTTGGGTGCAGTGAGACTCTCTGGAGACAGGAAAGTGGAAGAAAGAGAGAAGATGGGACAGAGCAGTGGGCATTGAGTAGATGAGCTATAAAAGCAGGGACAGCTACCAATTAGGGAATGATTTTAATTAAAACTGACCTTAATTTTAAAAATTAAACACAAAGAATGAGAAATTGCTGAGTTAGCAGGAAGGATCCAGCTGGGCACCCTGTAGAAAGCAGAGCTGCAAGCTCAGAGCTGCTTTGCATGTTTAAGCAGAGAACTGCTAAGCAAGCACTTGACCACTACCACAGCCTCCCCTGAATGTTAACTGTTCTTGCAGCCACCTGGCTCTTCATTGTAACTCCTCTTCCCTGAGAGAGAAAAAGCTGGGGCATTCCTTTACCTGCCAGGGAAAAGATCTAACCTTGCTTGTAAACAGTCATTGTCTTCCTAGCACCATGCTCTAAATACAGAATACACACCAAGTTTTCTTAGGAAACTGAGACCAGCTTGTAGGGTTTGTTTCTCAGTGACTTCCTTTGCCTGTGTGAAAGGTAAGGCTGCAGAGCACTGTTCCCATGTGCCCTTAGGGTTGTGCATAGTACATGGGCAGTCTGGTCTGCCCAAGAGCTAACTGGCACCTATGTCAGCAGTAGAACCCAGCCATGGGAGTTTGAAAACTTCTGTGATAGACACTGACTGAACTTTGTGAGTTTAAGTTTTAAACTTACAAGTTTATGCACTTGTGACTTTAAAGATCTTGGGATGTCCTTTTGAGGGTCAGAGGGATCCTGTCTATTAAGTTTGGAGCCATAATGAGGAAATGGCTTGCTAAATTTGTCTTGATTAACAATAGAAAATTGTTTTGCTTTGTTTTTGAAAATGGTTCACCTGTGGCTAAATTCAGCCTTTAACCACAAGGATTCCTTAAAATACAGTATTTCCTTGTATACTTAACAGCTATGCAAATTAAATTAGATTTTTAAATATTTAAATGTTATCTACCATTTTTTTCCCTTGACAGAAACAGTACGGCCAAAAACACCACCTGTTACGATAAAGCCTCAAATAAAATCACAAGAGGTAAAAATGCTGTTTTATTTTATCTGGGACTTAGTACATGAAACTGTTCCTTAATAAGTAATTATCATCTTTTTGACTAAGCTCTGCTATGAAACCATAATAATATAGTATCTGACAGCCCTAACCTGCTGCTGCTTTGCTGTGATGATAATTTTCAGCATATAATCTTGAAACTCATTTTTAGTAGCAGAAACAGTATTTATCTGAAGAATATTTCCCTGCACATTATGATGTGATTTTACTGTCAAGAGTGAAATTTCTAAAACGTTTGGGAGTAGAAGGTTAGCATTGCATTGAGACATGAGCAGTACTTTCATAAAAATATATTTGTGTGCCATGTTCTGTCCAACTCTTCAAGCAGTAGTCAGGCTGAAGTATAAGGAATCTAAATGATGCATTGCAATATTAACACTGTTCTATTTCACTTTTGCTGGGTACTGCAAAAGCCTTTACCTTAGACACAAAATGACCTTTGTTTATTTCTGGATTGTAAAATTTGTGCCAGAGAACACTCTTGGCAGAAACAGAGCTGTGCATTCACTTGCCAATAATATGCAGCATGCAAAGATTTCCAAAGAACTGTCCTCTCTTAATCTTACTTTGGTGTTACTGAATTGTGATCAAATTTTTAATGTTTAAGTCCTGTTCTAAACCACTCTGGAGTTTATTATTGTTTCTGAAGATTACAAACTCAGAATTAAAGTTGTTATGACAACACAAAAAGCCTAGAATGTAAACCAAATAATTTTCAGTACAGCTATCTAACATTTTTGTTTGTACAAAAATACATGTAAGGAAAATTAGCCAGTAAAGAAAAATAGTTGTGAAAGTAATGTGCTTGGCTTTTGCCAACTCTAGTTAAAAGCAGTCACATAAATGGAAGTATGTATTGGTGACTTTTTTTACTCTGTCTGGTAAGTTTGTACTGAAGTGTCTTGTTGCAGGATGAGGAAGAGATTTCCACAAGTCCAGGTGTATCAGAATTTGTGAGTGATGCTTTTGATACCTGTAACCTGAATCAAGAAGATCTAAGAAAAGAAATGGAACAACTAGTGCTGGACAAAAAGAAAGAGACTTCAATAGTAGAAGGTAAAGCTACTATTACCTCTGTATCTTACATACAGCAATTCTAAGACAGGTTGATTTAAAAGAAAAAAAGGCTGTAATTCAATTTAGAAAAGTAGATCTGTGAACATTTTTTCAAAAGTGTACGAAACAACCTTCAATGAGATATTGCAGAAATTAATGATCATTTTTGCCATGGTCAAACCACATCTTAAATAGAATATTAACTGTGAGGGCTTTAAATCCAAAGAACTTAACACTTTTAGGTCACTCTTTGATGAAAGTGAGTGTGGGGTATTTTTTCTTTTTATCTCCTCCTTTCTCTTTCATAGGTTCTTCTGCATGTGAATTGTTTTCTTTAATTGACATCCTTGTAGGTAAAGTACAGTATTTGAAAGTCAGGCTCTGTTTTCTTCTTTTGGCACCAGCTAAAAAGGCAACTTTTGCACCAGACTATGAGTTTGAAGATTCAGGCTTCTCCCTATAAAGGTTTATAGGCATTTGGAACACTTAAAAGTTAACAAATAGTTTGAGAATTATGATAAGAAATTAAGTGAAGCTTATTAATTAAAATAATTCAGAAGAACTAGTATCAGTGTAAAGAGCATAAAAACAGCCTGTGAAGATGTGACTCTGGCCATAGATAATTTACTTTGACAACACTTTTATATGCAGATGCTTATCACAAAATTTGCAGAATTTGCTTAGAATGTGCTTTGGATTTTCTTGCATCTTGCTCTTTGATTAAAGTGTTTTAATAGGTCATTAATGTGTTACTTGTTCAGAGCAATCTCAGCTGGCCTGAGCTGATTTGGACTCTGGAATTGCGTACCAGGCTGAAGCACCAGCCAGTGTGTAGCACGTGAACACCCTCTCCTCCCCCACACTCCTGCCTATGATAGGCAGAGCTAATTGAAACAGAGATTAGCAACACAGGAATGCCTTCTGACTAATTTTTTGCCCTGAAGTATGAAATATGATTACCTTTAACCCTGATTAAATGAGCTTGCCTAGCTAGTGAGAAGAGTGTTTAAAATGATAGTGAGGAGAGTACCTTTTTTGTTTTAAACCAGCCACAGTATTTGACTTGATTTCTTTTTTTCTGTAACAGTATATCCACACTTTTACAAACTTTATTTTTTTTAATGGGAATTTAAAATTGTAAAGGGAGATTCAGTTGAAAGTAGAGTGAAAGATTGTAGAAAATGATCTTGCAAAGGGACACTCATAATGACTTAGCTGTGTATTTGCTGTTCATATCTTTATTATAGTATGCATATATTAATTAATAATAATAATTAATAATAATATTTATAGTATGCATATATTAATTAATTAAAATATTTAATTTTTTAAAAAGGAACTTCAGAAATTTCACCTTCCTATTTGTGATCAATAAGAAGGTGAAATTTCTGAAGTTCCTTTTGTTTCTAAGGAGAATAGTCCATAAAGTTTAGAGGATATAAGAGAGATTCAGTGCAAATATACCTAGTTTTATATAAATAAGCAACATACAATATTATCTGTTAAATTCTTACACATCTTTTTTTCTCTTTTAGAAGAAACTGCTGATTGGGAAAAGGAATTACAACAAGAGCTTCAAGAGTATGAGGTGGTGACAGAATCAGAAAAGCGTGATGAAAACTGGGATAAAGAAATAGAAGAAATGCTGCAAGAAGAAAATTAAACATTTTCACAAAATCACTATAACCCAAAGCTCTTTTGGAGGACTGACATGGATTTCTGCTTTCATATTTTGCTTACAAAAATATCTTCAGAAGACATAAAAGAATCTAAAGTCATTATAATTCCATATGGGAATACAACCAGTATATCTGTTCTTTATATGAGCAGTTTCTGAACTTCTATATTCTTCAAAAGAAAAAAAGAGGAGGCAGATACTGCAGGTTATAATTAAAAGTGATAACATTAATACATGAAGCAGTGGTTCAGTTTGAGGCATTTTTAGGTGATCAAGAAGCTCTTCGAAGAGATTTCTGAATCTAAGAATTGCAATTTTTTTTTGTCCACAGCCTTCTGTTTGGGATGTAAAAATGGATGTTGTAAGTAACTTAGTCCTTGACAACAATTCTCTCTTGATATTTGCACTCTGATTCCTGTATAATCTGTAAATGTGTACTATTTTTAAGGTACTTATAGTTGGTAGATTTCACATGTATTTAGCTTCCTTAATGTATGTAGCCAAAGAAATGATAGAAAACCCTACTGAATAACCTTCAAGGATTTGGTAAAACACACTAATGCAGAATCCAAAAGAAGCTGATTATTTATCAGTCAGGCAGCAAACATTTAAGCATTTAAATTAGTAGAGTTAGTAACTACTTGAATTAAATTTGGGTTTGTTAATCATATTGAGATACTGCCTTTCCCCACAGAGAGAAATGGTTTAATGCATTCTTTCTGCAGAAGGCTGTTATGTTTCCATTTAATTTTACTGTCTTAGCTGAGAGCAAATTAAATGCTTCTCTTTAATTTTAAGTGCTGAAACATTTATGTGAAAACTTTCACTGGTTTGGACATCTTTATTAAATATTGTAAATATGTATAAGATTGGCTCATTTGTTTGGAGGGAGGGCAGTGACGAGCGAATTATGCTTCAGACACAGATTTTAAAAATACAGTTTTTCACAGTGCTTAAGACATAAAATTTAAATTTAAAAATAGGGTTTTTTTCTCTAAAAGGTTTTTGATTCTTCATAGGCATCTGGGTGTTTCCTGTGGTTATACCATTAAGTCAGTATCTTTATAAATAGATAAATTAAAATTTTATGTTCAGTTTGTCATCTATTTCATAAACTCCTATGACAAAACATTAATGAAATTCCAAATACAAAGGAAAATGGGTAAAATTAAGTAGGTCGGAGCCATTAAGCACAATTGAATTATAGGCAGGTTACATACAGTAAGCTCTGTCTTAATGACATAATTCTGCAGAAAACTTTTGTAAAGAGACTGAAGAGATTATAGCTGTAATTACTCAGTCAATATTCATCCCGTGGGAAATGAAAAGAGCTAAGTAGTTTCCACTGCTGTTACTGTAAGAAAGGAATATTTTAAATTGTCTCCATTAGCAACTTGGACAGAAAGTTCTCCTCTATTTCTCGTTATGGAAAAGGAATTGTTTTAAACCTGCATACATTTGGCTTCTTAAATTAGTTCATTGCTATATAATTTCTCAACTTCAAACCATTTAAAGCACAATTTGTATTTTTCTAGTGTTTTTCACTTAGTTTACAGACGTGAGGTAAGTCACGGTAAATAAGATGTACTTAAGGAGCTTTTGTATCTGGGATTAATTAAAGCTGACAAAAGTTAAATCTGTTATGCTTATAAAAATAAGTATTCACAGCTCAGTGGTTACTCCTGACAAATATAACTGCTGTAGATTTAAGCTGGAGATATAGGAGCTATCTACTGTACAGTTTGACATGGCACCTTCTAAAAAGATGGGTAGTTCTATTCTGATAGTGGCAAATATTCCCTGGATGACTGAGAGCTCCAAAATCACTGCTCCAAAAGTCTGCTTTCTTAAAAACAAGCCTGATCATTCCTAATGTTTTCAGATGTATGATGGCCTTATTTGCATAGGGCTTGTACATCAAGCCTCATCTTTCTTTTCATGTTAGCATAACCTGTATAGTGGTCATAGATATTAAATTCCATTTCTCATAAAAGATGGTTCCTTCATATAAAATGCTCATTTTTCCCTTTGTGTAAAGCAATTATATCTATAAAATAAAAGAAACCAACCCACTGCTTAAATTTGCATTTAAAAAAGACAAGGTAGCAAGACTGAATTTGACTTGAGCTCTGATATTTAAAGTCTCTTATCAAAAGTCATATTAATATTTTCAAATCTGGGTATCTGGTTTTTAACTGGAAAACTGAAGTAAATTCTCCATAATCCTGCAGTTTTCAGGCCTGGCCTATGACTTTTATTCAGGTAGGTGCTACAAGTGCCTATCAGTTCTTATTGTGCATGGGAAGAGGGAAAGTTTCTGCATTCCATCTGCCACGGTGGAGGAGCACAGGGAGACATTTTCATGTTTGTGGTGAATTTTGCATGCCTTTGTACCCAAATGTGTCATATTAGTATATTACATAAGCAAGTGTGTGTAATCTTTTCTTAACAAAAGATTACAAAATCAGAAGCACTGGGATGGTACAGTGCATCCCAGCAAAACAGTGCTACAAAATGAAACCAAAAATGAATGTAAATAACATCATCCTGTGGGTACAGTGTGATAGAAAGTACAGTTATTCAAAACATTGAGAAGAAGCTCTCTTGGAAGATAAACTTGCAGATTTTTTTAATTAACTTTTGGGAAACAGGGCAAAGATCACCCAGGAATTATGTAGGTAGCTTAGAATAGCTCTGAGATACCAGCATTTCCACTTATTCTGTGCACTGAACAATCATCTTCAACTATTATATTTCCAGTTGCTATTAGTTAATACCTGTATGGAATTTTAAAAATTTAATAATCTGTCCTGGAAGAAGAGGAAAGGTTGTCAAATCTGGAAATAAGAAAAGTGTAGTGAAAAGTTCCCCTATGTTTTTATGTGATCACTTACAGATGATCTGTTATCAAAGTTAATCAAAGCTTTCAGTTTCCTGAATTGTTCTAGTAAACCTCTAGTTTTTTTATTTTTTTGTCTCAGTATTTTTTTCCTTGCTGTTTGGTGATCTTGGTGGCTGGTGGGGTGATTTATGTCGTATTGAAGTGCAGCATGTCAATTTTACCCTTGTGCATTTAAATAACCCTATGTGCAGGAGTGTGTTGCTGGACTATGAGATGCATCCTTGAACTGTTGGCCACTCACATATTATTGACTTTTACCTTGCAATATCTATTGATAGAAAGGAGCAAAGTGTGTCTGGTTACTTCTCTGTGCAGTGCCAAGCAGCTGCATCAGGCCCTCAGTCCTGGGGCTGTCAGAAATGTGGTTGTACCATTGATGCCTTTTTCTCTGGTCCTAAAAATATGAGCCAGACACAGTTAGGGTGATAAAAAGGGTTTTATATAAATCTTTTATATAAGGATCCTCAGGTGCACAGCTGGTTTGGTGGAAAACACTGAACATGCATGCCCTGTGTGACGTGTGTACAATTTTTATAGATTTTGTAAATTGGCATATCTGACAAGAGCCCTGCAATTAGCAACTGACCTGGTAAAGTAATCCCCCCAGTTCTAGTACCTTCTAAATTCTCCCCACCTTCAGTGGGGACCAGGCCCTGTTTACAAAAATATGTCTCAAAAAGCTGTTTTCAACCTTGGTTTCTAAGGACAACCAAGACAGCATAGGGATCCAGGAACTTGTTTTGTTTTCCTGCCTAGGGAAATGCTGAAGCTAAGCTACAATAAGAAGCTACAAATATATGTGTAAAGAATACAGACAATATATAAAAGAAAAAAAGGTAAAAACCAAAACCATTTACCACCCTGATAATGGTCTGGGTTTCAATTCAGCAGAAGTCAACACGATGTATTCTCTGGCCTGACACTCTTATGTCTCAGTAAGAGCTGAGTGATAGATCTGTAACAGCAGTACAGTAGCCTAGCCTTAAATAACATTACCCATTAGTAGATTTTCCTTCCAAAATATTAATTTTCAATGCTTTTCTCCTTTGTTTTAAACATGTGGATTGTTTGTGTGTGTTAGATCGTCATTCTAATTTTTTTTAACAAAATGGCAAGTCAATTGATTTCTTGCTATATTTTCTGTATATATTACAGTTAACAAAGGAGAAAACAAAAATTTCTACAAAAATACCAGAAGATGTGCGTGGCTCTGTTTTATTCTCAGTACAGCCCAGCATTTCTTATTGATAGATCAAGACCATGCATACATATAAATGCAAACCCACATGTATTATAGTGTCTAAATATATTAAAGAAATTATCATGTACTTTTCAGCTGTTACTTTGAACTAGATACCATTGAGAGACAAAGTACAACCAAAATAATTAGCATTAGTTTGTCACACTGGTATTTATAATGAGATGGCTCTCTGTAAAAATTAAGAATTAAATCAATTGCTTTGTTTCCTAAAAGATTGGTTTTCACTATGAACAGGTTGGGACATTTTTCCTTTGCTAATTCAGGAATTCATGAATCTATGACAAACCTCTCCAGATAAACTTGGGAGGTAGAATTACCCCAAAACTACATAGGCAGATAGGTTATTTTGTCTCAGTGTGATTCTGGCAAAGTAGGGAAAGACAAGAAAAACGCCTCTAGTTAAGGGCTGTATATAAAATTAGAAGAATAAATATTTGATGCCCTCTTTGATATATGATGGTCTAAAGAAAACTGTGCTTAGTAGGTTTTTTTTTAACTTGTCTGCCTGCATAAAACCTTAATTCTGCAGTTGCTTTTATTTATTTCTTCTCGTGGCTATGGTTTCCATACACAAATGTGAGGGTTGAAAAGCCAGATAAAACTGCTGCTGTTCTGCATTTCCTCTCCTTCCCAATTAAATTTGTTTACCTCACAGTCAAATCATGGCCAGAGAATGGGTTGATACACCCAGCTTCTTGTCCCACTTACTTCAGAAATGTTTTAATGCTGGCCTTATGCCCTTTGATGCCAGCAATTTAAACATCAAACAGTTCTGGTTGTGCTGTATCATCACCACCTTTCATCCTGTATCATGTGTAACAAGATTTTCAAGCCCATCATGTGTTGGGTGGATGAAAGGTCCTGCTGTAAGGATGTTATTGGGGTGGAGAGGATGTGGAAACAACAATCTCATGGTGGGATGTAGTGTCAAAACCTTAGTGGGCATGTTCATGAAAAAGCAGGAACCATTGCCTAAGCAGGCAAAAGTACTGGTGCAAAGGATCTTTCAGGTGGAAGAATGTTGTTATCCAACCCACTCTGGGTTTCTCTGGCTGTGGATGTATTTGGTAGTCAGCTGACATGTCTGAGCACATGTTGAAAACAGAATGGTTATAAGCAATTACAAAGACCACTAATAATGTTTGCCCTGAGTCAGCTAGCAAACTCTCCATCCCAGCCACTGTTCCCACTGGAGCTGGCAAGCACCCCAGCTTTGGAGGCCAGGTGCCAAGGGCTACAGGAGGGAGTGGTCTGCATCCCCTTGGGCTGGGGAAGCAAGAAAGAAAGAAAATCTCCTGCATGTTTAAGTCACAAGTGCAAGAGCAGCTTCTGGCTTGGGTGTCAGCCCCCAGCCTGGCTGCTGTAAGCCAGGAGAGGTGCAGTTTCAGAGTGAGCAGTGCCAGGCTCACACAAACCCCACACCAACCTCCTGCCTCCTCCCTGGGGCCACAGCTCCCCTTCCTACCCTGATGGCTGACATCCCAATTCCATTGCAAAGTATGTTTGCACAAACATGCAACTGCCTATTGTTCTTATTCATAAAAAAATACAGCTCTTTTTTTAGAACTAATTCATTACTTCCCTGGTACTGTGGAGTAAGAATTTATTGATGTGTGAAGGGGACAAATCTTTTTATTGATTTTGAATTTACCTGAAAAATGTGTGACATAGGAGAAGGACTTGACTTTGCCTTCTTTCTGTGTCCCACAAGTTAACTTTCTTGAGTCAAGTGAGAAGTTTCAAACTTCACTCTTTTCAAATTTTAATGGGGGCAGTTTTCCATATACCAAATAGTGTGTAGCAGCTTTCTTCAAAACTCACCTTTGGAGGTCATTCTCTGGCAGTGAGATGTGACATGCAGCAAGCACATACAAGAAAGCACCACCCTGCTGACACATCCTGGTTTTCTGTATTTCTCTTCATCTACATCTCTACATCCACATGTACCTCAACTTCTTGTTTTTATCTGTAGTTATATAACATGTTCAGCCGGTACATGTTTGTAGTGTTGTCCACAATGGACCCCAGGCAACTTCCCTAGCCACCACTGAATTTTAGGATCCTGTAAAGCCTGGTGATTTGGGTTTGGTTTTTGATTTGTTTGTATTTTTTTTCTATTTCCCTCCTGCCTTCATTTTAATTTTTGATTAGTTATTCTGTGAAAAGTAACATTGGAAGAACTACTGCTCCTACTCAGTGTCATGGAGGGAAATGTTCCAAAAAAAATTCTGATAGTCTTTACCTTCTCCAAAGTTTCAATAGAAGCAATTATCGTAATCATCATGAGGAAAGGACAAAATGAAATACTCTCCTGACTGCATTGCATGTTGTAACAATGCTGTAAGGAAAGAAATAATATCTTTATTTCACAATTTCTCAGTTGTCTTTGGTTAAAGATTTGAACGTCTTGCTCTAGTTGCCACCTTGCTGATGTGTTTAAACATAATGGAGGAACTAATTTTTCTCCCAGTTGCCTGGGAGTGCCTCTGCAATGAGGGCAGTGAAGCACCCAGGAGATGTGTCAGCCTGGCTGGAAAGTGGAGAAGGCTCATGAAGTCAGACTACCCTTAAGCAGGGTGATAACCACATAACTTGGCTGTAGCTCATAAAAACAGAGTACTCCAAAATTTGTAAAAAGTTGATGACTAAAGATTTCTGCCAATGGATATTTAGTTATATCCCTAAATAATAATTTAAAAGAACTAATCTTCCTAGAATTTCAGCTTCTTGCCTGTCAAAACTTGAGACCACTGCACCTTCTTGGCAGCAGCCAGTTGGGTGGAACAGCTGCTCCTGGTGCGTAGGATTGCACGAACAACCTCCAGCAAGGTCATTTACAGGGCACAGCTGAAAATATGTTCTCAGTATCTGTATTTACTTGCAGGAATGGATTATAAATTTCCCATCCTGTTGACATGCACTTTATTGGTAACTGGGGAAGAGGGAAAGCATGTTCACATGAGCACAAGAAGAGACACAGTTAGAGAATGTTTAAGGTAATTTAAAATTCTAAAAGTAATTATTTTAATTCAATTTCTCATTTTTATTCTCCAGAGGACAACAGCACTGCAGGCAAACAGTGCACCAGAGATCTGAGTCCTGCTGGTACCTCTCACACTACACCTGCATCAGCTATCCTCAAAAAACCCTGAACTTCTAAAAAACTGACTTACTAGGAACAGTACCTTTCTTTACAAAATAATTATAATTGATCTGTGTCACTTTACCAGCAGAAAGAAAACCTCAAACATGCAGTTCATGTGTGAAAAGCATTACTGCTGGAAATATATTCTCCAACATCTGATAATTTTTGAAGAAAACTTTTTTCTCTTTGACAAATCAGCCTTGTGCCTTCTTCTACTGCACAATATACGCTAACTTCCCTGGCACCCAAATTCACCAAAATAGAGCTCACAATTTTATTATAGACAGCAAGAGTTCTGTCGTTCTTTATTCTCTCCAAGTACCTTGTATTTGCAATTAATCTTCCTTCCATTTCAAAAGTGTCTAAGAGGGGGACAGTGCAAAAGTAATTTATGTTTTGTAAATTTATATAGATATATATGTATAAAAAATAATGCTTGGAAGAAATTGAAAGTAATCTTAAGGCCCTATTTAAGGATTTCATGAGCTATCCAGGGATCAAACAGAGCATTTTTGATGACTGGATCTCTTGCCACACTCAAATGGAAGGGATGCACGGGGAAAATACTAAAACAACAAAATTCTGCTGGGGAAGAGGAGTGGGCTGTCTTCCTTTTTCCAAGAATTTTTACCAGTATTATGCATGTTTGTAAAAGAGCAAGTGTTTTGGGGGGGCAAATCTCCCATCCAAAGATCAGGTTGATACAAAAAAAATGTAAAATTATTTTTCATTTTGAGATTAACAGTTGAATACTTATTCTAATACTCTAGTAAGTTTAGATTTAAGATGTAAGGACAAGATATTTTAAGCAGTTACTGCCCCACTGAAGCAACTTTATTCAACACTAACACTTGACCTGTTCTCTGAAGTATTAAGTGCTTTGGGAGGTTTAGAATGATATTTTTATTCAGTAACTCATATATGGAGTGGGTAAGCTTATTTTCCCGGAAAGCAGAAACATATGTAATGTATTTCTACGATGTTTGTTTCTACCAATTTGAAGTTATCCCCCTGCAGCCCCGACACCCGAGCCCCACGTGTGCACATGGCACGGATGGTGGCTCACGGGAGGGCAGGAACGCTTTGGCAGCTTCATTCTCCGCTCCTGTGCTGAATGCCTGTTTCCCCAGACGGGACCCTTCATCCCGGTGCCCCCGAGCAGGAGGAGCCGGGGCCGGGCGACGGCTCCCAGGGCAGCCCCAAGGGAAGCACTGCCGGCAGCCCCGGCCTCGGCTGCCCCGCGCTGCCATTCCCGGCACAACTTCCTTGCGCAACTCGCTCTCCCCGCTCGCACGCCCCAGTTTTCCTGCAGAAGCAGCAGCCGAGTGTCACTGAGTATCTCCAGTGAGCCTCCCTGGCTGGAGATATTCCAGAGCCGCAGTGCTCTGGGATGCCCTGCTCGGGCAGGTTGGACCAGGTGCCCCGCTGTGCTCCCCTCCAACCTGACGCACTCTTTGATTCTGCTGATCCCGGCCGCCCCGCCCGCTGCCCCGTCACGGACACGCCGCTGAGTTGGCCCCAGCTTCAAAGCCGTGACCGAGGCAGGAACAGGGACGAGGCAGTCGGGGTTCCCCAGAGAAGGGACCGGCCGCCACTGACGCTGTCTGCCCGGGGCCATGCCGCGTCCCCGCGCCTCGACGGACGGACTACAACTCCCGGCACACCCCGCGGCAGGGAGGGCGCAAGCCCCCCCACGTGAGCCGTAGAGCTGCGCGGCGATTGGCTGCGGCCGGCAGGGAGGCGGGCCCCCGGGGAGCACTTCCGGTGCCCCGCGCTCGGCACTTGTTTGGATGCTGCCGTCACATCATGGCGACGCGCGGGGGCGGCGGCGCGGCGGGACCGACCCAGCGGAGCTCGAGCCTCAGCGGCGGCGGAGACCAGGCGGCGGCGGCGGCGGCCCCGAGCGGCAGCCCCGAGGTGAGGCGGCGGCGGCGGCCCGGTCGGGCCCGGCGGGAGGGAGCTCCACCTTCCCCGCCCCGCCGGCTCGCGTTCCCCGCCTGCCCCGTCCCCACGCGGCCGCCCGGCCCGGGCGCACGGGGCAGGGGCGGGCAGTGCCCGCGCCGCCTCCGCCGCTCCGCGGAGCCGGAATCTCGGGCTGCCCCCGAGGCCGGACGCGCCGAGGCACGCGCGGCCGTGAGGTCCCGGCGTGGCCCCCGGGGAGCCGCGCTCGCCCTGCGGGGTCGGGAGCGGCCCCTCGGCGCTGCCCGGGCGGCGCGGGGCGGTCCCTGCCGAGCGCGGGCCGCCGGGGGCGGCAGCGGCAGCACGTGGCGGGCCCGGTGCGCGGGGGGCGGGAGCTGCGGGCCGGGGGAGGGAGGGATGCAGGGATGCCCCCCCCCCCGCCGGGGTCCCGCCGCTGCCCTCCGGACCCTCGGGGCTCGGCCGGGGTGCGCGGCGGGAGCGGACGGCGGCTCTGCCCGCGGGGGTGGCGGCAGCGTTCTCTTAACCTCAGAAATAGTAAAAAAAAACCCAAAAGGCCATTTTATTTCTTTTTTCGTTTTCTGCCGAAACCACACTGAAAGCAGGGTTGTTCCCGGTGATGTTACAATAATTTCTGGTTGCAGATCCGTGTAGGGAAGAGCTTAAAATACCTGTGCCTGGTCACCCAACGGCAGAGACTTAAAATATGCTGTAATTCAGCTGCTGTGTGCAATATCGGCTCGGTGTTTATTGTGACAGAACTGCCTTGCTAATCTCGTGTGCTGCTGAAGTATCTCATCCTGTGCTCTTACATAAATTCAAGTGGCTTTTTAGTGGTAACTTTTTTCCGTGGTACAAAGGATAGCATCTCAGAAATAGTAACTTCTTAGTGGTGGTTTATTTTTGCTGTTAAAAAGGTCTAGGAAGCGATGGAGCTAGTTTTCTTCACTGAAAAGCACCGTCCTCTGCAGTGTGGTTTTTTTTAGTTCTTTACTAAGAAGTAACTTGTAAGTAACTTCGGTGTCTATTATGAAAGCAGATGATGATGATGTTAAAAAAAACCCCTGTGTTCCATATTTTTTCAAATACAGTGGAAAGGAATGTAATTATTTTAAAGAGGTGAAATATGGCAGGCAATGTTAAGCAAATTCTACATTCTCTTGTAGATTTCCCTCCCCCTGCCTTGATATTATTTTTAGGTTCCTTGTGACCTGTTTGCATTGGGAATTCAGAACTTGTCTACCCTGCTTTTTCCAGAATCATACTGTGGGTAACTACAAAACTATTAACTTTATAGTAAAGAGGAAGTGAAGCCTCATTGGTGGAAGTGATTCACACTATATTAAATGTTTTCTTAATTAGCACCTGTCTCAGATGTTTATATTAAAAAAGGTCTTGTTAGATGTGCAGCACTTTGTCCTGTGGGTAAATGCCCTGAAAGCATCCATGTAAGCTTTGAGTTCCTGTAGTGAATTTTTTGCTAGAGTTATAGGAGGTGTTTGTCATGAATTTTTTAGGTTGTTTTAAGAATCTCTGGCAAAAGTAGATTTTATATAAAAGCAAAAGCATGACAGAGTTGCTTGGCAAGGTTCACTCTGCTACTTACTCTGTGGTTTAAGTATGCAATGAAAAAAATTCAATAAAATCAGTTGATCTAAAACTAAAACCAGCCAAAATGATCATCATGGATGCCAGGGATGGGAAAAAGGTAAGGATAGGAAAGGGTAAGGATGAAAAGAAATAAGGGGACCCTCCTGTTGAGTCACACGGTTCAGAGTGAATTCCCACCTGCCAAATTTAGCCCCAGGCTTGGCTGATAGTTTAGGCACAAAAGCACTTGAACTTAACAGCAATTAATCAATGCCTCCAGTTAACCAATTTAACAAAATATTCTGTAGAATTTACTATCATTACAACAGTAAGTCCCAGACCTCACTCACTCACAAATGTGAAGCGCTTAAGAATCTCAGAGAGCAGCATTCACAGCACATTTGCTATAGCAAATATATTTACAAATATGTATTTACACTGCACAGACACAGACTTGAAGAGTGTGTAGCAGGTGTCTGTCTGTGAAGAATTCCCCTCAGATCTGGGGAAGTACTCAGGGTTGGTGCCTTTCTGTGTTCTCAAGGGACAAAGAGCTGAGCCTTGAGGAGTGCTATCAGCCCAGGCTCCATCACCAGCAGCTGGCAGTGCTCCTCCAGGAATGGCAAACGTGGGAGTTGCTGGGTCTGAGAGCTGCCCCCAAGGGGGAAATGCTGCCCACAGCCTGCCATGGTCCAGGAGAGCTCAAGGGATCTCACTAAGACCACTGTTTGTAGGGTCTCAAGAGAGAGGACTTCAGTTGTAAGAATTTTTCATCCTGGTTCAAATTTGGGTTGGTAACTTCCCTTGAAAGCCCTGTAACAAAAATGTTGTTCCATTTGTGTTGTTATTCATGTAAAAAAAAAAATTATTTTCAAGGATGTTTGCTGAAAGCCATGAGCTTGTTAGACATCACTATTTCCTGGGAGCAGACAGTGTTTCTGATAAGCTCTGGATGAGCTTTATTCCTGGGTGCTGTTTGTCACGGCCAAGGCCTTGGGGTGGTACTGTGGCCAGGGGTGGGGATGTCAGAGATGCACCACCACTGTTTTAGTGCCTTCAGCTAAGTGAGCAAAGAGATGGTTGGGTTTTTTCCTGTTTGTGTTTGAGGTGAATTTAAAAGCTTTTCTTAAAAACAGGCATGTCATCTGTGTCATGAGGTCACTGAAAGAGCAAAAAAACCCAGTGTGGTTAAGGGTAAGAGGAAGAAGGGAGGGCTAGAAGCAGGGATCATGTGAGAATGTTTCTGAACCAATATTGAAGACCAGGTCTTGAATTATAAGGCCAGGAAACTTAATGGTGGAATTCTGCTAACAAAGAGTCTGTCTTGACTTTTATGAAGGTAAAGTACAAATTTAGGAAGTAGGTGTTTCTTAATAGTCATCCTGCTGTGTTGGAACTTCTAACCTTGCAGTGCTTTGAAACTAGTGATGAGCAATGCTGCTGGCTCCTCTGTCCAGTGTTTTGAAAGTAGATAAATGAGTGCCCAGAACATAGTTTTTAGTGTAATGACAGAATGTGATGAAGTGTTTGTTGGAAATGACTTTCAGATCTCACAGCTGAGATCCTTGTTCAGTGGGGAAACCACCTCAGAGGCCATTAGGTTTGAGAAAGGTATAATTAGAACTGTGTGATCATTCAGGTCAGTGAGCACAGTATAGAGAAGTATTGCATAGAGAAATAACCCCAATAATGTAGTCTTGTGGTCAGAAGCATCTGAATAATTGTATCTAGACCAGTGGATGAAGATGCACCTGCTATAAAATTCAAACTCAAATTTTGTGATGTCCTAAAATGGTGGTTTTCATGCAGATGTTGTAAATAAAATTATTCTTTATTTAACATAACTGTTGAAAAATCGATTTGAGGAAAAGTGTATCACATACATGTTTTCAAAATAAGCTTTTCTGTGTTAGCAGGAAAAAGTAAATTGCTGGGATGCAGGAAGCTTAATATTTGTTATGAACATACACATTTGTGATAAATACAACTTACCTTTTTGCTGCAATTATTTTTTTTTTTACTGCAGTCAAGATAAGGGGTATAAGAAGGCTTTTATGACCAGTTGCATGTGAAGCAAGTTTGGAAATGTAGTCAGCTGAACAGTGTTATTCAGATTATCTCTTTTGGGGTCTGATGTTGAGGAATTGATTATATATTTATTTACATAGGTTGTCACCGCAGTTGTGAAAATGTGTTTTATGTACATGTGCTTGTTCCAAAGCTTCCTGGATATTTCCTGAAGTATTAGCTATTCCACAGACTAAGGGTGGAAGAGTCTTTTCACAGCACAGTCCAACTGCTACTATGGGGTATGTAGGAGTTGTTTTCACAGATTAATGCTACTGCTTATGTTTCTTAGGATAATTGGCTAACATTCAGGATAAAATTGATTATGATGCAGTTACTAATCATGGGGTTTTTTATTAAAAATACAGAGAAGTATTTTCAGGTGGTTTAGGGAAAGATTGTGTATTTGTATGCACAGGAATATATATGGAATACAGGTAAGCATGGTACTGACAGTATAGCACAGTATATTTAGGCATAATGTGTAGCATAGTGTGCTGTAGACTTGTGTAGGTGTAGAACAAAAAAAATAAGTGGGTTTGTGATACATTTTGGCATGGTGGTAGGACAAGTTCTGTAGGACAAGTGTCTGTTCTGTCCTTATGTGCAGTGCATGTTCCTGAAGCTGAGCTGTTTGAAGAAAAGCTGGCTTAGACTCGTGTGATCGTAGCAATTTTCATATATGGGGTATGTGTCTTGTCTGCTGATCTTTTTTAGGTATGAAATAAGGTAGAGTTTTCTTGATGTGCATCTTTTTTGATCGAGGTTGAAGGAGCAGAGCAGAAGACTGACTGAAAACTGGGGTGAGCAGGGGCAGTGTTGCCAGTAATTTTCCTACAGTCATCTTCAGGTGGTTTGTCCTGTAACTCTTAAGCAGCTTGAAGATGACATGGTTATTCAGAAATGTCAGCATCTTGTAATAGCTGATTTCACAGCTAGGTAGGTTGCACATATCTTAGAGTTTTGATAAATTTGTGATCTTATGAATTTGCACGTTACCTGTGCAACATAGTCTTTTTGCCTCTCTGTAAATCTTTCTAGGCATTTAATAGTCTGACTCTGGGTTATCAGATCATGAGCCACCTGTGGTTGAGGATGGCTGGAAGCTGAGAGGGAATGGTAGCAGTTAGAAAAGGTAATGGTGATTTCAGTAGAAGGTCTTTGCTGGGTTAGTTTTGTTTTGGTTTTATTCAGTCAGTACTGAATCAGCACTATTATACAATGTGCTGTGGGAAGTGCTCTGTTCTGGCTGGAATGTTCAGCTGAGAAGTTCACTAGTCTGATGAGCACACATTTGAAAAGATGAGAGGTAAGAGTTAGGGTTGTTCTCACCATTGCCTCAGTAAGGAGGGAGCAAGTTCAGTGATTATTATGGGTTAATATTTCACATTCTCAAAGTGTTCTTATTCCTATACTCCAGCTTGAAGCTTGATACAGACCGAATTTGAAACTACCTGCAGTTAAAGTGTTTTAAGAATAGCATTGGGTGTAAGAGGGGTGTTGAGACTTCTGGCTAATGGTGTTAATATCTAAAGTTACAGCTAATGTAGAAAATTCTTTGTTAGTCATAATCAGGAAATCATCTAGATATTTGTGTTTGTGGCCCCTGTCAGGCAGTAGCAGACTTGTGTTTTTTACAATGAAAACACTTTCTAATTTAGAGTTTTAGTATGTTGTGCCACTGCTCTCAGATTTGCTAAAACTTACGGGCTACAACTTGACAGATAGATTGAGTTCTAACTTAGAAGGAAGGGGTTTTTGTGTGGGGTTTTTTTGTGTGTGTATATGCTGTCAGATTGTTCTAGCTGCTGATAGAACCATTTTTTGAGTACAGTATTCTAGTCTGTGGTCAACAATTTGTAATTGTACTTAAGAAAACTGGATATTTTTACAAAGCCTGTCTGCTGCTACACTGAGCTTTGGTTTTGCAGGGAGCTTATTTGCTTGTCAGTAATCTTGGATTTGTTCCGTGTTCATGTTTGGAAAACCAAAAGAGGGTTGACAAATTCTGTATATTTTCACCATCTTTATAATTTTCAAATGTGTTGGAGATGTACAGGACAATTGTACGCAAACCTTTTTCTTCATTTGAGTATTCTGATAGGTTATTTCTGCCTTTTCTGTTAGACTTTGGAGAGTGAGTCTGAAATTCTATAAGTTCTTGTGGCTTTTTTTGACAAAGAATAGAGAATACTCAGAGTTTAGAAATTATTATTGTCAGTAAAAAATTGAACTGACACCTAATTTGACTTCAACAAAAAGCTCTACTGAATTAATGAGGTGGTGGTGTTCACTTCCTGAAAGTTCCAGATGCTTTAGAATATGCATGTGAATTGCTTGCTCTGAATTGACATTTAGGTTACTATGATGGTTTGCTCAGAAAGACATGGGCATTTCATGACTTACTGGTCACATGTATGCCCCTGCTAGCAGTTGTTCTTTTTTTCACTGGAAACAACAGAATTTTCTCCAATGAAAACCTGTGAGATTTTTTCAGTTGACTAGGTTTGAAGCAGTCACAAACTCACACAAATGTGGTCTTGTTGACATCCCAGTCCTTCAGTAGCCAAGGTGTGTACCTGTGGTGAGAATAAGGTATTGTGTGTTTAGTTCTTGTGCTCTGACTGCGGTTACATTGGCTTTTATTTTTTAGAGGCTCTCGTGCTTTGGCTTCTTTCCAATCATCCTGCTTCCCCTTCTGTTGGCAGGATTGCCTATTGCTGTGCAGTGAACTGGGCTGAGGAGCTGATTTGGCTGTAAACTGTGTTAGAACAAGTTGCACAAACGTTAGTGCTAGGCCAGAGGAGCTTGGGCATTGCTGCTGTTCAGTGTGTGACTGCAGCCAGTCAGGCTTTCTCACCTTCTGTTGGAGTTGCTGGCAATTTTCTGCTCTGCTTTCAAAAAAAAAAAAAACCTCCCAAGTCTCTTTATGGGTATCAGAAAGTCTGGAAATGCTTCATGCTTTTGGGTGCCAAACCCAAAACTTTGAGTTTAAAGCAAACTTTCTATATGTTTTGCAAGACTACTTGGGTACAAGTGTCTGAATCAGAAGTTCATGTTCTATGCAAATAAAAACCCTGCAAGTTTCAGCTGTTCTCTTGGTACTGCAGGTACTCTTAGTATCATGTTGTGTTAGAAGAATCTGACCTTTCTTGTCTTGTCAGCTTAATGTGACACAGTGTGTTCAGCTTCTGTGTGAATCCTGGGTTTTACACAACATCTGTGCCATGGCTTCAGCCATTGGTACACACAGAGAGGTGAAGAGAGCTGTGCTGTTTTCACATTCTTGTGTTTCCACATTTCTTGTTCTTTCATGTTTATTTGACTGACCCTAGAGGAGTAAGCCTTTCCTGAAAGACCCACAGTTTAGGACAAGCCAAGGGGAAAAAAATTGGCATTTTACAGATGACTTTTTAGAGGTGTAAAATGTTGTAATTGGTTATTTGTTCCAGCAGTTCAATTACTGCATGACCTTTGTAGGCATTTATCAGTAAATTGTCTGCCATGGTTAGAGAATCAAACTGCAGTGCATTTATGTTTGTCCATAAAGCATGTGCATCATTTCCACACTTGTAAAGTGAATCTTCCTTGGAAAGTCAAAAGTTGCTTCTTAATGTCTGTAGAGATTATTTGCAGTTAAAATGCTTATTGTCCTTTGAGAAAGACACTGTGTGAAGTCCATCTCCTCAAGAATGAATGTACCTTGAGATAAGGTCTAAAGAAAGTAACTTGCTTTAAGAATAGAGAACAATAAAGCTGTTATGCATGAATATTTCAAAAAAAAGATGTATTTGTTAAATGATTTTTAAATAACCTTTTCAAGCATGCTGAACAAATTTGGAGTTGAAATACATCTCACAATATATTATGAGTGTTGGCTGCATTCCTTTGATGTTGGCTAATTCCTTTTGAAGAGGAAAACAGTCCTGTGCAGAATATAAAACCCAGTGCAAACCCCTGGCTTTAAGAATTAACACATTTTTATTAAGAAAATGCAAGGTAATGTGATATTAATTTGTGCTTTAACAGCATGACTGTGTATAAACAAGCTGTTTTTACAATTCCTTGGGATTTTAAGGAAATTTATGTTCAGTCCACTGAAAATAAATCAACATGAATTTTACTTTGGCAGTGAGTTCAGCTCTGCTTATCGTGCTTTTAACTATCCATGTATGTTGTATATTGGGATTGCAAATGGACAGAAAAAACCATGCAACTTTTCAAGGATTGTCCTAAATCCCAGCCCCTGCCGTGTAACAAAATGAACAAAGCAAAACCACACCCAACCAAACATCCTTACAATTCTCAGCAACCTGAAATGTTTCTAGAAATTGAGAATGTTGTTCAGGTGATTGAGAGAGAAGTCTGGAGGTGCTTAGTAAAGTACACAGTATTATATAGAGAACGTGGGGTATTCTGCTCTAAAACATAACCATGTCACAACAGTGTTATAAAACAACTGGTGGTGGTTAACTTTTTGGTTAAGTGATTAAACATTTAGCATTTTAGGAAATCTTTATAGAGAAAATTCTGTTTAATTGAGCCAAAAGAATATATTCTTAAATGTCATAGGCAGTAGGAGTCCAGGCCTGAAGTCAGTTAATATTCACTTTTTTGGATAATTTCATTGATGTGAATTTCATTTCATTGAATTTTACCACTTCAGAAGTGCTCCTGGTCCTGTTTCTCATTCTTGTTGTCTTCTCCAGTTAAGAGCTGACAGTTGCATTTGGCATTGTGATTGAAGTAGTTCAAGCTCTTTCTCTGTGCCATTGAAACAATTTATTTATGTATTCATTAGACTTCCTATGAGGGTTTCTTTTTTGCATTTTACCCTTATTTGTCCATGGAAAAGAAGGGTGGAAGTTGTCATTTTAAACACATTTGCTTAACTGTTCACATCCACTTCTTTCTTTCCATTCTGAAGGTGGTTGGTGGTGCCATGGAAGAAGCTGGATCTGGAGAGATGGGGATGAATAACCAGGATCAGCTGGTGAAGAGCAGGTGCCCTGAGCTGTCTGATACAGCCTTGCAGTATCCCCAGCCCAATTGCTACAGCCTGGAGAGCACTGGCAGCTTGGAAGAGGCTGAGTACATCCCAAAGAGCAGAAAGCACCCGGGGCCCACGGGCTGCTCCCAAGAGTGCCGCGAGGAGACTCCTGGCAGAGAAGAAGCCCGAACCGACCCACCTGATGGGCAGCAAGATCCAGAGAGTGAGAAACACAAAGAGAAAACCTTGGGTGTGTTCTCTTTGGCGTTCTGATTTTTAATATAGTATTTTTAGAAAATATTTATAAAATATTTATAGTATTTCTGTAAAATAGCTATGGATTTGCTCCTTGTCTCAAATTTACTCTGTAGCCAAAAACTTGTCACCCGTAACAGGATATTTTGAGAAACTGTGTGTGCACTTCTTCTTGGGAAAGACAGTTCTTAATGCATATGTAAGACTCCTTCAGCTGGCAGTGCTATTTTTACATGAACTTTAATAATAATGTGGTAATTGCTAATCAACTTTTTTAACTTTCTGGTTTAAATCTGGGATGGCAGTGTTCAGTGCTGCCAAACACGGCTGATAATTAAATTCTAAATGCTTATTAAGAATGTATCTGCCAATACTTAACCTTCTAGATTGCATTTTTTCAGATTTTTTTATTATCTGTGCAATTCTAAAACAAAAATATTTTTGTGTTATATATTAAAATAATTTTTGCTCTCCTAGTTGTTGACTAGCAAGGCAAATAGGGCAAGATGAATTTCTTCTTGCTGATGACATCTTGTGATGACTTCCCATTTGTCATCTGTTAGGATTATGCAGCTGTCAAACCAGGGAACAACTTAAATCAGGCTAATTTCTCATGGATCTATATTTTACTTCTAAGGACAGGCTGCTTTTCTGGTATGTGGTTTTTCTTCCTCAGTAACATTGTCTATCCTATCATCCATTTCATAGGAAAAGAAGTGTTATTATTAATGCAAGCCTTGAACACGCTTTCTACTCCAGAAGAAAAGCTGGCAGCTTTGTGCAAGAAATATGCTGATCTGGTAAGTAATTCGTAAAGATAACAGAAGTTATTAATGTGTTGATAGTAACTATGGAATGCAAGAGCAACTAATGAAGGACAGTTAATGATTTTGAGTATTTTACAGTGTTGGCAAAAAAGACACTCAGGCTGACTGAATATTGCTTCAGCCAAACTTTCTTGTAGTCATTTCACTTCTACATGACTGCCCAAAGCCAAAGAAAAAACAGGTTTTGATAACTTGGTGTTGAAGCATAATATTAGGATTAACAGAAAAGTTGAGTTCTTTTGGGAGTAATTGATAATGCTTTTGTGCTAGTGTTTTATCATTTTAGGATAAAGGGAAAGAACATACTATCATACAGAGATTTGAGAGGGAGGGAGAGTGTTCAGTTATATTTAACTGTTTAGTGATTTTTGGAAAATGTAAGATGTTGGAAAGATCTAGGTTTAATTTAATTTTGCTTTCTGATGATGTGAAGGAACGGAAAGAAAGGGTTGCATTTCTTCAGTAACAAACCAAAAAGAAGCAGTTCATAAAGTGCATTCCTGCCTCAAGCTGGTAATTCTCTAAAACAATTGATCACAAAATTGGGGGGGTTCATAAGTTTATGTTCATAATTTTTCTAGAGGTACCAACGCTTGACTCATTTTTCTTTAGACAGGGACAGACAGGAATGGAAAGACTGGAAATCTTGTGTGTATATGTTTTCCCACTGTATTTGTAGTTATAAAATGAATGCCAACTAAAGAGATTACAAAAGCCTAAGTTTTCTCTCTGTAGCTGTCAAGTGTATCATGCAGATATTTCTGAAGATTACATAATGGCTGCACAACTTGGCATTACTCTTCTGTAAGAATTTTTTTTCCTATGAGATTTATAGTGTCTCCAAAACTTTGAGGATGATCTAGCAGGTGGTCTTATTACTCACAGAGGCAATATTGATTACTTAAGAAGAGACTTAGATTAGTTCTGTTATGGAAATCCTGAGTCCTCCATGGAGGTCTGTTACGTTTTTGCTTTGTTTTCCTTGCTCTCTCTCACATGCTCTTGGTTCATGTGAATGCATTTCCTTTAAAACCAACAGCTTCTCTAAGAAGTCACTTTTATTTAAATGAGAAACAAAAATAGTTCTGAACTGTAACTCAAGGATGGGGAACCCACCTAAAAATGAGCTTCGATATTTTGAGAGAAGAATGCAGTAGGTTAGTTGTTCCTTATGAGCAATTGCTTGTGCATGTGATGCCTTTTCTATTTAAGCAAACAGCTCATGTGTCACCTCACAGTGATGGTGAGGGCCTGCATGAGGAGCTAGGCCAGTATGAATCCCTCAGTTCTGAAGAAAGAAAAGAGCCTGCCCTCTTTCAGTTTGAGTTTTATTATTACTGGAAAGATCTCAAAACTAGGGAGCAGCTGGACCAAGTAAATTGTAATCTCCTTCGAGAAGCTTGGTAGTCAGATGAGATGTGTCCTCTTTAAGGTTTTTGCCCTCCCAGGAGCAGATCAGTAGACTGTAGGCAGAGTAAGCATTCCCAGTTGCCATCCTAGAAAATCACCTGCTTTCCTCATTATGCTCAGAATGACTGAGGAGCTGGGTGAGGGCTTGTCTGGGTGTAAGAGTAGCTCTGTTTCAGCTAAATGAGTTTGAGGGATGCCTCTGTTCCACTTAGAATGTTTAGGTTGGATCTGATTGTGTTCCTTTTAAGATGCATTCTTTTCTTCATGGTAGTGATGGAGAACCACTGGCATAGGTATCAGCTTTAATGCCAGCAGAGGTTTGAACTGTTTATGACAGTGCACCTACAATGCTTTTTTTCTTTTTTTAAAGATTCATCATCTTTAAAGCTCACTGTCAGGTTTTTCAGTGGTGTCTCATGAAAAGGACTGTACAATGAAGGTAGGAATGCCTCTCTCCTGGCAAAAGATCTTCCACAATTTTTTTTCCATAATTTGGAATCTATCAGGAGATCAGCCTGTGATGCAGGAAGGTTTGCATCCTTGGTGATACATCTCACACTGGCACACTTTTACAGGCCTGAAGTTTCATAGGTGTGTAGACAGCACAACCACTTGAAGCAGTGTTTTCTGGCCATGCAGGAAAAGGGCTTTTTGTATTTAGATATGAAAATACGCCCTTAACATTCCATTTTCCTAAACTCCATTAAATACACATTTAATTTATTGTTGTCATGGAAGTCCTTAACTTTACTCTTTCTTTTGTGCTTCAGCATTATTTTGAGCTCTTTTAGAAAACCAGATTGTATTACTCTTCTGTCATGTGATGTTCCTCATTGCCAACCCTCTTTTCCTATGGTGTCCCAAGGCTGAGGCACTATCTTATAAGGAGCAATGTAACACTTAACATTGTAGCCTTCTTTGCAAAGAAACAGCCCCTAAATAATATGGTTTCTCAGGGAGGCCAAAAATCAGATATAATGGAATATCTCTCTGAGATATTAATGCAAGAAAATTCTCTTCACTGGATATTCATAGAATAGATTTTTAAATATGTATAGAGTTTACCTGTGTAAACAGCCTAAAGGAAATAGGGAAAAAAATTGCTTCAAAGGGTTGAGACTGCAGATCTCTACATATGGACTAGATAGTTGTAATAGTAACTGACTTGATTTGTCAGGGCTGCTAGTTTTGTCTGTTCTTTTCTGAAATACTGCAGAATTCTACAAACTTGCATCAATTACTGCTTCCCTTGGTAGGAGCTCCTGCTGACAAGGAGCTCTACATAGTTCTGTGGTTTTTCTTTTTGATAGCAAAAACAAGACCCGTTGGATAAACAGTTGTGTGTACTTTCAAGATAAGAGTGGGAAAAGTTGTGACTTGTTGAAAAGCTAGTCTCAGTTGGCTTTTAATTGTATCTGCTACATCTTCCTTTCAGAGGGCTGTTCTTAATCCTGCAGATAAAAGCAGGCTGATAGCTCATAGTCAACAAGAGGTACATGCTGCCTGTTCCTCAAAGGCAGATGTTAATTGGCAAATGGAATTTGTAAATTTTCATTTTCTGTCCTTATATATTGGAATTGCCTGGATGGATGATGGCAGTTTCTCTTTAAGTTTTTCTTTAAGATCAACTTGGGGTTTTAATGAAATTTTATTTCCTTGCTTTCATCCAAAATGTTCAAAAGTTTCTTCAGTGTCCTCATCTAGATGCATAAACATGTTTCACCTATGTTTATTAACAAATTTACTCTCTAACTATAGTTGGAGGAGAGCCGAAATGTTCAAAAGCAAATGAAGATCCTGCAGAAGAAGCAAGCACAAGTTGTGAAGGAGAAGGTCCACTTGCAGAGTGAGCATAGCAAGGCCATTTTGGCACGTAGCAAACTGGAATCTCTCTGTCGGGAGCTTCAGCGTCATAACAAAACTTTGAAGGTTAGTTTATTTACAAAAATTACAGGGCTGCTGGTGATGGAAATCTTACAGATCACTGCTTAAAATCAGGACTGCTGCTTTTTTTCTTTGTCTCTTTGTCCATTACCTGTATGTGTAGATGATTGGCATGTAGTGTAAGTGTAGCTGATTTAAGGTAAGGAAAACAGGGATAGTTGACTTGCTGATGTCCCTTTCCCCCCCAAACCAATTCTTGTTACTTGAAATATTTGATCTTGTCATATTTGTTTCTGGTAGCAGTGCTGATAACTGCTGGAAAAAATTGCACAAGTAAAATAATAGCAGCATGAATTGGCAGAGTAACCAAAAAGCTTAATTCTATCAGAATATAATTGATGGGAGTGAAATGGAAGAGAGCCAAGATAAGAATCTGTGCTTGCTGTAGAAAATTGCATTATAGTATCAGTGCTGGTTGTTACATCTGGATAATGCTGATACTTGCAAAGGTACTTAGCATCTTAATGTACCAGCCTTTGAGTAATGTTGGGAGTGGTAAAGACAAAAGTCTCTAGAAGTTTTGCAATATCTATATTATTTTTTCCACACGCTTCACATGGATAGTCGGCGTGGTATATTATGATTGTGGCTTATGCTAGTTCTAACACTCTAGAAATTGAAGCTGTACAGAAGTGAATTACTGCCATTGTTTCTGACTCAAAAGTGCATGGTTTGACCTGAACACTTTTAATATTTTGTGTTTAAATATTTTATTGATATTTATCCATAAAAGGAAGAAAACATGCAACAAGCACGTGAAGAAGAAGAAAGACGGAAAGAAGCAACTGCACACTTCCAGATCACCCTGAATGAAATTCAGGCTCAACTGGAACAGCATGATATACACAATGCCAAGCTCCGTCAGGAAAATATTGAACTGGGGGAAAAACTGAAGAAACTCATTGAACAGTATGCACTGCGAGAAGAGGTGCTTACAGTACACTTGTAATGGGATTTTCTTAGTTCCTTGATTGTAAGGGTCAGATAATTATTGAAAAGGGAGGAAAACCCCTCATTTCTTACAGCCATTTTATATATAGTTTTTGTAAATATTCTTTTTACTTCACTTCTGAGAGAAACTTAGTAACTGTTTGACTCCCTGTCTGCCCTTCCTGACTGATTTTGATGATCTGATTTCAAGATGCATTGGAGAAAGTTTTTCACAATGAAAGTAATCAAATAGAAATAACTTGTCCAGAGATTGTCAAACCTCTGCCTTTAGACATATTCAGAGCTCAGCTGGGCAAGGTGTGAGTAATCTGATCAGGCTTTGAAGTTGACCCTAGTCTGAGTGGATTAAATAGCCTCCAAAGGTTACTTCCAACATAAATATGTATTAATGGTTGAAATTCTTCAGAATTATAATGGAAAGGGATATAAGAGTTTTTCTGTCTTATTTCTTCCATTTCATTAAGGTTGGGGTCTTTGGGGGAAACTTTGTGTACATAGCTGCTCTTGGCACAGAGTTGAAATAAGCTATCATGCTTTAAGAACATATTTGGCCTGGTGTCATGGAAATGTCTCTACTCTAGGGCTAACTGAGCTGTCTTTAATTGGCACCAGTTTGTGAGCTAGCTGCTCTAAGCTACAGTGATGGAAAACAGCCAATTCTCCTTGTCCAAGAAAGAACTGAGCTGCATGGAGTTCTACAGCTAAGATTAGTTGGCTGGTTCTTAGTTGGCACAGGAGGTTTGGAGTACAATTTCTCAACTGTTTCTGAAAGATTATTTTTTGGTTTTGTTTTTGATCTGGATCAGTTGGTTAAAAAGCTCTCTGTAAGGTAATTCCCTACCTTTTGTAATTGTGAAATATTTGTATCTACCTTGAGACTATAGTAGAAAAGAGAGGAAGTTGCCTTGTGCTACTTTATGGATGGAAGTAAGACTGCAAAATGCAATGATTTGTGGGATTTCATGAGCTAAATTAACTGTTGTTGCAAACTTTGCTCCTTTTGAGCTTTTGTAATGATGAAAACTAGAGCTTTTAGAAGTAACACAATAAGGATTAGAGGTAGATAAACCAGCTTTAGAAGCAAGGATGTAGACTGCTTTTTACAGGATTTTTGACATGTCTGGTGTGATGTGACTGATGGTATTGTACCAACTTAATGAGACAGGCACCTCGTGTCTGTGAAAGACTAAAAAGGGTAATTACAGTTTATGGAGATAAAGAGAAAAAAAAAAGACATGTAAAACATGATCTTTCACCACTTTGTCTTTTGCATGAAACTTTTAAAGAGTGTGCATCTCCCCAGACAGTACATTGCCTTCATTGACCAGCAGACTATGTTTGGCTATTATGGTTTTCTTTTTCCCTTTAGCACATTGATCAAGTGTTCAAACATAAGGAACTGCAGCAGCAACTTGTGGATGCCAAACTTCAGCAAACTACCCAACTTATTAAAGAAGCAGAGGAAAAACATCAGCGAGAACGGGAGTTTGTAAGTGAACTCTATAGATGTTAACAGAAATAAAACCCACCAAACCAGACTTTCCCTGATTTAAAGCAAATACAACAAATAGAGAGGACCATCTTTGTAAAGTTAGGGTAGATTTCAACAAGGACATTTGAGATTTAAGTTTTGTATATGATGCCTAGGTTATTGATATCCATGCTGACAGCCAAATAATGTTACTTGTTTGCATTTTCTCAGCAAATATGCTAAATATAATTTAAATTTCTCTTAGACTGGGGAACATACTGTGAAACACCAAAGGTACTTTCTGCAGTCAAGAATTGTAACCTCTGGTGTTATGCTGGAAGAGATAACAAAAATACAGAATAAAGCGCTTCTTTTTTGTGCGCTGTTTGCCCCCCAAAATGTGTTGATATTTTATTTGTATGTTGATAATCAGCAATATACTTGCAGTCTTCTGAGAAGTTTTCTTTCTATGAATCTGTAAATTCTAGAAAAAAAAAAGCCTTGTTTTTTTCTGTATAATATTAAAATTACCATCTAGTGTTGGGTTCTTCTGGTTTTCTGGAACATAATTTCTGAGTCATTAGCTGGTGAAAATCTCCTCAAACATGGATGTACAAAATGGTGTCAAGTTGAAGTAAAATTGATTTGAACTAGTCTTCAAAGATAATATGGTGACTGGAGAAATGAAGGTGGAAAATAAATTAGATTACAAATCAGTTACAGATTACATGCAGTTTGTTAATTAAATACTCATAATTTAGCAGTTCAAACTTCCTAGAGAAATAGAAATATTGCCTCATGTTGCCAGTTAGACAAATGTTTCAATAAAATTCTGTGCATGACATCGCATGTTTTAAATTGTATATATGAAAATGCAGTGTAGTAATAACGCCTGTGTGAGAAAATGTGGTTGAATAGCCCTTAGGTGGTGATAATGTTTGTTCATTTTTAATCATAGATTGAATTAAGCCATTTTTGGGAGTACTTTTTTTTCATTATATGGCTTTCTGCATTGTTTTTTAGCTGCTAAAAGAAGCTACAGAATCCAGACACAAATGTGAACAGATGAAGCAACAGGAAGCTCAGCTGAAGCAGCAGGTATCTTTTTTTTGATGGAGAGATCTTCAGTAGCAGTTCCAAAAAGAAAATACCAAGAGATTTTTGACTGTACTGAACATCAAGCAACATCTGAAAAAACTTAATATTCAGATGCTTGTGAAGAGTACTTGGTATTTTTTTAATAAGTTTTAAATTTAATTTCCAGTAGGTAACTCTTTTGTAGTGAAGCATGAAACATAAATTGTAAAGAACTGATGTTCTTTACAATATTTACTTGCTGTTATATACGTCTGGAGAGTACTGTTCCAGGAAAGTGCTCAACATTGAATTTCTGGAGTTAGTGCTCCTGTGAATTAATAGTGTTAATACTACAAAGACTAGAATGTAGGAAAGCTTTAGAAGAAAAGTTTAGGAAAGTGTGACTTCTCTGAAAATACTGTTCTTTTGTGACTGTGAAGAGTTGTGTGGGGTTTTTTACTCAGGCAGATTTTAGAATCTGTTTCTTACTGTTTCCATCACCACTTGTTGTGGAGGATTGGGAGCAACCAATGTCCTGTTTATCCCTGTAGTTATTCAGATTTAGTAACCTGACTATCTCTGTCCACAGACCCTACTGTCTTCAAATTATTTTTCTTGTTGTAATGTAAATGCTACAGCAAAATCCCCTCTGAGAGAGGAGAAATTCTCTCTGGTTTTGTGCTTTGGATCACCTTCAGTCATTGACTGCACGTGAGCTCAGCACGAGGCACAGGGAAATGGCAGTTCCAGCCAACACAGAGCAGTGGGAAGCAGTAGCTGTTCTCTTCACTGTGTGTCTGTTACTGCTTCATTTGGGGTTTTGTATGAAGTCTGTGTCCTGGTTTCAGCTGGACTAGAGTAAATGTGTCTCTATTCTGTGTTTCAGATTCACTATAACATTGATAGCACACAGATGTTTTGGCTGTTGCTAAATTGTGCTTACTTTTAAGTCAAGGGCTTTTTTGTATCTCATGCTCTGCTAATGAGGAGGTACACAAAAAACCCCCAAAAAACTGGGAGCACAGCTGGGACAGGTAACCCTGGCCAAAAGTCCAAAGGGATGTTCCAGACCAGAAAACAACATGCAGGCTGATGTGGGCTTGGGAATGGGATCTGGCGTTGGGCAGTAGGTGGTGAGCGGCTGTGGTGTGCATCACTTGTGTTTTCTATTATTGTTATCATAATCTACTATTATTGTGTTTTACCTTTTTTCAATTACTAAACTCTTCTTACCTCAAACTACAGTTTTGATTCTCCTCCCCATCCCACTGTGGTAGGTAGTGGGGATGAGTGGGCAGCTGTGTGGTGCCCAAGTTGTCTGCTGGGTTTAAATCATGACAGTGTCTTTGAAAGCTGTTCCATGCCCTTTTTTCACACATACTGTACCCAATTCTTTTCTAGCCTTTCCAGGAGTTAGGTTTAAAGTGTGTGTGTATGTGTGTAGTTAGATGTAATCATACACATCTCCACAGGAATATCCAGATACTTCCAAGTAGGTTATTTACCAGGCTTAGTCTTCTATTACTTTTTTCCAAGTTGGTTACCCTTTATTTAAAATCTAACTGCCTCTTTTGTTGTTTTTAATAGTTACAATGGGTATAGTTAGTGGTTTCTTGGGGACAACAGATTTTTTTGTAGAAGAAGATGAACTAGAACATTCAGTGGCAGTAATGGCAAAGAGTCATAGTGTACTGCTGACAAGCTAGGCTAATTCCTGTTATGAAATTCCCTTTACTAATAGAGCAAACCACAATATTTCTATGCTCTTAACTGTGTTGTCCTGCAACTCCCAGTGTAAGAATTAAGAGAACCTACTACTCTTTACTGAGAGTAAGAAGTTATTCTGAAATGTATTCCTAGAACATTAAATCACACACTGATTAGGAATAATTTTTTTAAAAACTGTGTTATTAAACAGATTTTGCAGTTTTTTCTTGGTGATTTACCTTGTGGTGCAGGGCAAGAAAATTTTCTGTAATTGAATGTTAATGCTCTTGACTTTTAAAGGTGTAATTCTCTTCACTGTTCTGTGAATTTCTTTTCAGTATTCACTTTCTTTGATTTTTTGTTCACTGGGCAGATTACATTGGTTGTAAATGAGTATTTTGATTTCTGAAATCTGTCCTGTTTATTTTGTCCCAGCCTTGGTTATTAGCTTTGGCTGGTTATGGTGGAAAGGTAGGTAATGCCTAAGTTTTAATTCCACCAACCAGGTGCTGAATTTCCTATATTTGTATATGTCCACAGAATTTTTTTTTTTCCAGTGGGGAAGTAAAAATGAGGTAGTGATGAACTGTGATGTCTTCCAGCACTTTAATAAACACAATATTCTTTTTACTTCAGAATATATTGCTGTTCTATAAACACAGAACTCTACTTCACATATAATTTGAATAGCAGGTCTGTGTGTTCCTCAAGTGGAAATTGTAGCATGGTTTAAAAAAATATAAGGAAGTTAATGTTTTACCATTTCTAGTTTCATTTTGCCACGTACCTACATATTTTTGTATTTGTATACACTGCTCAGATTAATGTTCCTGCCTTTTTTCCAATAGCTTTCTCTTTACATGGATAAGTTTGAAGAATTCCAGACCACCATGGCAAAAAGTAATGAGCTCTTTACAACTTTCAGGCAAGAAATGGAGAAGGTATTTATAGGATTACCTAGTTTCATAAAAAGTAATATGGAAATGCATGCTGTTAGTGGGTTGTGTTTTAGATTTTATAGACATTGGCCTTCTGAAAATATAAAGAGTATTTTGACAATTTAATGTGGATCATAAGATAGGGTATAAGAATTATGGAAGAGAAATGTAATGTAATTTTTTTTTTGTATTTTAACATACTTAAGTAATACTTAAATTGGAATTTCAGTGTTCTACCAAGTATTGGTTCTCATTCTCTTTGGCTGTGCTTATGTTTTAAAACTTGTTTTCCTGAAGGTTTTTATTACTTGTACTTGAAAGTTGATAGTCTGTTTCTTTTTTAGACTCAATATTGTTTTCTTTGAATCCAGAATCTGTAGTTGTAGGGTTGATTCTGTGCAGAAACACTTTCCCAAAATAACTTGTTCAAACTGGACTTGGAAAGTAATACAAAGTTGTCTAATTAGTCATGTAAAACCACCTATGTTGCAGCACAAGCCACAAAATTAAATCTTTTATTTATCTTTTGTAGATGACAAAGAAGATTAAGAAACTGGAAAAGGAAACCATTTTGTGGCGTACAAAATGGGAAAACAACAACAAGGCTCTTCTGCAAATGGCTGAAGAGGTAACCATCTTTTAAGCAGCAATGTAGTTCAGCTGGAGCTTGAGCCCTAGAGAACTTCCAGCAGTTTTTCAGTTTTAGAGAACTGGAAGTAATACACTGCAGCCTCTTCTTGGACTGTCTGCATTATGTTTCATGTTATGTGAGTTATTGTCCTCCTCAGGCATGGAAAATGAAAGGCTGCTATGTAAATCTAAGCTGATGGCACAAGAAGAAACTGAGCTTGGTTATTACTTGCTGTTTAATTGATGAGATGTGTATGAAATCATACAAGCTGAAGGAATTGACTGCATTTCAATATGCTGAGCAAAGTTCAGCCAGTGCTGTGATAGAAATCTGTTTGAAATGCACAAGACTGACATGAAGGGAGTAAACCCCATGCAACAGTTTGATTGCTTTCTTGCATTGCTGCTGCTTTTGAGGTCACAAAAGGCCATTACTGACTTGCAGGCTGGCAGGAACTGCACAGTGCAGCTGTGCCTGCTCTGTCCAGGGCCTGGTTCAGGTATGTGAGGTCTGGCCTTGGCAAACAGTGCTTGGTTGAGTAGGATCTGCTCTAGTGCTGTTTATCTTTCCCTCCCTTCTTATAAGGAGCTAGTTAGGAGAGCCCCAAGTGTGGTGCATTCTGGCCTGGATTCTGCAGATGGATTGTGGATTTCTTATTTCTGTGCCCTTCTCCTCCCTACACTTGCCACTATTTGGGTTGTAGTTGACAGTGTTATGGGAGTTCATATCAGGGTCCTGGTTGATGCCCAGCCCTTTCTTGTAGCTAGCATTAAGTGGTTATGTATTTCCCCGTGCTTGTTTGGAAAGGCATCCATTGCCACTCCAGCTCCTGGCTAAGTGAAGTATTCTGAACAAATTGGTTCTAGTTCAGCTGGAATTTGGCCTGCTGGATTAATTAAGACTTAATATTCAGGATTAAATAGTGGTGATTCTTTTAATTAATTTAAGGGGGAAAATGGTTGTATCACAGAGTTTTTTATTTCCTTTGTCCTTCAGAAAACAGTAAGAGATAAAGAATACAAAGGCTTTCAAATAAAACTGGAGCGTTTGGAGAAGCTCTGCAGGGCACTTCAGACGGAAAGGAACGAGCTGAATGAGAAGGTGGAAGTGCTCAAGGAGCAGGTTTCTCTTAGAGAAGCAGATGTGGATCTGGCAGTGCAGGTGTTGCAGTCCTGCACCCTCAATTCCCATGAGGAGCTGGGAACTCCCATTGACACGGAACCAGGAATCCAACCCGATGCGGAATCACGTGCGGGAAGTAGCTCAGAAAAGACTGTCTCAACAAGTCCTGTTCCTGGCACTGAATCTGTAGACTAAAATGAAGTGTAAACACTGTATTGAGAGATATATTTTGTGTATAACTTTCTCTGTTGGTGGTAACTATTTGGTTTTGTGGTGAAAATTTTCTTACTTTTTCTACCATATCTGTATTTTCTTAGAACTACTGGACTTATGTGGTACAGGAAGCTGCATAGCAGCTTTAAATAGCTTAAACTATAAATTTTCCACAACTGTGTTGCACATCTGCCTCATTTTTTAGAAGAAAATATTTTTCCATAAAAGGATGCATGTGCGTTTCCTCCCCACAACACAAATCACTGTCATGGAAGACTGTGTACAGACCTGATATCGTTTGGGGAAAATGGTGACAGCAGGTCACTCTTTTGTTTTAAAGAACGGCACTCTAGTTTTGTTCATTGATTTGCCACTCGATATACTCGATATACGATTATCAATTTTTCAGTAAATTTATCTACATGAGGATGTCTAATGGCCAGTAAAAAAGTCAACTTTCCCCCTATATATGTTTTCATATATATGAATGAAAAAGCAAAGGTCCAGAATATAGTTAAAAGTATGTTTAAAGGGTTTTATGTACTTTGTGGTATGAAGAAACAACTTTGAAATACATTAACTTGCAGCTGGTGAAACAGGGTGTACAGCTTTTTGCAGATGTCTCAGGGCTGTGTTGTAAAGGTTAGTTTGGACTATTTGCCCTACCTGTGAACATGTTAAATATAAATATGTGGGAAAATGTACAGTGATGCTACCAAGTGGGATTTTGCAGCTGTGGAGCCTATTGCACAGGTCTTGGTCACATTCTTCCCTCTTAGCTGCAGTGTGTCCACCACATGGTTATCCTGACTAGAGAAGTCCATTCGTGTCTGAGCAAACCTCTGGATTATCTGAAGAGCTGGAAAATAAGACACTTCCTGCTGGAGGTGAGGAAGACAGGAGTCTGGCATATAGACTTCCTCTAATTAGCCAGGTATGCAATGTATTTAAATGTTAGTTAAGGCTGTACAGGTTATGATTGAACATGAAGATTCAGATATGTCTCCTGAAGAACAACGTGGAATTTCCTGCACGTTCAACCTCAAAGCTGCACCAGTTGGCTGAGTGCCTTCCCAGGCAGGTTATCTGGTAAAGATGGTACTTCACATTCTCACACTAACATACCACAAGCACAGCCCCCTTGTTAACCTTAAACCATAGTGTATTTTCCTAGAAAATTTGATATCCACATTGTGACTTCTTTTCTTGAAAATAACTAGGACCAACATTTTTTGGCAAGGCAATGTGATCTAACTACATGCTACCCCTAACTTTAGTTCCCATGCATTTACTTTCTAGTTTTGGTTGCTGTCATTTTAAGAAATATGAACATGTGTAGCCTTTTCTGGTACTTAAAAGTTTTTTGCACTTACTTGGGAGGGGATTTCTCAGTCAAGCACATCTCAATGAGCTTCCTACCCCCATAGCCCTTGGCAGTTCAGTGGCTAAATTACTTGAATGTTCAGGCTGCACTGAGCTCCCAGTCCTTTTCCTGTAGTAATGTATGTTGAAATATCTTAGCTGTCTCAGAGAGAAAGGTTCTGTAAGGCCTAATACATGTGTTTTAGCTCATACCACTAAAAGGAACTGTGCAAAACATACATTTCTGAAATAGAGCAAATGGGAAGCTGGCCATCCTAGATTGTGTGGGTTTGGTGTTTGTGGTCCAAGCACAATGCAGGAATGAAAAGAAGGTAGCAGTGAGCAGTCAGATTAGATTCAGAGCTTTGAAATGCTGATCATGCAAACCATATGGCGTAAGAATAACTGGAAAGAAATATTTCAGATTTGCTGTTCAAATTACTTGCTTTATAGAATCAAGCTTGAGAAAACAAGTGTTGTGAGAACTGGTTTTCAGCTAACACAAAGTGTGATGTAATTTTCCTGAGGAAAAGCAAAAAACTTTGTATCTGGTGCATCATACCCTTGGCAAGGTAGGACACACAGTTTTCAATTTTTACAATTTGTTATTTGGACATTTGTATTCCGAACAATTCTTTCTGTAGTGCTTGTTTTACATGGAGGCAAGAGTGAGTTTTTGGACCCTGCTGCAGGAATAAATTAAAGGGCTTTTAGAGACACGACAG
The DNA here is from genome assembly GCF_028018845.1 of Melospiza georgiana. NCBI lineage: Eukaryota > Metazoa > Chordata > Aves > Passeriformes > Passerellidae > Melospiza > Melospiza georgiana. The sequence goes on from NC_080431.1 coordinate 103,628,957, forward strand.
ATGTATGCAACAGCAATACAAGTATCTTTGACACTGGCTAAATATGTAAATGAGGCTGAATGCCCCAAGTGAAAGGCTTTTAGAATGGGGATATTTTCTCTATTTTCTACCCTCAACATACCCTTATCATAGCAACTTATCTGGCCAAGGCAAACTGTATTTTGCTTCCTGAAACCAGTCAGCAAACTTTCATACATTGATTAAAAAGTGTTGTTTTAAAAATACAGACTGATGTTAGGGATCAGCTCAGCACTGTCACTGATCTGCCATATTGCAGGCTATTGCACTGCCAGGCTGCAGCCAAAGGGGCTCCAGTAGGGTTTTTAAGTAAATTTCTATTACTGCCTTTCTCCCACTACTACAAACCATTTAACCTGGATGTGAACTGATGTAGCCTGAGGTGGGTGTGTCTAATTGTCAAAACTGGGGCCTGATGGACAGTTTCACCATGATTAAGCTGCAAAAAGCTGAATTGTATGTGATTCAAGACCCAAGTACGTGTATACACACACACGTAAGTTAGGGCTGTATCTGTATTGTTTTGTCCTTCCTTTCATTACACCTGGTTATGTTACAGTTCAATTCTCAGGTGTTGCAGAAAATCTACCTCTTTGGACTGTAGATGGAAATAACTGTGAAAAAAGTGATGCAGAAATCTAGTTTGTGCTAAACACACTGCTTTATTTTTACAACCCATGTCTGCTTTCATGAGGAAAAGTGATAAATGAACAGGCAGTCTTTGTTTTGCTTTTCAAAAACATTTTGTAGAGATTTTTCACTAATGTGAATCTGAAATTTTATCTACCCAATTCTGTATAGATTAAGTAAATAAGTATGCTTAATATATTGGACTCTGAGTTTTTCTTTAACATACTCATGTCTTGTCACTGAATCTGCTGAAACTGTATTTATTTGGAAAGTCAAGAGTGAAAACGAGAAGATGTGACATTTGATTTCAAGCATATTGTTGGAGGAGCTGCCCTGGGAGGGGGCTGCTCTGGGGTCGTGGCAGTGCCTTGCACATTCCTGGTGCTGTGTGGTGGGAGCAGCCCGGGGCAGGGGGTGAGAGGTGCTGCACTCTGCTCGCCTCACCTGGGGTGTCTTAAGGTGAGGGTCACTTGGACCATGAAGGGCAGGAGCTCTGGCTGAACCTGCCCCTGCCTGTTTCAAATTCTGCTCATGCCTTTTCTCCAAAAATTTACCCACCATAGTTCAATTGGGTGTACTGTAAAAAATGTGAGGATTTATGCTAAAAAATAAGGTTTCCTAGTAAGTTCATCAAGTGCTTCACATTCTGTCGTACTCTGTGGGGCCATTTGTTCCTAATGTACACTCCCTCCCTAATACTGAAAAGTGTTCTGTTTGCCTTTTTTGGTATATACTCTAACATTTGGCAACTTCCCTAAACTGGGTTTTGTTTTGGAGCTGGTTTTGAGTTCAGTTTTCCTTTGTGTCTATTTTTTCTAGGTAGCATTTGGAATTGCTGTACAATACCATACTCTGTGCTCTCTGACTCTTTGCAGATAGCATTAATTTTATTAATTTAAAAACATTTAACTTGTTTGCCAATACCATTGTATAAGAAGTGAGCAGCATGGGTCCTAGCCCTGAGCCTTTTCTAGAGCTGTGCCAAGTATTTTGAAATCCAACCACACTGTCTGGTCTTAGTTGTTCTCCTTGTACTTCAAAGTATTCCTTTGTATCTCAGACTTTGTATCTCAGTCTCCTCAAAGGTGCTGCCTCTGCTGCTGTGTAAACACGTCTCCCCCTCCTTTCTTCCAGTGCATGCTGGTACAGAGGTCAAATCTGGTATTATTTATTTCTTTGGATCTTCCCAATCTTCCTAAGTTCTTTACAAAACTGGTCAGATTTGCAAGCTTTTGCTAGAGGGAAGTTTGGTTGCAGTTAATAGCTGGGGATTTTGGCTTTTTCCTTTTTTCAGTCAAGTGCTAAGTCTCTCCTGCTAATGCACATGCATTATGTGCACACATGTTGAGCTGTACTTGTCTAGTGAAGAGTGGGTCTGAGGGGAGAACCTTTTTCACCAGCTGCATTCTGAGCCCTTCTGAGGTACCTGTGTTTGATGTAGCAGAGATATTTGGGTTTAGGCCTTTACAAAGTTACTCCTCACAGATACTTTTTGTTCCTTTCTGGTTTGGTTGGGGGTTAAGTTTTACATTTAAATTTTGATAATTCCACCCTTCTTGTTTAGCTATTTCTTGAAGGAATGCTGTATTTCCTTACAGCCTAACTCAGCCTCATCTAACTGTGCTAGCTTTTACAGACCTTGCTGACTCTGGCACCCATCGAGCCTGAACTTTTAAGTAATTTAAGAATACTGTGGTGCCTGAAGACTTTATTTTAATTTCCTTTAGAACTGTTTGTTATGTTTTAACTTTGGGGCTGCATGTTGTTTTGGATTTCTTGTTCAAACAGGGATCTGGGCTGTACTTGTCTTATGGACTGGGACACTTGAAGCAGGCCTTTATGTAATTCCAGACTATGCCAAGGACACTGCTCTTCTTCAAGAAAATAACCTCTTAGAGCCTTTACAAATTTAAATACTCTGTTATATCTTGTGATATTTCAAGCTGAGAAAATGAATTTCAGTCGCTCATTTTTAAAATGTATCTGAATACAGCGATGTGACAAATAGTCCATATTGATGTAGTTCAGTATCACCTCTACCCGGTTTATGTCCTGGTATTAAGCATCAAAATAACTACCTCAGTTCTGCCAAGTCCATGATGATACTGCTGTTTAATCCATGTAATCTGTTGGAGTTGGTTGGTTGGTTTCTACCCTTTATGCCTGTATTCATATAAAACCATTTGATCTTGGTCATGCTGCCTGTTTTATAAATCCTTTTCATCAAAGCTTTTGCTGGCTTTGTGAATCTGGTGTTTCCTGCTGGGTGGTTACTGACTCTTTCCCTAACCCTTTTCTCCAAAATATGGATTTTATGCACTGTTGATGTTTTATCCATTCCCTTTTAAAGGGGAAGAATAGTTGAACTCTCAAAACATTCTGTTATCCATGTTTGATTCTACTTAAATTGGGAAAAGCTTTGGGTTTGAAATTCACAAGACAAAAGTTGATGTTGAAAGAATTATGAAGACTCTACCCCACCAACCATCTCAGTGGCCATAAAGCAGCAGGTCAAACTGGGTGTTTGACTTAAATACTTGCTCCCTGTACAGAGTTTACATGGCTTTCTTCAGCTGTTTCAGTGCTGAAGAGGCATCACATACACATGGAAGACAATAAAGTATACTATGGATAATGGCATAAACTGTGTGGCTACATAGAAAAAATTACCTGTTAAGGCTCTCAAGGGTCTTGCATTTTACAATAAAAGCAAATACAGTTCTTCTTACACAGTAAAGGAAAACCTCAAACCCGCTTTTTGCCACACTGAAGCAAAATGCAGGAATGTTACACACACTCTCGGGTTTGTTGTTATATAGATATCAGTCTTCCAAAATATTTCAGCATCAGTTACACTTAATGCCTTGCAGCTCCTCACAAATACTTCTGTCAAGTATATCTTCAGAGGAGTTGGTGATGCAAACCATCCCATTCTTGGGGAAGAGTGGGAGCAAAAATGTGTGATGCACAACAGTAGTGATCCTTGGCTTAATTAGCAATAAAAGACCACTGTGCCACAGTGCTGGTTGAACACACAAAGCTGGAATCACCAATTCTATGGATGAGCTGTGCTCTACATGTTGGTGCCAAGCAGCCAGGAGGTCTCCTTGAAGTGAGCACTGAAGAGGACCAGCAGCAGGGAGGGGTCATGTCACAGAGCACTGCTCTATCTGTACCAAGAGCAGCCACCACCATGCTCTCAGGGAAGTATTTCTGTTCTGTACAAAGAGGAGCCACCATCATGCTCTCAGGGAAGTATTTCTGTTTTTCCAGAAAGCTGGGCCACTGACATCTTCATTTCCTGCTTTTCAAGAGCTGTGTGTGTGTCAGAATGATTGCCCAAAAGAATGTAGGGCCAGACCAAAAACCACCTCTGAATGCAGTGTTAAATGCTTATCATGTGCTGTCACTTGCACTTCCCCAGCAGGGTGGGGGAGAGAACAGGAAGAAAAGCTCCTGGGTACAGCTGGAGGAGTTCCAGAAGTGGGTGAGGGAGAATAAAATCACTTACCCCCTCCCTGACACAGGTCACTGCCCTGCCACCATCCAAGCAATGGCCACCAGGAAAGGCCCTCTTCACCTTCCTCACCCATTTTATTGCTGAGCATGGCCTAAAGTAAGGAATATCCCTTTGGCCATGGGGGTCAGCTGTCCCAGCTGTGTCTCCTCCCCAGCCCATGCCCCTACCCCCCGTGTGCAAGCACTGCCCAGCAAGCACCAAAGCACAGCTGCCTTTGCAGCATTCCAGCCATGAAACCAAACCACAGTGCCCAGCAGCCCAGCCCTGCTCAGATGGACAAGCTCTCCATCCCAGCCAGGCCAGCACGGGCAGCTCCAGATACACAGCTTGAGCCCAGCTGTCTGCTGACTTCTTACAGCTCCAGTGGAGAGGACAGCAAGGTATCACCCTGTCAGTATCAGTCACCACTGTCATTTTTTTTTTTCAGCTTGAGCAGAGAGATCAGGATAGCCAGCAATTAATTTAGTAAGGTCTTAAGTAGCTAAGAGCTATGAAATTCATTTACACTTCTCTGACAGCTCCCAACATAACCCATCACCTATGTGTAGATCCATGATAAATATGAACACATTTTGCTTCTATATAGGCAAAATTCTTGAGCTTTTCAGTCAATCCAAGGTTTAGAAGCAAACTGTGTGTTTGTCTATTATTTGTTCAGACACTGATGTATTTTAGACAACTACCCAATTGCCTCACTTAAGTAAAAAATGCAACAGGAAGGCTAACCAGACACAGGTGACACCAATTCACTGGGAGGGCACTGGCACCTTGGCACTCTAAGAATAAAGGACAGTGCTTTTATCACCACCCAAAAAAGCCCCACAACACACTAACACAGACAAAATCCAAACACTAATCACCCATACACAAAGAACATGACAGGAGATCTACTGGCTCTCCCCATGAATTCCCTAAACCTCCTCCTAAACCCATGCCCTTTGTGAAGAAGTCAAGTTCTGTACTCCAATGGTTTTTTGCATGAAAACAACTCAAATCATCCCAGATTATTAACTGGGCTAAGTTATAAACTAAAAAATATGTAACTTTGTCACCAGGCAGCAATTAAATTCTATTCTATTATTGAATGCAAGAAGGCATTCAACTTATGCCAGTGGATATTAAATACACCAAACACTTTTTTAAATAGATTTTATTTATGCAAAACCAATCCAAAAGTGGTGTGGGAAAGTGAAAAGCTCTTTTTACGTATTAATAGAAAAGGTGTTTTTTATACAGTTTCTATGTGTGAAAAGTGAGGATTTCACCATTTTATTTACAGAATACACAAAGTTTATTTAAAAATACAGACACGGGTATTTAGTCATTGTCAGTTTCTCTAAAGCTAACTGCTGTACAGTATACAACAGCTCAAAGTGCCCACAGAACCAAGAGTATCCCATGACAATTTGATTATACAAGCTTTTTGCTTAATCCAATTAGGAGTATTCCTGTTTTGATGCAAGGCTTCTGCCCAGTGATTCTGGGGTTCTTTGGTTTGGTATTTGGTTTTCTGTGTTTTTTTCAGGACTTTATTTTATGTATACAGTAGTCAAATTACATTACTATGTCATTCCCTCTAGTTCCTTAAAGAAGAAAAGTTACATTCCTTGAGCTTCCAGTTCAGCTGCTGTTATATCTGGTTCTTCATCACTGTAAATGTTTTCTGCCTGAAGACACAAAACATTACAAATGATACACACAATTGTTTTAAAACAATCTTCTACACTTCATACAGAAAAAACCCTCAATAACACCACAGTGGCACAGCCATCATCCCCTTCTTGAAGGGATTTTCTCCCTGCCCCTTCTTAAAGGGCTGCCAAATTTAGAAATGTGTACACAATGGCTACATTTTGGCAGCTGCCTTCTTACACTGCTCCATCTCAACAGCAAAAGCACTAGCCACTTAACCACTAGCCCTATTATGAACATTTTATTTGGAATTATTTCAACCACAGTCTAAACACACAAAACAAGAGCAGGTACTAAAAAAGAAGCCTCACCGGTGGCACACATTTTAGTCTGTTAAGAGTTTTTAAACTCAATTTATTCCCAAATTACTTTATTCCACATTTCTAAGGTAGCAGATCAATTTCCTGTGATGTAAAGTAACATGAAATAACTGGGGATTTAAAAGGCATCCTGCTTTAGAGGCAACATAATGGGGAGGGAGTTGGGCAAGAGTAAGTCTTGGCTAATACTGGATATAAGTTTGCAACTGCTTTGTTAAGAATAAATCTTAATGTTAATTAGTACCTAGAACTTGGAATCAAGAATTAAGTAGCAGTTGCTTTTATTCAAGTTGTTTTAGTCTTGGTTTTCTTTTTAAAGTCTTACACTTTTTGATTAGATCAAGAAGTATACAGCACAGACAACTTTCAGTCCTTGAAGGCACAGGCTGCCCCCAGAAGAACAAGCCTTTTCAGTTTCGTTTGTACAACAAGCTTTAGAGTAACTCAAGAGCTGTTGTGACACTCACCATCTGCCATATCTGCATTATGTTGTCCTCTGATACAGAACAGATTACCCAAGGCTCATTAGGATTCCAACTGAAGTCTGAAATTTTGGCAGTGTGTCCTCCATGAATAAACTGTTAAAAAAAACCCCACAAGCTTCAGTAAGCCATTTCAACTTTGGATAAATCTGTTTAAACCCAGGATTTTTAAGTTAAATTCATCATGCTAAAGACTACCCAAAGAAAACCCTGCTGCTAGAGATTCACAACAGACATAAGGAAGGTGTTCAAGTGCTTCCATTTGCTGCTTATGGCCACAGATGCAGTTGCTGGGACAGCATTTGAGATAACAGTTCCTACTATGACAGCAACAACTGACATCCTCAAAATGGTCTCTCTTCACACAGGGCTGGGCTGTGAAATCCAGCCATATTTCATTCTGATTATCTCTAAGAGCACTTACAGAGTCACACAAGACATGGGGAAACCTTCAGAACTGAAGAGAGGAAGCCTACAGCAAATTAAAGCACTGGACTGGAAACCAGGCAGGTGAAAAGATTTATGAACAGCTGCAGTTTTAGCAGCACAGTGACAAGACTGTGACATCCCACTGCCACACAGCATGTCAGCACACTGAAACCTGAACAGAAGGGTACCAGCAGCTCAGGAGGCCCATCTTCTGCATCCTCTGCTGACTGCTCTTCTCCAATTTTACTGCAAGAAAGTAGTTTATACTTTTTATTAAAATGACAGTTGCATTCTCTGTCAGCTTAACTGAACAGTTCCTGGCCTTTGTTTCCCATATTTGCAATTTGTGTTTCTCACTGTAAAATATCTATAAGCACCAGGTATAAAACATCAACTGTCTGGCACTGTCATTACTGAAATGGAATCTTAACTTGTGAAGCACATGGAGGCGAAAATCACTTACTGATGTGATGCCCAAAGATTTTTAGCCTTTTTCATATTTGTAACTTTGTAGATTGTTAATATAGAGTTGTATGATTTCTAGTACTTTTTCCTGCCCTCACTCACATTTTAGAATGATTAGTTAAACCTTTCTAACACATCCCTGAAATTCTGTTTAGTCTTATTCTTAAGAACAGAATTTCTGACAAGGACCTCTTGTTTTCCATCAGAAGTTGAGAGACATAACAAGAAATAGGGCAAAGAAACCCCTGGACAAACACCAAAGGGGCAGACCCAAGGGTGTTGTACTGGGCCAATTGATCTCCTACTGGATGTACCTGCTAGATAAACTAATTAATTAACCTTTTTAAAATTGCAGAAAATTCTTTTTTCACACATACACTTATAGCCATATTTGTGCACCTGAAAGCTTTCATTAAAGAACTGCTTTTTATCCTACCACTTTAACACTGCTGCAAGTTTTGTCTTTTGAATCTAGGCAACAAGTGGACAACAGAAAACAATGCTATTAGCAAGAAACCCTGATGGAGAAGTAACTTTAGATGTACTGTGCTGTTTCTATTTATACTAAGAAGACCAGACCTGAGGTAGGCAAGGAAAGCTGGAGAACAGCACAAATGAAACCTGCCAAATAATGCAGGCCTGCAGCCTTTTTTTAACCATCTGTTCACATACACTAAGAGACAGGAATTGTTCCTCACCTCAGATCCCACACGTGCAGGCGACAATCGGTACCACTTGAAGCAAGAATGGTTTCATTATGAGGAGACCAGTAAACCTGTTGAAAGGAAACAACTTCAGAGAGCAGTTACTGATTCCTAAAGCATGTCCTGAATAACCAGCACCCTGGCCACTAATTTTTAACTATACTCTGTAAATCAGTTTCTTCCAGCACAGAGGATATTCAGCAGCTCAAACAAACTGCTTTAGTCTTTAAGAATTCTCATACTGAACAGACAACATTATTTCACTATTACAGATTTACAATATTTAATGAAATTTGTCTAAAAATCACTGTTACATGCATCTAATTAAGTAGGTAAAGTTCACAAAATTAGGTTTGAATCCAAATCCTCTCTACAGCACATTATTTTAGAGAAACATTCTACTTGTATTTAAGGTACTTGTGCATACTTGTGTATTTAAGATACTTTTTAGCATTAAGTTGTTGACTATTTGCTTCAAGTGGGGAAGGGTAGAAATCAACTACATGATACTGTTTGTAATTGTCAAACTCAACATAGTGAATTTTGATTCAACAGATTTATTTGTGTTGCAAGAACACAAATCTACATGTTTTTGTCCAAGTCACTACTCCTCTTGGGTTTTTCCTACAGATTGTAAGTAGTTTACCCACCTGAAAAATCTCATCCTCATGAGACTCAGAAGAATGGAGTTTCAGCTTTAAGTTTCGAAGATCCCACAGAGCCACCGTCTGGGAGACACAAGCAACAAGAAATTGGTTTTACTATAAAGGCTTTCATCTGCACTGCTCAGGAATGTAAAGTACACACAAGTGAAAACCTTGTCAGCAGAGCCAGTTGCCAGAATGAACTCGCTGTAGGGATTGAAGGACAGACAGTTCACCTCGGCTGTGTGAGCATCTGCTGAGTGACTCGGCTTGGACGTGGCATTAGATCTTGTGTGCCAGCTGTGGCAGTGAAGGGTTTGGGGAAGGGAGGAAAGAGGGAAAGCAAACAAACTCCAGTTTTTATAAGAAGCTCTTTTACACTACAGCTTTTACTACTAAACTCAACTCTGAAGCTACAGCATTCATGCCAATACCTCCAGTATTTTGTGTCTGTTGTATATAAGCAGCTTGCACCATGAAGCTGACACACATATTAGTTACATCTTCTTATCAAGTGATGTGAACACACTAAGTGGCATGTAGATTTCAGTGAATCTGCACCAGCACTGTAGCTGACTGCCATAAAGAACTACATGAATTCACTCCAAAACTCAGACCTTTTTTTAATCCAAGTGCTGTAGACTAGGTCCAGTGACAGTGATGCTGTTTTGGTTTTACCTTTTTTCTTTTATATATTCTCTGTATTCTTTACACATACATTTGTAGCCTATTGTATTAGTGGTTAGTATTAGCCTATTAGTGGTTAGTTTTCCTAGAAGTTTTCCAAGCCCTTTCCCTAGGCAGAAAGACAAAACATATTCCAAGGGCCCCTATCCTATCTTGGTTCTCCCTGGCTACCAAGGTTGAAAACAGCTCATGGAGACACATTTTCATAAACAAAGTACAGCCAGTACCAAGGGGGGTGCTCCAGAGAAGGAGCTTGACCTGGGGCTAATTGCACCAGCACTTGTCCTCCTAATTGGTGTTTTTTTAATAAATGACCATAATTGAAAAACTTATAAAACAATATGTATTCTCATGGGGGGTGGGCTTTTGTGGACATTCTTCCATAACTGTCCTAAAGTCCTCCAATAAAGATCCACTTTTATATTACCTCCCATACTAATATCATCCCAAAAGTGTGTTTTGTTTGTTGAAAAAAGGCATCAGCAGGACACAGCAGGCCCTACCCAAAAATCTCCTAACTTATATCATAAGCTTCTGATCATCTGCCACAGATCCAAAGAGAGACTCATGGAGCAGGTGCCATGCCACATCTTCCACTACTGCAGAGTGCCCAGTGAAGATGGCTTTGGCATCAACAATCTTGCCCTCTTTGGGTCCAGCACTTACATCCCATAAACACACTGTCTGTAAATAAGCCACATTCTATTGAAATGCAGACTCTGATTGTATCATCTTTCAAATAAATAATCAATCACACTCTATATATAAAGAGACAACACTCCTGAAGAAGTTCCTTGCTTTTGAAAAAGAACACTTATTATGCCATAAATGAGAGCTAAGTTATCAATCAGCCTTCTGCAAGTTCAAGGGCCAAGGATTATTTAGAAGGTCACAAAAGCAATTTACACTTTTAAAGTTCACAAAGAAATTTATAAGCTATTAGTTATTGATCTTTGAGAGTCTTACTAATTCATGGTCTTGACCTAATCCAGTTTAAAGGGTTTTTTCCAGTAGACAACTATAAAAACATTCTGTTCTTACATCAAGAACCTTAAAAAGAACTTGTGGTTGATGACAGCCTAAAACCAACTGACAGCCTTTAGAAATGTAATTACAAGATGTGAGAGCTTCCCCACATAACAATACACAGCTGCTCTAGGACAGATTTTCTCCAATTTTCTACTACAGCATAAGGAGTTGGGCTCTTTTTACAGGGGAAAAGTTGTGGTTTTTTACATGATCATCTGATGCACTGAGAAGATGTCCACTCAAATTTGAGTTCCATGATAAGCCATAGCCTTCCTTCTGGTGGCCTCTTAATCTAAATTCAGGATTACACTCTCCACTTGGATCTGAAAGATAGAAAATTCCTTTCATTTAGCATGTGCTAACACATCAATTCATAGAAGCATCATTATCACCCAATTTCTGTTGTAATAATTATATTTCATACATAAACCTCTTCAGAGAGTGCTATTTCTACCAAGATTCTTTTATGAAAGTGAGCATAACCAGGCAATTAAAGTCACTGAAGATATGGGCATTCCCCTTTGGGTTCCAGAGCCCAGCAACTCTGTCCCAGTCACAGTTAAACACAAGTTTACCCCTCTGTGACAAGAGGCATTTGCTTAGCTCCAAGGAGCCTGACCCACCTGGTTCTGAAGGATGTTTAGTGCAGTCAAACACCAGCACATCAGCAGAGGGTGTTTTTGTCGCGACGATGCGGGGATTCTGCGGCATGTAACGGGCACGGTTCACTTCACCCTCATGGTTAATTTTAATCCCCATCTCAACTTTGCCAGTCACAGATCCAAAGCCACCAAGTTCTACAGTTGTCAGAAAAATGTTAGTTTATTCCATCCATTATTTTAGACTACTGAAACAGGATTTCAGAGCATCTTCCCTACTCCAAGAAACGGTGGTAGCACCTTATTAAACCTAAAGACTAGGAAAGACTCACACCATGTAACATAAAAGCATTAACACTTCTGATATTTAGAATCCTCTTTCAGAGCTTTAGTTTTTATTTGAGGTGTTTATACAGGTTTTATTTTATTTTCAGTTTTCACCACAACTGAGAGTTGGTAGACATACTAGTAGGGATTGCATATCAGTGTTACATAAGCTCTTCTGAAACAAACAGTTTCTTCTTTTTAGTTGTCAAGAATTAGTGTGGACTGGTAAGTATTTGTCCACTTTTGTATTTAATAGAAAGTTAGAACATCATTATCAGAACAACTGAAAGCAGTAATGATACTGGTCAAACAGAACCTAAGAATGCTGCATACCCACCTCCTTTCTCACTGTCAGACTTCAAAGAATCAAACTGATAATTGTTGGGAATCTGGACTCTGGCAACAACCAGGTGATTCTGTTCATCAGAGGTGTGTGTTCCCAAAAGCAGCCAGTGCAGAGTATAATCCTTTCCTTCTGGCCTGTTTAGAATAATAAATGTTGGAATAAAATTATGTGCTCAGTTCCAGAAGTTCCATAGCTTGCATCAATAACCCTGAAGGTGCAAACCTCTTCAGGGAGCCAGAAAAGAGACACTCCCCTTTGGTGCAAAGCCTGTGTAATAAAGCAAACTGGACTCTGCCATGGCAAACCAAAGACACAACCAGCAAGGCTCAAGTGACAATACAAGGCAGTAAACATTGCCACTGGGGCTTGAAAGGGGCAGTTACAGTTTGCACAGCAGTTAAAGGAGACACCAGTACCTACTTTGGTCTAATTTCCCTAGAGTCTCACAGTATTGATTTAGGAAACAATCAATACTCCTTTCCATAAAACATAAATCCAGAGGAAACAAATGGCAACCTATTTTAGTTACTTCTCTTAGCAGCTTTTACCAGTTATCTGAACTAGAATCAAATTTCTCTTCTGGTGGTTGAATGCAACATTTAGTTAAAAGTGAACAGCTGGATGGATGGTGCCATTCATCTCTGAAAGGACAAATGTGAGCAGTAAAAACCAAGCAACCTCTGCATTCTTGAATGCAACAAACTAATTATGTTTCCTGAATCCAAGCAATCCAGAATTGTTTGGGCAATCATAAACTACCAGAGGTACACTTCCAAATGTAGAGGGGGGAAAAAATACAAAACCAAACAAGAAACACAATGCACATGCACTTACTTGCATCAGGAACAGCTGCCCCATCATGTCAGATGCCATACAAAGAGGCAGTCCTTGCCTTAAATGGCTAACATATTTTGACACTGGATAATTGGAAATACCAGGTTTTAAACTGAATATTAAGTCAATCTGCAAAATACGAGGCAAGCAGAAGTGTTCCTCATAAGAGCACCACACCCTCAAATCCCCACTGCATTTTCTCCATGCCATGACTAGCTCATATCTCACAATATCAACCCCAAACATTCTGGTACCCCAAATGAAGTGATCACCTAACCAACATGTAAAACATCCCATATGTAAAGTGGAACTTAATAGAAGAAAGAGACCATCCTCTGATAACTGCATGAAGCTCACACACAGGGTATTTTAAAATCTACCTAAAATCCCCATTACACCAGTCCTTGTCCACCCCCTCAGTGGAGCCCTGAGATGTTACTGCAACATTTTAAGTTCTGTAGTAGTTGGCACATGAACAGAATCTATCCCCATCTTCATAATTCTTTAAGAAATTAAACTGAACCCACAGTTTTTTTTTTTTCAGGGGGATGTGGAAGAATGGGAAATTTAAACACGTTAATTCAACAATGAACCAGGGACAAAACCAGGATGCAAAGAACCAGTTTTAGAATATTCTCTGAAGTCCAGGCTTAAAAGATATCAAGTTTATACTATACTATAGATACTATGGCTTGGATGGAACTATATATACAGTGCACACCAGGAAAATCATTCTTTATGAATGAGCTAATTTAGTAAATAGATTTCTCGATCAGAATTAACTATAGATGAGCACCAGATTTTTTTATTTAGAAATGAACTGAGAAAGATTTCTGTGTTCACACCTCACAACACCTTCTGCTAGGCTAATCTAGACGTCGGTGAAGTATCAACTTGTGACCTTTTTAATGTAAGCAAAAGAAAGTGCTACAAGATAACAAAAAGAAGTCTAACCCAAATTGCTCTCGTCTAGCACGGTTTTTATCCTCAAGGTACTCAGCACACACGGTTAACAGGAAAGGAGCCGAGCGCCTCTCCGGCACCTTGCCTCCCTCACCTGCTGACATCAGGCAGCCACTGCACCGTGAGGCTGGGCCACTCCAGGGCGTGTGTCAGCACCAGGTCGTACAAGAAGGGGCTGTTTTTCTTCCAGATCTTGTACCCCTCGCTGATGACACGCTCCTCCAGCGCTGCAGGAAGGGGAGGGATGAACCCAGGGTGGAGGGGCTGAATGGGGCCGCAGCCCCGGCCGGGATTCTACCGGGGATGGGACAGAGCGGGGGTTCCGCAGGACCTCGGGGGCGGCCGGCGGGACGAGAACTGCAGCCGGCCATCCCCGCTCCCACCGCCCGCGGGAGGAATCGCGAAGCGCCGCAGCCCCGCTCCGCTATGCCCGGGCACACGCACACACCACACATGTGCCCGGCCGGGCAGAGGGCGAGGGACGGGGGCTCCTACCGACCGTGCTCGCCATGGCGGGGGAGACGCGGCGGGAGGGAGCGGAGGGGCAGGGAGAAACGGAGGAGGCGGGGAAGGAGGGAGGGAGGGCGCTCAGGAGCCCCTGGAAAGGCGGGCGGGAGGGAGGGAGAAGAGGCGACGGCGCACAGGGGCGAGGAGGCCGCGGGCAGGACCCCCGGCCCTGAAGGGCTGCTGGGCTAGGGCGGGGAGAGGTGGGGCGGGCGGGAAGGGGCCGGGGGATGGCGGAGAAGGGGCCGGGGGAAGGCGGAGAAGGGGCTGGGGCCGGGGGAAGGCGGAGGCGGGGCCGGGGGAAGGCGGAGGCGGGTCCGGGGGAAGGAGGAGGAGGGGCCGGGGGAAGGCGGAGGCGGGCCCGAGGCTGGGGGAAGGCGGACCCAGGGGAAGGCGGAGGAGGGGCTGGGCCGGGGGAAGGCGGAGGAGGGGCCGGGAGAAGGCGGACCCGAGGGAAGGCGGAGGCGGGCCGGGGGAAGGCGGAGGAGGGGCTGGGCCGGGGGAAGGCGGAGGAGGGGCTGGGCCGGGGGAAGGCGGAGGTGGGCCCGGGGGATGGCGGAGGAGGGGCCGGGGGAAGGCGGAGAAGGGGCTGGGCCGGGGGGAAGGCGGAGGAGAGGCCGGGGAAGGAGGAGGCAGGCCTGAGGAAGGCGGAGGCGGGCCCGGGGAAGGCGGAGGAGGGGCCGGGGGATGGCGGAGGAGGGGCCGGGGGAAGGCGGAGGAGGGGCCGGGGGAAGGCGGAGGAGGGGCCGGGAGAAGGCAGAGGCGGGCCCGGGGGAAGGCGGAGGAGGGGCTGGGCCTGGGGGAAGGCGGAGGAGGGGCCGGGGGATGGCGGACGAAGGGCCGGAGGAAGGCGTAGCCGGGGGATGGCCGAGGCGGGGCCGGAGGAAGGCGGAGGCCAGGCCGGGGGAAGGCGGAGGAGGGGCCGGGGAAGGCGGAGGAGGGGCTGGGCCGGGGAAAGGCGGAGGCCGGGGGAAGGCGAGGCGGGGCCAGGGGAAGGCGGGGCCGGGAGAAGGAGGAGGAGGGGCTGGGCCGGAGGAAGGCGTGGCCGGGGGAAGGCGAGGAGGGCCCGGAGGAAGGCAGAGGAGGGGCCGGAGGAAGGCAGAGGAGGGGCCGGAGGAAGGCGTAGCCGGGGGAAGGCGGAGGCGGGGCCGGGGGATGGCGAACGAGGGGCCGGGGGAAGGTCGAGGAGGGGCCGGGAGAAGGCGGCCGAGGGGCCAGGGAAGGCGGAGGCGGGGCCGGGGGAAGGCGGGCCCTGAGGAAGGCTGGGCCGGGGGAAGGCGGGGCCGGGGGAAGGTGAGGCCGGGGGAAGGCGAGGCGAGCCTGGGCCAAGGCGGAGGCCGCTGTGCCGCGCTGTAGCCGCTGTGCCGCGCTGCGGCCGCGAGGTGGGGCTGTAGCTAAAGCAGCGCCGCTGAGGACACCTCTATTAAGTCAGTCTTAACCTAATGAGCCTAAATCGCACTAGAAACGTGGATATTGATCCCCCTTCGCAACTAGAAATGATAACATTATTGAGTCGTAGACTGGTTTCGGTTGGAAAGGACCTTAAAGATCAGCTCATTCCAACTACCCTGTTGGGCAGAGGTGCCCTCCACTAGACCAGGCAAATAAATCTGTAAGGAAAAATGGTTACAGTGGCCGCAACTGAATAGTTACTGTTTTTTCAGCAATGGTGCTGAATATTGCTTTATTTTCTAGAAGAAATGTATGTTTTAACGATTTTTAGTTGGAGCTTTGGCATGGAAGGCACTGAACTTCATTACTGAACTGTCAGACACACAGGATCAGTCACTGTTGCAGAGTTTTAGTTTCTATCGCTCCCTAATGGTGTCAGTGGTGATGTCTCATACCCTGGCAAGTGGCATGGCTTTGTTTAAGCAGCCATGTACAAATCAAACATACAGCCTTACCACCATACAAATCAAACATACAGCCTTACCACCGTGCCTGCCCAGCCTTGATGATCTCTCCTTTCAGCTGTCAGTGCACAAAAGATTGTTTAAGGCCAGCTGGATGGAGCTCTGAGCAACCTGGTCTAGTGGAAGGTGTCCCTGCCCTGGCAAGGGGCATTGTAACACATGATCTTTAAGGTCCCTTCCAACTCAAATAATTTTATGACTCTATGATTTAATTTCACTGCTTTCAATTCAACTTAAATGAACACTTGCCTTAACCAGGGTAGATCTTTCTGGCAGCTAATAACACTTTCCAGAACAATAATGGAAATAGAGGCAGTTAAGAATCAAGTTAGATTCTCCCAAATGCCCTTAAAGATTCAAAGGAACTTTTTGTCTCCAAATAGCATGTGTTTTCTTGCCATGTTGTAAATTACAGTCTTAAGATGAATCCTTGCTTCAGTGTTAAATTCACAGAGATGAATCCTGTGTCACCAAGGCTCATATGCATGGAGTCCCAGAAGGGAAGGAAATCAACTCTGAAGTGGAACTCAGAGTGCTTAGCGATGGATGGTGGCAGGAGAGAGAGGGAAACAGCCAAATAATAGCTGGCATTTCATTTTAATTTCCCCTCTGTGAGGACACTCTTCATGGACTGAGCCTTCTAGGGTCTGGACACCAGTTTTTCAAACTAGGAATCCAGTTCTGGAAAATGTTTATGTCTAGCAAAGGCAGGAGACTCCGAGGTTCTCAACAGCAGCCAAAGGCTACAGCATGGGAATCAGGGAATAAGATTGAGGAAGGCAGCCAGCTCCTCCAACTGGGAGCTTTCCCTAATAAACCATTGCTTTTCTGACCAGAGTGTTAAAACCCAGAAATCTATTGGTGATGTTAAATAAGTATAGATTAACCTTTGCCTTAACCCACACAGACTGGAATTATGCCTGTGCATGGCTTACTTATTTAAAAAGAGAATCCTGTTGAATTGCAGGAAGCTGTACAGCAGTCAGCTCCATAGGAGTGCACGAGTTAACACAGACACAGGGCCTTGTCCTGCCAGATGTGGCACCAGCTTCCCTTTGGCACTGCTTACTCCATGCTTTGGTGTTTGCTGCCAGGAATGTGTCTACTCCTAGGAAGTGCTGAGGCCTTCCTAAAACGTTTTCAGAGTGAGGACTGAACCTTTCAGAGCCTGTGTGTTGTTACAGAGCATTGATCACTTAAACTTCAGATAATGGATAAAGGAAATCTCTGTCAGGCTTCCTGGCTTCAAGTGACCTCTGTTAGCTCTCCCAGAGGGGTGATTATGTGGCCCCTTGACAGATGAAGCATGTATAAGCATTTGGCTATGATGCTCTTTGTGATTTTGCTGTAAACAGCAGTATTTGTGGCCACAGCTCACCTGGAATATGATATGGAAAATGTGAATTGGTTTTGAAAAACGATGGACAAAATTGTTCTTCAATGATATCATGTAGGGCATGGCTAAACTATAAGTGAAGAATTGCTCCCCAAGCCCCCACAAGTTTTTGTTGACTCTGTTTAGGATCTGGAAATCAAGTTGGATTGTAATAGATTCCAGAACTAGAACTAGCTTTGGTGAACAAAACCTGTTACATCTAGATGTCAAAATGGCTGGTAAGTGACCAGCACAGTTCTCCTTGTTAACAATTACACTTGCACACAACCACATTTTCTCTTTATTTAAATCTGTGCACCAAAAAATCCTGCTATTAAGTGCTCTTCTCCTGTTGAGATTTATCATGGAAGAGACAATTTATAACACTACATCTATCAAAGATAGCACATCATCAACTCTCATGTTGGTTATTTGCAATTCATTGGCCTGGTCATATCTGTGGCCACACATCTAAAATGTATCCTTTGATCCCCACACTTTGTA
The DNA here is from genome assembly GCF_028018845.1 of Melospiza georgiana. Lineage (NCBI taxonomy): Eukaryota > Metazoa > Chordata > Aves > Passeriformes > Passerellidae > Melospiza > Melospiza georgiana. Next base: position 103,646,945 of record NC_080431.1, read on the forward strand.
AGGAAAGCAATTATGCAAGGCTGTTGTTCATCATTTGCAAGATGTGTAAAATGCACCATAAATTAGTTCTGAAGTGAAAGACTGACTTGAATCATAAGCTTTTATTTTATTAAGCTAATACTTCTTTCAAACCTAAGAATAAAATACTGCATCTTCATTTCAGTAAAAAACCATCTTGTGCATCCTCAATTGTATGTGCTGCATCATGCTTCAAATTGCAGATATATTTATAAAGAATTATATTCACTTGTTAATTTTAGCTTGAAGACAGGTATGCTGATATATTATTCTGCAAAGAATTAGCTGGCTTGCTGTTGCTTCTTTCTCTTATACATTATGCAGAAGGGAGGGATGTTCTTAGCATAACTCAGCAAGTAGGTGTAGGTATTACTGTGAATGACCATCTCAGTCAGAAAATTGTGTAGGGTAAAACAAATTTGCACAAAACCTCAAAATTTGCCATTGGAAAAGTAAAATAGCAGCCCCAGCAGTTATTGTACTCTAACATATTTGCTGTCATTGCATAGTCACAGTAGCCTGTTTGGAATAATGCACAATTTTATTAAAACATGTTAATAAGAAAAGCACACTTCATTTTAATTCACTCAGAATTTCTTGAAGTGTGACCATGTTTATTTTCCCCACTGCTCATCCAATATTTCTTTTTATTTATCCAGCAATTATCATCTCTCCAGTATCAATCACACCTAACCAATATCCTGCTGTCACAAAAGATCTGGAGCTGTAGCTGTGTCTTGGACATGTTCTCTGTGATGCAGGTTGGGATTTGTCTAATGACAGCCCTCTGACAGCACTTCTAAATATCTGTGACTGTATTTTATCCTGATGTGCAACATCTGTGTGCTGCACAGCCATGTGCAATTGGCAGCTCTTGCTTTGCATTGAATAAAGAGCATTTATGGCAATGTCAGTGCTTAGGGGAAAGCATGACTCACTGGATTATATCCAGCACTGTGGACAAAAACTCCTCTTGCACCTTCTAGGTGGCATTGCTCCCACCACTGGGATGCTGCAGTGGGAACTCATGAGCTGCAGGGTTTGGGTGACTAGCACTGTTTGTCACACTTTCAGCTGAGTGCTGTAGATTGTATTGAATTTCAAGCTGCAAATGAGAGGAAATCCTATAGCAGTCTTGTGGACTCTTTCAGTATTCAGGAATATAGAGTGTTTTACCTTTGAAGTGGAATATGTTTATTCTGTAAGAAACAAACCAAGCTTGTTCTCATATAACAAGTCTCTCCTTCACCTCCCAAAGTAGCACTGCACTAAGACTAATCCAACCCTGCTAAACACTTTTTTTGTTGCTTGCATGGACATGGTAATATTCCCTCAACTGGGCTTGCTGGGCTATTTCTGTGCTCTGTGACATTTATTTAGCATTTTCTATACTTTTTTTTAATAATTCCATGTAGAATAGCAGGTAGATTATTTGAGAAATAGATATCAATGTTTAAATAACTGGCTTGGTACACTTTTATTAATTTTGCACAGAGTACTGAAACTGGTTGAATTACAGAAGAGCAGGGGAATAGTAGTTTTTAACATGTCATCTTATGAAACAGTGCTGCAATATGTGCTGTTTTGCATGCTTTATATTTCCAATATGTGTTTTCATTGTTTAATCTGCTGTAGCTCTGCAGCCTCTGGCCTGGACACGTTATTGCCCATATGTGGAGTTGCAGACCTGTAGGGATATTAAAAGAAATGGCAGAGAATATTTTGCTCCACAGAAAATACTCTGGCTTTTTGATAGATGTAGCAGAGAGGCAAATTTTTACAACAACCTATTTTCCTAGAAGTAAAAATGCTCAAATTAATGCCATCAGGGATATTTCAATAAAATGGAAGGAGAATTCTGACTTCTGAAGCTTCCAGCACTTGGCTTAATGGAGTTCCTTGCTGCTTGTTGCCTTGACCTCCCTCTTTGTGATCTTGGAGGAACTTGGTGAGCATGAATTGGGAGTTCCAAGTTTGTGTCTGGGTCACGGGAATCAGAGGAGACTGTAATCCAGACACTGCTGTTTTCAGTTATATGAAAGGAGTCGAGGCAAACTGCTGCTCTCAATGATGTGCTGAAGCACAGGAAAGTTTCAGCCTTTCATGCCAAAGAAGGTGAAAGGGAGTTGTTTATTATAATCCATTTCCTCTTCAGCTTCCACTCTAGGGCTTAAAAGCCTCTGTGAGTATTCAGTGAAGGAAAGTGATCTCTGCTCTTGCCTTCTAATCTTCAGGAATGCCTCTCCCCACCTGAGCTGCCTGCCCTTCTTTTTCAGAGGCTTCTCTGAGGTCACCATATGGTTTCTCTTTGTATTCTTAACTCATACTCTTTTGAGATTTGAAGCAATTAATAATGGCATTATCTTCAAGGTTTGGGATATCTCAGAGGTGAATCCACTGAGACAGGAACTATGCCAAGCTGTTTCAGCTCACTGATCCTGTTTTTGTGGTAATGAAGGTTTTTGTTTATGCTGTTTGATTTACTCAGTCATTATGGCAGAACACCCTCACATGCAGTTAGAAAGGTCTAGAGATCTTGGTTTTTATATTGCCTTCTTTCCAAGGTTTGAAATACCAAGACCCATAGTCCTGCACAGAGTGTGCATTAATGGACAGGTGTCACATCAGACATCTGTGCAGCTTTTTGCTTTGGGAGGCAGAGGCTGGGGCCAGAGGAACTGTGGACTCACAGCATGGGCATCATGTAAGGGAAGAAGGAACAGGCAGACACATCTGCTGAGACCAGGTTGGTGCCTGTTTGCATTTCTGCAGTCACTTCTAAAATTGGTGGCTACCCAAGCAAATAAACTTTGCTGTTGTTTCTGCTAGTTGCTCACTGGTGACTCGGCTGAAGTGGTTTAGCTGCAGGTTCAGAAATGAGAGAAACAGGGATAGTGGCACAGCCCCATTGTGCCAATACTTAACACATTCTTATATTCCCTGTGACCAGTTCAATGCTGCTAAAGCCATCTTGTTAAACATTTCAGAGGATATTTTTATGAACAGTTTAAGCCAATGTAATACCATAATAATATTATGGTCTCCCCTCTTGCTCACCACTCTTCTGCTCTCCCCAGTGCTAACATTCATGAGGTCAGTGGGGAGCTGAATCAGATCCCCGGGGTAGCTGACTTTTGGTTTCTTTGCAGAGCTGATTTTCAGCCAGATGATCAGGCTGAGGATACTCATTGCATGTCTTCCTGGTTTTAAGCTTGGCACCAAGGGGAGGTCATGGCCATGGGCAAGAGCAGGGCTGGTTCATTCAGGCTCTGGTTTCAGATAAGTTTGCACCAGTTGTGAGACTACACCATGGGCCATGAAAGTTAATAACTGTAGCACTCTAGTGCTGGTTCAGTGCCAAGTCTGGAGTGTTCAGGTCTGTGAACCACCCAGCTAAGAGTATTGTCTCTGTGCCACTTGTCTGTCTTCTGCAGATGAAGAACCTGAGACAGAAGGTGAAAACTCCATTCACATGCTTTCATTTGCTGACATGGGAGGAAAGCTTTAAAATTCCTATTTAGTTACTGGTATAAGCGGGATATATAATTAGGACTTTGGTGGGAGACAACTGAGCTAAATAAGAGTACAGGAATTCACATTGTCATGGGACACCATTGAGACCTTATTTGACATACATTTAAAGTATTCTTCAAAGAGGTTTCTTTAAAGGAAAAGGGTTTAACAAAATTGCTGCTTTGCTGAGAGGCAGCACAACTGGATCAAATTAAATAAAACCTGAATTTTAAAAGCATCTTGTGATTTGAGATACTGCAGAGAGCCTCTTTAAAAGGTATCTGAGACTAAGCATCCATCAACTGAGGAAATCCCTAGCACTAGGGGCTTTAGAAAAATCTACTCTTTCATATTTTAACTATTACTCCATACAGCTGGAAATCTAATGTAAACAGGGCCTAAGCAACTTGGCCAAAGTAATTTAGGAAATCAGAACTGCTGACTGCTAGTCCTAGCTCAGGTTTCTAGCCTCATGCCCAGAATGCTAATGTTTAGCTTTATTGGTTTGTTTTTCCATGATTCTCTGCTGTGAGGTGCAGTGGGGGAAGAGTAGAGCAATGATAACTGTTAAGATAACATCTCTGCCCTGTTTCTTAGGAAGGACCTGTTTTCTTGCTGAAGCTTAGGGAGACAAGTATAGATTACATGACAACATATGTCTGTGTGAAAAGTCATTTTTGGCTCTGTCTTACTTTAAAAACCACTGCACATGGGAGGTTAAGGAGGGCGTGAATAACCTCATTTCTTGGTGGAGGAGTGACGCAGGTGCAGCAGGTTGGATGGCAGAATGGCTCTGTTATTAGTGATGTGTTGCTGCAACATCTCCATGCCACAGGCACAGGGCAGCACCTCATTCTGTCAGAGCTCTGCAGACACTGAGGGGAGATGCCAGTCACTGACCTGAAGATCAGTCCTTCTCTTGGATTCTGAGAACAGGACAGTTGGATACAGGAAGACAGGGCAGTGCAAGGTGGCAATTATTGGTGAGCAAAATAAGCAGTTCTCATGGTTGCAACCTCCCTGGCAGCAAAGGAAATATAGAAAGAGAATTGAAATTTGAAATTGAAAGAGACACAGTGTGGCTTTGTGAATACTTAGGGAAGAGCTGTGTCTGGATGAAATAAACAAGTAAGAAAAAGGGATAGATAACTTTTCAGATAAAACCAGGTTGGGTTTTTTTTTTTTGTTTTTAATTTGGTTACCTCTCAAAGGAGTTGTTTTAGAACCCTCACTGCAAGTCTTGTGGAGTTAATATTAACATTTTAGTTTGGACCAGGAGTGAACTTGGAAGCAAATCTTGTGATTGCCTTCACTTAGTGCATTTCAGTTCACACTGCAGACAGAGCACTGCTCACTGAATCCTTCTTGAGAGAAACTAAATCAGAAATATTTTCCATCTGCCAGTAAGGGGGGGTCAGATGTACAGAACCAAACAAAAGAAAATCTAAAATTATTAACACCCCCATAAAATATATTTAGCATGGAGTCAAGATCCTCAAAAACAATTGTTTTGCTCTACAGATCCACTTTTATTCATGGTACTATTTGCTAGTGTTAGACATAAAGTACCTTGTTTCTTTGATATTTTTTTTGAAAGGAATATAGCTTTTTGGTAGACTTTCAAGTGCTCTTTGCATATATTTCTTAAACATGTTAGTATCTGATCATCTGTAATGCCTCAGTGGCATTTGCTTAGGTAGCATTATATGCTGTTTAGTATTTGCAGTGAAATTGCACCAATTTCAGATCAAAGTTTCTGGATTCACAGTAAGCATCTTGTAAGCTAAAATGATGTACTAAAGGTAAATCTCAAATGCCTTCTCAGCATTTTGGCAGTGGCACATATGGAAATACACAGTTAAAGATACTGAAGGTCAGAAATTATGTCTCAGGGGATTTTGACTTGAAATGTGAGAGTTTTAAAAAATATGTTACAGGTTTTAACAGAACATTTGGAAACACTTTTCCCTCTTTCCCATGTGTGGCCATGGAGTCATTCATCAGTCTCTTCTCTCCACTTACTTGGCTCAGCAGTGGAAATATCTAGGGGCAGTATACTGTTGATCTTATATGTGTTTTATTAAGGCCTAGCATGCTTTCAGATCCCACAGAAGAGTTCAGAAGAGAAATATTCTGGTAACATGTGGAACACAAGAAATTGAAGTGGGCTGAAATGTGGAAACACTCCCAAGTCTCCATACACTTAGAGAAGGGGAAGGGAAGAATTTACCACAGGTTGTTAAGGGGCAGTGTAGCACATTCTCACAATCAGCCACAGGGAAAAGGAGGGCCCCAGGGAAGTGAAACCTGGTTCTTCCCTCAGACTTTTCCTTGGACTGGTACAGCTACCCACAGCCTCTCCTGTAGTGAGGCATTTGTGTCTCTTAAGGCTTAAGTATGTAGGAGATGGTAGTCAGAGAGTGTGGACACAGAAGAATCCCAGTTTCATTTGGACTGAACTGCTACAAGAATTAAGGATAATAAATTTCCCCTCCTTTCAGCACAAATCCCAGGCACATTTATTTAACAAGGCTTTTGTAATACAATACAGATAAGTAGCAACATGGGCATTTAGTAGCAAGGGGGAATAAAAGGTAATGCCAAAACTGACAGCACAGAACCCACCTCCTAAGAAGGGATAATAGAATACTAAACTCCATGTTACAAAAGTCAGGTAACACTTGTAATTCATTCTTAAGACTCAAAAGTGCCATGAAGACAATAGAGCTATTTTAATATAATAGAATCCTTGAAATACATTGTATTTAAGTAGCATTTTTCTAAGTAACTGATAATGGCATTTATGTGTTGTTCACATAACAATGCAAAATCAGATCTGTGTAAAGACCTGTTCTGAGTGGGGTAAGACAGCATGTAATAATATGCCATAATGCCTGGTTTTTTTCAGACATCAGCTTGCCCTTCTTTTTTCTGGGATAACAGCAGCTTAACAGGAAGCCTGAAGAAGTGCCAAAGTAGCTACTGTCTCAGAGAAAAGTGAGAAATCAGCTGCTGCCACTGAAATCTTGCAAATGTTGGGCAACAGAGCAGGTTTGGGAGTTGGTGCCATACAGGAGGTCAAAGTTTTATTCAGGATTCTCATTTATTTATGTTTAGAGTGCAGCAGGACCTTGATAATGCCTACTAAGTGATCTTACAGCATAAAACACAGACTACCAATGGGTCTTTGACCCTTTCTGCTAACAGGATCATGTTCAGTTCAGAAATTCTTACTAGCATAGAGATCTTGTGTTAAAAGAGGACAAAAAACAAACCTTTTTTAGCATAGGTGTTGCTGCCAAGCAAAGAGAAAAGCAAAATAAGAAACTCCATGAAAATTAATTAATATACTGCATAGCAAATAACATTTGGCTTATTGCATAGAGTAATGCTGAAATAGGAAGATGGTTTACAGCATCCTGCAAACTAATTTTCTCATGGGTAAGTGAGGGCTAGAAGCACCACCTATCTGTGCCATCAGCTGGGTGAAGGCATGTCTAACTAAGTTTTACACCAGCAAGTGCTGTGGAGTTCTGTGCAAGTGGGCTATTGGCTATATTTCTAGACTTTTTTGATGGCAAGAAATATCTGGGTATGTGTGCATGTGCACATTGCTCTCCACTAAAGTTACCATTTTCTCCCCAAAACAAAGCAGATATGGAAAGAACAACCAAAGGAATGTGAAAAAAAACACAACTCTCATAGCTAAAACATTCTGTTTCTTGTGATGTCCTTTTGTTTGCTGAAGGGTGAACTGTGAGAGAATTTCTGGGCCATTTTGCTCTACACAGCTGTATGATAATAGCATCTGCACTGACCACACCAATTCAGGATATTGATTTGGAAATTACAGAGTTACTGGAGCCAGCTCTTTCTTTCCATAAGCAACCATGCTATATACTCCATCCAAACTTGTCCAATTTCACTTTCAAAACCATTAACTGAGTTTGACTTGCTGTATATATATTGGAGAATTCCATTTGCCCACAATTTCCCAAACCAGAAATTTCTCAAGGAAGTGTTGTGAGAACAGAATGAGAATTTCTGATTCATTCAGCTCAAGACAAGAGCATGTCCCCAGCAAAATATTACATAACTGGAGATACATAATCCTCATAGTTTGTTAGTGCAACAAAAGACAGTACAAGACCATAGGTGAATAGAACATGATTTTAATTTACAATTCCCTAAGTAAGTTGATTTTACCCATTCACACTCTCATGCCCACATACTTACAAGCACTGAAATATGTGCACGCCTGACCAGTTTTGCCAGGATCACCTGCATGCCATGGAAGGCAGCAGCAAATAGCTTTCAGGTCCTCACTACATCTCTTGGGTTCCTCTCTATGGGTGACAACAAATGGGTCTGGACAGGTTTTTAAACTCTCTAGGTGTCAACTGTTATTATGGGACAATATTTTCACTGAACAACCTTGTTTATTTTATCCCCCATAAATATTCAGTAAGATTGCTCTCTGTTCTGTTTGCTTCTCCATTTCATGTATCTTTATGACTATGGTCTGTCTCAATGCTGAGATAACAGGGAGAGGAATGGCTCTTCCACTGCGCTGCAGCTTTGCTGCTTTGCTCTGTTGTTCTTCCAGTGCTGTTGTGGATTTCCACCCAGACCAATTCCAGTATTTCTGTTATCCAGCTTTATACACTGTAATGGCAAAAAAAGCTTTTCCACCTTTTGCTGTTAAGAAACTTGCAATACATCTGAGCATACTTGGCTGAGTATCCGAGGCTATGGGCCCAGAAAACTTTGAGCAGCATGCCAGATTTGCTCTCAAGTGCATTACCTCAAGGGACATCATTTGAGTGTAACTAATTATCACTCTGCAGTGAAGTCAACTGAACATCTTTTTACATGCCTGGATACCTGCCTTTGACCCCAGGCTACTACTCCTGCTTTCTAACCAGTATTCCTCCTAATGTCCCAAAGAAAATGGTGGATGAGTGTCTCACAGCTTATATAAAAATGCAAAGCTTATATGAAGAAATTAAACTTTTTATTGTCAAAACTGAAACTCCCCCTCCCCCCAAACCAAGCATTCAAACTCAGTTCTTTCAGCAGGTCACTCAGGGTACAAAAACATTTTAATGATGACTAATGTAAGCCTTGCAAATACGTATTTCAAGCTGTTTCTTCTTGCTGCATACATTCAGGGGTACAGATGTGCTGTGTCAGGTCAGCTGCAGAATAAAATGGAGCCTTTCATACATTTTCCCAAGTTCTCCATTTTTAGTGCACATGAAAAAATTTTGATAAGAACCTTTTAAAATCGATACTTCATTATTTTCTCCTAAGATTAGGCACACTAGGGTTTGACACTTTTTCAGTATTATGGGTTATTGACTATTTCAAACTGGCATTCATTGTCTCTGAAAATAAAGAGTATTCAGTTCAAATTGCAATAAATTTTAGTCACAAGACAGGAATTGCCAATATAAGAGATTTACCTCTGAAAGATAACCTGATGGAAAATATTTTTTCATCTGGAATATGGGATTTGTTATCCTGGCTTGAATCAGTCTAGTGGAGCTCTGTCTCAGCAAATGCATCTGGCCAAATAATGAGGACTATGGAGCCAAAGGGAGTAGTTTTTATTTTATGATTCTTAGAAAGGTTTGGTTTATTTGACTAGATTTATTTAAGTGGCTTGCAAGCAATTAGGAGTCACTAAAATTACACAGCACTTAGAAAATGTTTGTGCAGTAACTAACTTGGTGATCAGCTGCAGAGTTTAACTCTGCATTTATTCCCTTTGGTTTTGCAGAATTGTAGCTTAGGTCTTGGAAACACATTCAGTGAAGAAATAGCTGCAACAATATAAATTGTTATTGACCAACTCTTTGTTGTTCTCCTGCCAGAGGTGAACACAGCCACATTTTCAATGTCCTCCCTTTTGGAATCAGGAGAGCAAAATGATCCTTTAGCCACTTTACTGTGAAATCTAGTAGTTTAGTAACAGAACCCAAATTACTGTGAGGCAGCTGATCCTGAGCTGCTAGATTTCATATGATATTGGCTTAGAATCACATAAATGTTACTTGTAAGAGATTTGGAAAATGTAACCAGGTCTGGGCAGTGAGGAGAGTAAGGATTGGCAGCCTCTTAAATCACTGCAACCGCTTCTGAAATGAAAAAGCACACAAGCCTTGGAATTCCAATCTGCCATCCCAGTAATTTCTGTACCACAGCTTTCTGTCATCCTTTACAAACCCCTTGGAAATGGTGATAAGGATGTTCAGAATAGAGATGATGCTCACTTACATCAGTTCCAGAAGTATGGCCATTAGTCACTCAGGAGATAATTTACTGAAAAGTTTCTCTTTTCCACCATATGAAAAAGGAGATATTATTTGATTTTTGCCTTGAAATGCAGCTTTCAAAGTACTGAATTGGAAATTCTGCATGAAGAATGAAAGGCTAGAAGTTCACTGATTCTAAAATTTAACAGGTGTTATGTTTTTGTCCCTAAATTGTCAGTTGTCCTCAATGAGAGGTAAAAGAATGTGTAAAGTTCTCACTAGAATTTAGTAAATTGTAATTGCTAGCATGCTAGGACTATGAAACATCTTCACAGAAATGCAGCTAGGAGCAAAAAGGGTACCAGACTAAAGAAGCTTGGAGGCTCAGTGAAAAAATGAGGTGCTCTGTTTCCCATTCAGCACTGTTTATGCGCAACATAAAAGCCACAGAAAACTGAGGAGGAAAACTCTGAAAAGACCAGCAGTTATCATTCACTGTATTTTTAGCATGGGATCATAGCCAGACAGCATCACTCAGCAGCCTCCCATGGTGTTCCTTGCTTCAGCCAGACAATCTGAAAGCCCAAGGAATGACTTTGCACTTGTGCTTGTACCAAGCAAGCTGCAGGAGGCTTTCCATCCTTGCTTAGCACAGTCAGTGGTACTAAGAGCTGTATTTGTCAACAGCTTTGTATTGCTCTCAGCATCATGCCAGTTATCCTTGCTCCTGAGGTTTCTGCTGGCAGCACTGGCCATGCTAATGCTGCTAACAGCACTGCAGCTGAATCACTGAGAACAGAATTCTTCACAGTGCACCAAACTCAGGCTGACTCAAAATAGCAGTGATGCACTGTCATCAAAAAGTACCTGCAAGTAGAAGAGCTCTCATTAAAGCTGGTCAAAACCTTCCCAGTGGGATCAGTTCCGCTTCTTGTATCTAGCTGGGGTAGACAGTAAATTTATCTTTTTAATACAGTAGTTTTGTCAGAAGGCAGCAGCTATTTGCAGTGTTCACAAATACACACAGTTGAGGTTGGAAATGTGAAAAAACATTAGTGGGAGATTTTTAGTGATGCTATACTCAGAGTATTCACCTTTCCTTCACCAGCTGTGAGATCATGGTCAGGTCACAGATCTCATGGCATCTCTTCCCTAAGGCAAAGACAGAGGTATGACCTAAGTAGATGTACTGAAAGTAGCTTGAACTAGCTAAAGAGACAATAGGAGATGATACACATAGGTCAGTAAAGGCCCCAAAGCCCATTTAAAAATTCAGGTAAACATTCGGTGTGCTGGCCACCCTGAGATGCTGCAGCATCTTTCTCCAAACCACCTGGCCATAAGTTCACTCTGGAGTGTCTCTGCAGGCTGCAGTCACACACTGATTGCAGTATGGACACATCCTCAGTACTTCTAGTGGTCAAGCTCTCTACATAGGGGTGACTGGAAATCAGAAAGTATTTCTTAACATGGATTTTACATCTCTGCCCAAGGCACTCTACTGACACAAGTTTATTCTCAAATATGTGTGGAATAACAGTGCTTCTTTCTGCATTAGTATATTTAACTTTTCTAGTGAGTAATACACTAACATGAACAAACATTCCTAATTCTGTAGTAGTAGTTGTGGACATATGGAATCCCTCTGCAGAGCTAGCCTGTAAATTCTCCCTCTTTTTTACTCCAGTCTTGTTTGCAGGTTCCCTGGTTGGAAGGGGGTAGTTCACTGTTATTTCTAGAGCAGCTCCACAAAACATTTTAAATACCTTGATATGGCTTCCTCCACATGTCTCTTGAGACACTCTGACTGAAGGCCTGTGCCTCTTCTGCTGGTAATTCAGTATCTTCTTTGCTGTAAGCCCTGTCCCAGCTTTTCTGTCTGTGCAATCTATTAAATGCAATGTTTAGTACCTGATTAAGACATTTGCCTGCTCCCTCACACCTGCCAACAGTAACATTTACATGCTGTGTGAGTTTAGGGGCTTGCTTGAAAGCTGAGAAGTTACTGGATCTGAGCAGGCAGGTATTTTGGAGGAGAGCTGCAGGCTCCAGCCTTGCTTCAGACCCCTGCAGCCTTCTCTACCAACAGAGAAAAACTCCATGCTTCCATCCACACCCAGAGCCAGCTTGGCACTCCTGCTCTGCAGCAATTAACCAAAGTGGCGTCTCTTGTGACGCTGCCAGTGAGACAGCACAAGGATGCTAAGTGCCTGCAGCTTATCCTCTGCCTCATGTGTGTGTGGGGGGGAAGAATGCCAAGGATCTGGCTAGATCCTAACAAAACCATGCTCCAGCAGGTGCTTGCAACCCACAGATAAGGAGCAGAACTACCCCAGGACACTGGCCCTGCTGAGCCAGCTCTGGGGGGAACTTCAGGCACCTCTCAGGAGCACTTAGGAGGGACACCAGCACCGCCTCATGCTAAAAAATGCAAAAAACACCTTGTATGCTGCAGTATGCAATTTGAGCCATATGTGTAAATAGGCATAATCTGCTCTTTTTCACTGGCCACAAGCATTTGTAATCTATAAACCTGCTGATTTTTTTCACTTTGCAGTATTTTCCAGAGTACTGAACTCAGTGATTTTTATATTGAAATTATTTAAACGGTAAAAAATAAACAAAAAGTTTAAAAAATTATACTGACAATAAATTCCACCTTGCTGTCAATCATCATTCTCTGGGGTCTCAAATGGAAACAACATTGCCTTCCTCCCCAGACCCTCTCGCTGCCCTTGACAGGAGGCAATTTTATTTAATGAAGACACCCATACTTCAGTATAAAGGTGTCAAGTGAATTATTCATGAGCTCCTTTGTCTCCAAAGCATTCCGGCTGCTTCATCTCATTGTAAAATTGTAAAAGAAAATTAAAGTTTTTTTGTGAAAGTGCAGCTGTTGCTTTGAAAAGCATCTGTTTACCAACTATTACTGGGAGGCAGAAACGTCCTCAGCTTTTGCTGTTAAGTAGCAGAAGTAAAAGACCAACAGAATTGGGCAAACAGATGACACTGGAGAGAAATGAGCACAACTGATAATATCAGCACTGTGAGGAAATCAATATTCAGATATTTTAGGTGCTTCATGTTCAGCAATTAATATCTTGAGCAGTATTGAAAAAAAGGAAGAAGCTGGGCTTTTTTTCCCCCTCTGTATTCCCTTTTCTCTTAACATATGACTGTTCCTTACCGTGAGGAATTTTGTTACAGACCAGCCCTGTCATTAGTGCAGTATGCTGATAGGGATCTTTACTCCTGAGGAAACCAATACAGTCAGCAGGGCCATAGGTAAACACAACAGTCTGCATTTCATCTGATTTCAGAGCTGAGATCCACACGGGCTCATCCAATTACAGAGTAGAATTCCTTACAGCAGCCATGGGCCTTACTCTTGCCTCATTGGCTACATAGTTACTTACATTTGTACAGATGTGTAAAAGTGTTGCAAAAGAAAAGATAATTTTTTTCCTTTGCGATATTTTAGTACTGTGGAAGTAGAAGCAAGCTGTATTATGAAATATGGCTAAAAATTCACCATACCCTTAGAAATCAGACTAGACTGCATATATCTGTGCCTGTGAGTATTTGTACAGAGTAAGGCACATCTACCACATTGCAGATCATCTGGTAAATGCCATCACTATTTAGCAAGTATGGGAGAAAATTAAGTAACTTATTTTACCTTTTACTTTTCAGCCTCTGTGCCCATAAAAGGCTAAAAATAACATTGTGTAGGCTTCTTGCTTGTGGTATTTCCTAATTATGGGCCACTTTATTTCTTAAACTCAAACTTTTTTTGGTAAGATGTTTTATCTAGAACAGTCCTAATACAATGACATCTATCATCAGATATAATTTTCAGTTATCATACCAAAGTAACATTTAAAAATGTGATCATAATCTTAAAGGTTTGAACATAAAGATAAGAAAATATATATTCATTTAAAAATTACTCTCTTCAGTGTGGAAGTAGATTTCAATTACTCTTAATTAATTCTGGTTCTGCTGAGATTGGTATCTGGTTTAATATAGCTGCCTTGCCAAGTGCATGCTACTTTCTTCCTCCTGAGCATGAAGATTTTTCTCAGTATTCATTTAGCAGATAATATAAGGTTTGGCTAACAGCTGCTGTAGCAGCTACAATGCTTTCTCTCCAGGTAGCATGGAAAGCTGAATTTCACAGATGATCCAGAGAAGCTACAAGCAAGTGCTTTTGGAATTTGAGCAATACACATCTAGCCAGGACAGAAGAAAGGCAAGAGGGATCAACAAGGTGATTCTTTGCCATCAGTAACCACTGAACTGCAGAAAGCAAGAAAAAAATAACAAACACTGGAAGTTCTACTAAGGAATTAGAAAATATTTCAATAATGGTATGAGATTGCCATGCACTGGCTTGAGTGACTGCTGCAAATAAAATGTAATGCTGACATCATCAAGCCTTCAGAAGAGAAGAACTTTTTAACTAAAAAGTTGGTTGGTTTGGCTTGATTTTTTTTTTTTTTACATCAGGAATGCTGATAATTAAATTACTTTCCATTTTCATATCTCTGAAACGTTTTCTCACGATAATTGGATTTTTCTGAATCTATAGGATCAAAGATTACTAGAGCTGACATTAAAAAAATCCAGAAAGGAGAATCTGTCCTTCTTGCAGACTTCAGCATCTATAATATTTGTCACAGGGTTTTGATTTGTAACTACTGCAAGCAGCAGACTCTCTGAACATCTGTTCACTGAATGTCCCAGAAGGACTGGTTTTCTATTGCGAATTTCAAGCATCTCTGATATTACCCTGCAATACCATAATCTTTTCTCTCCTTGCTGAAATGCTTTAAATGTGGATATTTTAGAAGAAATATACTTGTCTGAAAGCTGATAATTGCCTATATGTTTTTTTAATTCCTACACATTTTTTAAATATTGAAGGGTTTTGCAGAACTTACACCCAATCATTCTGCTTAGCTATTCCTTTTAGCTTTCCATTTTGTTTGTATTTAATTTTCTTTCCATGGCATTTCTTTTAACTGGAAAAGTTGTTTGACGTTTTAGATGATGACTTTAATTTATGTACCTGCTCAGGATGCACTGTCCCATGAAAGCCTCGATGACAATTCACTAAAATAGAAAATCCTACTGAGGTCAGGCCTCATCTGGCATGGTCATTTATTACAAATCTATTGCAGTGATATCTATCTTAGAGTAAATTTTTAGGCCATTAACCAGCACATGCTTAATTTAGCAGCTGTGTCCAGTCCTGTGCAAATTCAGTATTCTTTCACGGATTTTAGAGGTAAGCATGTACAAAAAAGATCTTGCTCTCAGGGTACAGGATTACCTGACTGTGTTTAGACACCAAGAGTTAGCACCAGAAACACTCAGTTATGCTACAAAGCACAGTAAAATTTCCCTCCCCTGCAATTCCCCCCATCCCATACTCTGTTTTGACTGTAAATATTCATACTTTATGAAATTATTCATATTGGTTTATTCCAATATTGCTAGTTAATAAGTATAATACTGACAGTATAAATATAACATTGACAGCTACTCTTTTCTAGAAATAAGTAGACTCTTCTCTAACTATATAAGAACATACATTTAACAAAACTGTATTCTATTTACCTTGAAAGACAAAAAAACCCCAAACAAACAAACAAAAAAAAAAAAAAAAAACACAAAAAAGCCCCAAAACCAAAACTTAGCAAAAACCCCCCACAACTCTTCCACCAAAAAACCAACCAACCAAAAAACCAAACCCCCCAAAAACCAAACCCCAAAAAACTCAAATTAGGATATCTGAACAATTCTTACTCCCTCAAATTAACTACATGGCATGTTCATTAAATTATAACCAACACATGAGAAATATTCCTCCCTTTAAATATGCACAGAGAAGGCAAGTCTTGCCAAATGTTTATTCTTTAAACTAAGTGCAAAGTACAACAGTGTTCAGAAATACAACTGTTCAAAAATGCTTGTCTGCTTGCTAGTACATATTCACTACAAACCCAGGGATTCCAGGAGCAAGGGCTTTGCTTTTGAGCCATCCTAGTTTGAAATGCTTCACCTGTGGCTTCAGCACATCCCTTTGAGGTTTCTGCAAGGCTACAAGACATGGACATTTTTAATAGCCTGATAAAGCAAAACCAGCAGGCATCTGTGGAAGTTTTCATGTAGAATGGCAATCTTTTGTAAAACCTTTTGTCTCTTGCTGTGCTTTTTCAGGACAGAACTAATCCCGAATTTCACTGCACTGTTCCTGCACCTGAACAGAAGGGATTGAAATATTAGTTATGGGCAGAATTGGAATGGTATTGTAGGAAATATTTGTAAACATCTAACTGACCAAGCACGAGAGAGTAGCTACACATCCTGTGGCCCAATTCCAATTGTTTTTCTAATATTAGGGCCAGGAGCAGTTGATGTACCACACCCAGAGTAGTAAACAGGAAAGGCTGCATCTATTGCTTTGTCCTGCAGCGCTTCATGACAAAGGGACACACAGGATATGTCCAGGAGAATCCATGCATGCAAATCTGAGCTCTTCAGTGCCAATGCTCAGACAGGAGGCAGGTTGAACCAGTGAATAGAGCTTAAACTCTGCCTATGCAGAGATATCTTTTTTTTCCTTTTTTTTTCCTTTTTTTTTTTTTTTTTTTTTTTTTAATATTTGATCCCCTTCACCCTCTCAGAACATCTCAATGCCCAATAATCTCACAAGAGATTGCCTATATCTCACAGGAGATTGCCTGTACCTCACAAGACTGCAATATGATTGGAGAATGTTTCCTTTTACTACTACTGAGATACACTCCTCAGTCACAAGACTAATTTCTCTTTCTTGCACACACCTTTCTTTACCATGATGAGATTCAATATCTCATCTCTGTACTGAATAATAATATGTCAGCTGTCAACTGCCTGGAATTTTTACACTGAAAAAATGATGTGTGACAAAGCAAATAGTACTCTAACAATATTTAGTCTTTGCCAATCAAATACTGGCAGTATGAACACATGTACCTAAAAATATATGATTTTTATAATAGCTGATATGATATTGGCTCAATAGCACAAAAAGTGTATATGCACAGACTAGCCTTTATTTCAGGCCTGATTGTATTCCTATTTTAAATTGTGGCTTTAGATGCCTCAATATCAAATCTATGAAAGACTATATATATTGCAAAGAATAGAAGCCATTTCTTTTCTCACATTGCTGGAAATTAAGAATACCTTCAGTGAAGTTGGTCCAGAGCTAAGAAGCAAGCTGGCAGTAGCCTGTGAAGAGTGGGTCAGCCACCCTTACTCCTTCCTGGAGTCTGTGAGCAGGAGACACAGTTTGAAGAGGGATTTGGGGAGACCATCATGCTTTATTCTGCCAGTGAATCCCAGGGGAAAGCTGTTCCTGTGACCCTGCCATAAACCATTTGTGTTCTCTCTTCACTGTGGCCCAGGCCAAGCTGTGTAACCCATGTGGGACCTCTTGTGTTCAACTCTGCAGCGCAGCCTTCCCCATGGGAGAGAGGCACCAAGTTCCTCTGTGCTACCTTCCCCTGCTGGCTGGCTGCTGACCATGAACGGGCTGGTGGTGTTTGGGCTGGCAGTGACACTGAGAGGCCAGCTGTGCTCTGTGTTATTTTCCCTGTGAAACTCCCAGGCCTCAGGGGCTCTGACTGTCCCTGCTATGGGAGGGCTTTACTAGAAAACAAGATCTTCTCCTGTGCTGCTGAGAAAAAACGCCTGATCCAAACTAGCACCACTCAGGTCTCTCAGGTCTCTTATCTTTGAAAACAATATCCCAAGTATCTGTTGTGAACTTAGAGGGGAGGGAGAAGGGAAAGGAGGTTCCCACATGACGGTGTCAGAGTGGTTCTGCAGCTGGGCTGTGGCTGGCACATCTCAGAGCTGTTCCACCACCCTATCCATGCTCCTGAGCCCTGCCCACTGCCCTGCACCAGGCACAGCTGCCCAGCTCCCACAAACCCCACTTGTGAGAGCTTCTGAGGAGGAGTGAGGCCAGGCCATGGTGCTGTGGGTGAGGGAGATGCAGCTCTGGCTGCTAGGGAACATGAGCCACTGCGGCTTTCCCCATCTTGGCACGTGGGATCCGGGAGCTGGAGCTGCTATCACATTGCAGCACTGGCTGCTGTCACCGTGCCTTTGGCGTAAAGGGCCATGCAGTGACAGTGCAGCCCTTCCCAGGCTGATGCTGAATGAAAAGCTTTGCCATGTGCAGGTTACAAGCTCTGCAGCACAGTGCACACTCCTGCTGAAAGGGCCTCCCTGGATACTTTCTGCAGCTGCAACGGGTCTGTTGTAGCTGGTTTTGGTCTGGCAAAATTAGCCATAAATAGAATTTATTGTTGGTTTATCTCCACTGTGTGTACTAACAGCAGAAGCCAGGGTGAATTGCAGCTGATTTGTTTGTGGTTTATATTGAGTTCATGAATTAACTGAAGGACAAGGTGGACCACTTGCTATGCTAAAATGTAACCAGGAAAATGGCATAAGGGCATATACTATTTGCCCGAAAGGGAACATATTTAGGTCAAAACTACATAGGAAACTTGAGACTGCAGTAGCAGCACTGAAAACCCTTTAGGGTCAATAGGTTATTTGACAACAGAACAATTACTAGAGTTTGTTTCCAAGTCTGAAGGTGAAATTTTGAGTAGCTGTAGGACACACAGATTAATAAATGTACAGTGACTTTTTTCTTTTACTTGCTATTTCTTCAAATGGAAAATATGCATTTTGCTTTGCATTAATGGCTTCATGGCTTCATTGCATTGATTAATGGCATTGCATTGATTAGTGTCTCTGTTCATTTCTGTGATTATTTTTCACTTAGGAGTGTGGTTACCAGTAACAGGTAGTTAAAAGAAACAAGCAGTGGTACATGAGCTGCCACACAAAGCACTAAGAGATTTTCTTTAATTATCACCTGTGTTCTTATAATAGCCCCTTCTGCCTAACATGTGTTGCTCTCCTTGTCCCCTTGTCCATGAGAATAGAGTTAACTTTCAGAATATATTGCAAGCTGTACGGGAGAAGACATTAATAAGTTATTTTACTTTATTTATTTACTTTTTTTTTTTTTCTGCGTGGGACTTCTGGGATTACATAGACTTTCCCCTGGCAGCATTTCTTGGTTCAGGCATTCAAGTGTCTGATGATAGGACCTTTGGGGATGATCTCCCTGCAAAGTAAGGTTTGGTGTGTTCTCGGTTAAACCTGGTGTTTGAATAGTGGCTGAAGGCTTTGTGAATTTCCTAAGCTGAAGGACAAATGATAGAGGAACAACATGTTTTAGTGCTTGGTTTGTTGAGTGACCTTTTGCTTCTGCAGAATACAAAAGTAAGTGGATATTTCAAAACTTAAACTAAACTAAAAACAAACATGCACCTTAATTGTTTTTCAATTTCTCATGAAGCCATTATTTTAAAAGAAGTAAAATGGAGGCACTGTGGTGGAAATCAATGGAAATGTGGCTGTGCTTTCCTGAAAAGCACTGTACTTTTTTTTCCTTGCTCTTACAAAGATGTGTGCATGGGCTTTGCCTTCTGCAACTAAAGCTCATACTATATGCATTAATCTTCATAAAAGGACTTTATAAAAAGACTCTCCAAACACAACTAGTTGTAATATCATTTTAAGCTACAAAACTTTCCTGGAACCAAGAAACTTTACAACCAGTAAATCAAAACAATTCAAGTATTTATTGTTTGCTAGAAAAAATTATGTCAGTTATGTAAACTGGATTGAAATTTGACTTATGAAAGTATGGCTTAGATCTGTGTGTGGTCCTCCTCCCCTCCTTCCCTCCTCTCCTCCCAGCTAATATATGGATATTTATAAAATATTTTGTGACACAAACCCTAATTCTCCATTATGTACTCAGTTGCTTACACAAAACAAACAACCTGCCAGGAATTGCATCTTCCACAATGTGAAAATGATGATGCTATCTAATTTTTGAAAACAGTGAATTGGTCAGAGTAGAAAACAGTTACTATTTCTTAGTCTTTTTTCATGCATTAAAGGTGTTAACAAGCTGGAGAATAGGGAATCAAATTGTACAGTTCATTAAGCATTTCTGCTGTTTTTCTTAGAAACAGGATCTCTTCATGTAAGCAACAATGCAAAGAAGAATATGAGCATTTGCATGCTGAATCTATATACTAAACAGCAGGCCTGTCAAGTATATTCCAAGCATGTCTGATACCCAGGTCAGGAAACATGCCCCACCAGTTGCTTGCCATCAAAGTCTTCTTTGATTTTGCAAATAAAGTAAATAAAAAGAATTGTTATGAGGAATAGTGGGTGAGATTCCCTTGAGCTGGTTTGGGAAACGCTAAATCACAGTTTTCCAGCCAACCATTTGCATGAGTTTCCAAAGCTTTACTTGGCGATATATGGAGTGTTTCCATTGTCAGCTGGAATGCAGATCTCGTGCCTTTTGGGCCAGGACAAGTCTGACATGATCTCAATCCTAAGACTTGTGAAATAACACATTAATTTGAGTGACTAGTGTTTGGTTATACTGCTCACATAAAAATTCCCAGAATCTCCTAAATACTAAAATATTGAGAGAATTATTTAATGGAGGTTGTGTTTTATGTCATGGCAATTTATACCAATTTATATCCTGAACAAAAATATACCTATCATCCATATTACTGTTATTTCCATTAGCACATCCTTGGAAGTAGTATTTGTTTAGGTTGGTTTTTTTTTTACTGCAACCTCTGTCTCCCTCCCACATGTGATCACAGAATTGTCTGCAGGACTGCTGCTGGCTGACTTCAGAGTAAGTAATTGCATTACTAGTTGGGTGGGGAGGGAGGGAAGGAGGACCACACACAGATCTAAGCCATAGTTTGATAAATCAGATTTCAATTCAGTTTATATTACTATTTTTTCCAGCAAAAAAGAAATACTTGGATTGTTTGGAGTCTGATACTGACATGCAGCATTTCTTAGTTGTAGGGAAGCTTTGTAACCTGTAGTGATGTCACAATTTCCATGTAAACAGGAAGGCTGAGTATCTCTTCCTATGATATTTGTATGGCTTTTGTTATCATTAAGTGCCTCTTAGTCTGAACTAACGTACCCTCACAAGAACTTTAAGGCACACAAAGGCCACAAATGTCATTGCACAGGGCTCACTGGACTGTACAGAGAGTGGCTCTGGCACATGGGGTGGGTTGGAACTCCCCATAAGCAGTGGGTGCAGTGAGTAAATCGGTGTGGTTGGCACTGCTGAGTGCAGGACACCTGCAGGGAGCGGGCAGACACCTGAGCACCCATCCCCTGTATTCCCCAAAGGACAACAGGGGTGGTCAGCTCACACCAGGGGCACCTCTCGGCTCACACACACCTCGCAGGCACAAGAGGCATGGAGCTCCCTGCCTCCCCCCTCAGCTTAGGGGGGCTCACCTCTTTCATGTCCTGGACACAACAGGTTGGAGACAACAACACTGGGGCAGACTGGTTGTGAACACAGCCACTGTGTAACTTCTGATGAGAGTGGGTTGTGTGGAGAGAGGAATGCAAGTTTTAAAGGTCAAGGAAGAAGAGAAAAACGTCCAAAGGAGAAAAAAAAAAAGCAGCTGTGTGTGTTGGCAGTAAGAGGTGTGGCTGGTGAAACAGACTATTGTGTTCTGGACAGTGTGTGTTTCCAAAATCCTCCTGCCAGGTTCCACCTTAGAAAAACTTTGAAGAATTGGCTAATAAATCAACCAAGATCAAATGGTGTCTGCTGGAGTGTTGGCAAAGGGCATGCTCGTTGTGATGAGACATCAGAAGTACTGAGCTGGTCAGTTACAAAGGAGCATTTTCAGGCACAGAAAATTGCACAATTAGTACAAACTATTGACAGTGTTTTCTTTTGCTTGTCAGGATAACATCTCTCCTGTTCAAGTTCACGTGGAAGCCAGCTGTTCTTCCATAAGCTGGGTTGAAAGATATTTTATCATGAGTCATACAGTTAAATATGGCAATAGCTAGGTATGGTCCTACATCCTCTCCACATGGCTGGCACCATTTCCTCAGAGCAGCACCTTGTACCTGGCTAGAGACACAGGAAAAGGCCAGTGACATCTCAGGACTCTCCAGGTGATGTTTCTTGCAGTCAGGGGGTCATTCACTCTCTGCTCTGCACAGCCTTCTCAAGAAGACTTGCCTTTTTTTTTTTTTTTTTTTGTGCTACTACAGATATTTGCCACTTTAAGTTGGGCTACAAGATTCAATTGCTGAAATAATCTTGCCCTCCTGCATAACAATATGTTTTAAAATGAGAAAATACCATGACAATCTCTGTCGCTAAAAGAAAAAAGATTTCTCCATAAAACTCTATCCTTAAACACATGTATCAATTATTCACCTGCTAATAGCTGTATCTAAAAACCCATTCAGCTTTCCACACGTCGAGAAGGCAGGAACAGATCTTCAATTTGGATTAGAGGAATTAAGAGTTTGCATGTTTTGTGCAAGTGAGAAGGAGGCACACATATGTGGTGTGAAGATGATAAAAGTAGCTTAAAAAAGATTTTAAAAAGAAGTAACAATGTTTGGTTTACAAGAACAGAAGTGATGAGCTAGTAATTTTATTTTTGACTTTACAGATCATAAATTGAACTATTTTTTAGTAAAATTGTTCTGTAAGATAATTAAATTTTGATTTTTTTTTCTGAATTAATAGTAAAGAAGCATATAAAAATTAAGCCACATTGACTTCCCAAATGTTTTGCATTCAGGAACACAGGTAACAATGTTGGCCTGACATTGCTAATGGTACAGGATGGAAACAAACAAGAGGTAGTCTGATTTCTCCTGGACCAGGCCACGTCGATGCACCAAAGCTGCTGTGAAAAGAATTTGTTGACACCTCTGTGGGTCACAGATATTTACAAGGATCAGTCAGAGATATTTATAAGGATCACCTTGTAAATATCTGTGATTAGCTTATGCCTTGAAATTCCCTAAAGAACTGCCGGGAAGAAAGGCTGCAAACACCAGTATGAGATACACAACCAACCTCCTGGCTGAGGAACAACCTCCCCAGCCCTCCCACCTCGCTGGTGACCTGCCTGACTTTTGAGGTGTTGCTCGACTTGTAAAGGGAACATTTACAGTGCCACTGCTGACAAAGGAGTAATAAAGAGGAATCTCGCCTCCATGAACAAGGGGCTCTCTGCCCTTCACGTTAAAGCAAAAACTAGAGAGAGAACACGGTGAGATGCTTCTCTCTCGAACCGTCGTGGCTAATCGATTAGGACTCACTGCAGGGTATCGAATGATGCCATTTCTTTTCTGTGCTACCCACGAGGCACGTTCAGCAGCAGGTGGAACTTTGAGAACGCTCCTGGAGAGGGATGCCCCGTCCCTGGCAGCGCCCAAGGCCACGCAGGATGGGGCAGCCTGGTCCAGCGGGAGGTGTCCCTGCCCACGGCAGGGAGGTGGGAACGAGACGTTCTTTGAGGTCCTTTCCACTCCAAGCCATTCCGTGATTGTGCGATCCGGGGAGAAGCCCGCGCGCTGCCGAGCGCCGTGAGGGCGGTCCCGCGGCGGGGCAGGAGCGGGAGGCCCGGAGCGCAGGCGGCAGCCGGAGGGGCCGCGGGAGGGCAGAGGCGGGGCCGGCCGGGGCACTGCGGAGCCGGCGCGGCGCTCACCGGGCGGGGACTGCACCTTCGCCGCCGCAGCGCGGCGCCGCCCCCGGCCCCGCCACACCTCCCGCCCCGCCGCCCGTCCCCCCGGCCGTCCCCCCGCTCCCCGGCGGCGCGGCACCCGCTGCCCGCCCGAGCGGCTCTGCCTGCGCCGCCCCGCCATGGAGCAGGGGCCGGCGGGGGGCTCCGGCCCCGCTGCCGCCGCCGCCGCTGCCTTTGCCGCCGGCACCGGGGGTCTGCTGCTGCCCCTGAGCGAGACCGAGCAGCAGCGCTACTCCGAGCTCTTCTCGCGGTGCTGCCCGCCCCCAGAGGCGGCCGCCGGGGGGAGCAGCGTGGGCGAGCTGTTCCGGGCCTCGCAGCTGCCCCCGGACACGCTGCACCAGGTGGGTGCGGGGCTCTCCGGTCCGGCTCCCCCCGGAGCTGCGGGGCGCGGGCGGTTCGGAAGGTGCGGGACGGTACCGGCTCCCGCAGCCCTTCGGGAGAGGGGCTGGCGCTGCCTCCGCCGGCAAGCTGGGGGCTGCGGGCGCCGTGTCGGCGGCGGGGCAGAGCGGAGCGGGGCCGGTCCGGTCCGTGCGGCGGTGCTGGGCTTGCTCCGTGCCCGCTTGCCTCCTCCCGACAGGCGCTGGCAGTGCCGGGGCAGCGCTCCGCGGTTCCGAGGGGTTCTGAGGGCCGGCCGTGCCCCTCGGTGCCGCCCTGTGCCGGGCTGCGCTCACGCGGGCTCTCCCTGTCAGGTCGGTGGTGCCGTCGCCTTTCTCAAAAAGGCCCCGAAAGTCGTAAAAGCAGTTGTATGAAAGGACGTGCCATGTGCTAAATTCCTGATTTGCCACTGAAGGCTCTTTCCTAAATGTTGTTTCAGCGGATAAAAAGTCCGCGGGTAAAATGATGTTGCGGTGTTTTCTGTCAGTTCTTGAGCGCGAATCGAGGGTGCGAAGTGCGGGGCTCTCCCTGGTAAGAGCAGCAGAGCCCCAAAGTGTCCCCAACAGGGGCCATGGGGCAGAGCTATTGGAATTATTCCTGACTTCACACCGCAACACAGAGCCCTCCTGCCTTTTGAGGGAAAGCTTGTCCGGGGTGGCAGAAAGCTTGTGCCAGCCAGTTTCCAGGAACAGGGAGGAACCGGACTTGGGTCCTCTCCACCTGCGGATTGGTAATTTAACTAACACACTGTAGTTACCTCATACTTCCTGAACAGAGATAGAAGATTACTGATTGTTTATTTATTTATTAATTTAACTTTTATTTCCAGGAATTTAGTTCTTCAGTAGCTTTTACTGATCAAGCAGGAAAAAGTTACAATGAAATAGAAATCAGGTACCTAGGCACTGCCCAAAGGTACTGAGCTCTGCTGCTGTCCTGGTAGCTGGCAGCTCATCTCAAAATGGGTTATATAAATTCGTATTGCACAGGGGATTCTGAATGAAAATTGTGGTGTTTCAAGGATATTTTTCTTCCTATTTGTGCTCTTTACCAGTTCAGTTAAACAAAAATCTTACCAAGCACTATATTACTGCCTTGTATTGAGCCACAGTGTGACCTTGGTCTTGCAGGTGAAGGGAGTAGTGAAAGTAGAGATTTCGCACAGATCCAGCACCAGGAGTGTTCTTCCTCTTTCCTCTTTTTGCGAAGAGGAAGAACAGGACATTTAATTTCAAATAAAAAGGCTTATCTAAATAGCCACTTAATTTTTCAAAGTATGGAAAAAACCCTCATATTTTAGCTATGTAGTTTCTTACCCTATCATTTAAGTGAAATTTATCATTTTGTTATTATCATAGTTTGTTTTCAGGGTTGCTTTGGTACTAATGTGCGATTTAAGCCTGGAAAAGGGTCAGGTATTGATTTTGGTTTGGTTTTGGGGATTTTGTTTTTGGATTTGTTGGTTGGTTGGTTTTGACATTCAAGGATTTTTTTAAACTATTATTTCCAGGTATATTTATGCTGTGGTGAGAACATTACTGGCAAAGAAGTCTGTAATTGGCTTCAGGAATATTCAGATAATAAGTCCTGCGGGATCTGGGTCTGTTTTTCTTTTTCCTTCCTTCCCTCCCCCTCATGTTTATAGGGCACTAATCACAGTGGCATTCTGCTCTTCTGCTGGTGTGCCTGTCCTCAGAACCCACCCCTGTCAGGTATTCTTACATTTACTGAGACTTCAGGAAAAATGAATTAATGGAATGAGTTAAAAAGAATAAATTGCAAATGGGGATATTTTAATAGGGAAAATCCCACAATGTTATTTGAGATATTTTTCTGATGTTTCGTCTTACTAGATTCCAAAAATGCAATTGAATATTTTCCCATTAAAAAATCCTACTGTTCTATCAGTTAGGGGAGCAATACACAGAGATTCCTGGTATTCATTTTCTGCTAGTACAGGGAACACCTATTTTAGGCCAAGACAGCTCATTTGGGTTAAGATAAAATGCTTTCTTTGAAATAATTTTTGAGTATGAACATTTTTTGGTCTTTTTTAATGCTTTTCAAAATCCCCATCTGTCACTTTTACTGCTTTGTATACAGGCAGCATCCCTACTGACTGACTGAGAAATGGTCATGCTGAGTTTATTCATGTCAGAAATGGGGAGATTTGGTTTGGAAACCAATTCTGGATTTCTACTAAGCAGAGCCAGCACAGTCCAGAAGGTACTTAACACAGTTCTCTGGCCTTGCATGGGTATAGCAAGAGACAGTTATGGATGGTTTTGTAAGCAATGTGCAATTTGCAGCTTTTTATTCTCAAAGCATTCATTGAGGAGTGGTTTTCCAAATCAGGATGCTTCCAGAAGTGACATTTAGTGCTGTGGCAGTCTCAAACCTGAGCTGTTGTCTTCAGTTGTACTTGTGGGATAAATAAGTGGGATAAATCTTTGAGAAGGAAGGAGCTTTTCCTTATACTCTTTGATTGAGATTTATTACTCATCAGGATGATGCTCACAAGCATCACAGGAAATCTGCCTCCGCTTCCTTACCTGTAATGGCAGGGTTTGCTGTTAAGACAAAAATCAGTGGGTGCATCCTGGCTGGAGTAGTGCCCTTTGGGATGTCAGTTCCTAGGGGAAAAGCAGTGGTGGGTGCTCTCAGACAGCAAACAGACAAGGCTCTGGTTTGGTTTAAAGGTTAGCTGGTTAATCCAAGAAGTCACATGGATGAAATAGGCTAGGTAACAGAGAGCAGGTAGGGAATGCCAGAGCATGTGGCCGAAGAGGAAATGCTGGAATAGATGGAAAAAATCCAAGAGCAGCCGGGTCAGTCGGAGCAGATGGCGTGCACCCGAGAGTGCTGGGTCTTGCTAAGAATGAAGTGATTGAACACAGATTCATTACACCCAGGCTCATTAAAAGCAGCAATTCTGCTGGGCAGTAGGGCTCAGCTGAGCTTGTACTGATTTTGCTTTACTTACAGACAGGATCGAACAATGAACTCAGCAAGTTATTTCAGTTCTGGAAAAAAGGTTGCAGTTAGCACTAAAATTAAAAATGTCAGACACTTCACAGGACAGAGAAGGGCATGACAGGGACAGAACAGCGTGGTATAATCATACCTCCCCAGTGTACTGGAAGTCTTTGGCTAGACATATTGTTTGGTTAAAGGCAGAGCTATTAAGATTGCATTTAGACTTGAACAAAACCTATGGCAGATCTTTTACCAGGGGCATTTAAAGTAACTCTGCAAAATGTTTGCAATTATTTGCCTGAAAGGTCTGTCCTGGGTTGTTTTTATTTTTTACAATATTTATGTTGAAGGAGAAGGAGCAGACTGGTCATGCACCAGGCACTTACGCAGACTGTCAGAATGAGAAGAAATTCAACAGCATCTGCTGGATTTATATGAATGCAAATGTGTTGATTAGGTTGAAAATGGTGTTCCCTATGGTTTAGGCTCCTAACAAAGGAGAAAAGAACTGAATTTCTACAAAGAAAAAAAAATTGAAAAAAGTAAATGTTTTGAACACATTGGGCTCACAAAGTCAATGATCCTACATCATGCTTTGTTACATAGATCAGTATCAGTAACCCTTCTAATGAGGGGAAACAGCAGGCAGAGGTGTGGGAGGAAGGCAGGAGGCACCACTGTTGGTCATCAGTGGATTACTAAAGCAGGTCTGTGTGGCCATGTGGGCAAACTCTCTGGGGGTTTGGGTCTATTCCTTGTTAGATCTGTTGGATTATGCTCCCCAAGTGCACTGGATGTCAGTACCCCACACTGACAGCTGTGCCAGGTGCTGACAGCGTCTGGTTTGCCCAGTCTCATTGGGGGCAGCTGATTTGTGACCCTGTTTTGGAGCTGGCCACCAGCAAGGACATTCAGCCTCGGCTGCTTGAGTCTGGGACCCCAAGTGTGCCTGTGGTGGCTGCCAACTAACAGGGGGCTGATGTCTGCAGGCATCTCAGATAAAATGATGCTTTACAGAGTCACTGCCCTCTGATCAGCAAAGGCAAGGTACCTTGTGCTAGTTTTACTGTCTGTTGACATTACTATTGTCTCTGAATATTTTGTCTTAAGAAATTGAGGAGCAGAATTGGACTCAATATTTACACTAAAATGCATATTTCTTTTCATTCGTTTCCAACTTATTAATTCTCGCTTGGTTGTCTGACAGTATCTTTAATTCTCACTTTTATAAACCCTAATCTTATTGGTGGACTTGGCACTATCAGTACAGAGATCCAATTTTCTTAAGAAAACGCATTCTTTCCTCTGCAAACGAACACACTGTGTTATTTTGAGCTCCAAGGATGACAAGTACTAATTGTGTGATGCTGGAGCTGTACAGGCACTGCATTTTTTAGCTGGGACTCTCCTTCCAGCTCTGTGAATAGGGAACACAGACGAACGGTCGTGCTTGTCTTCCACAGACTTCGTGAGTTAACTTGTGTTTATTGTGCCTTGTCTCTATCGCTACAACTCTACACTTTAACTGTATTATGTTCAAAAAGCAGAAGTGTGAATAGGCTAAAAAAAAAATGGTTAAGTTGATATTTCTTTGGAAAAATGCCAGGAGGGATTGGCTTTCTGAAATTTGTTTTTCTTCATTCCCCAAGTATAAGTTATTACCTGCATGATAGCTGGGGTGGAACTAACAGTCTGCTTCGAACAGGCAGAAAGGAAAAAGAGCTGTGGCAGCTACAATGTGAGCTGTTTGAGTGAGGAAAGTCTGGACTCAGTGTTACTTTACAAAAACCAAGTTCCCTCTGCTGCAGCTGTTGACAGAACGTGGCATTATGTTTGTGCTGGCTGTGTGATTTTGCTGAGTGAACAGTTGATCCATAAAAAAGTGGTGTTAGAGAGAAGTTGCATCCTACTGACGTCTTTGGGTCAGGAAAAAGCCTGGTACATCACCATGTAAGCACTGCAGCAAGAGGAGCAAAGGGAAACTGACATTTCAGCGTCAGTGTTTCTGACCACAATCTCCTGAGTTGTCATTGCCTTTCTAGAATCACAAGCAAACTTGTGTTTATGTAAGTAGGAAAATAAAAACCCAGATGTAAAAGCTGCAGCGGTATTGTTAATGAGAAAATTTCTAACTAGTAACAAACTAAAGGGTAAAACTTAACCTGGAGCTATCTTGCTGATGTGTTCCATAAAAAAATATAAAATGATGATCTTAATACATCTTGAAACTATTTTTTATGATGTAAACTCTCACTTCATAGTTGCTGCTTACACAAGATTAGTAGTTTTGACTGCCTCAGTGTTGACATACACAGTACATGATTTGTAGAAGCCATTCCTTCCAAGTGTGTTTCAAATCACACTGTAAAACAGACTCTTGGACCTGCTTGTCACAGACATCCAGTGGGATGCTCAGGGCCTGCAGCCTTCAGTAATTAACACTCATAACAGCCAAGTGTCAATTAATTATTGAATATGCCAAGAAAATAATGCTTTGCTGTCCAGTGACTTCAAATAACACAAAAGGGGTGAGGGAAGAAGATCCACTGGGGTGAAAAAGAGTTAACTTTTTTCATGAGAGGTTGCTGCAGTATGAGGTGGGGACAATGAAGAATGGTTTTCATTTTTGTGTTTCAGTAAGTGGTTTTGTCATGGTACTTACATAGGTGCAGTGGGGTTCACCAAACAGTTGAGTATAACCTCTTCTAGTCTTGTGTATCTCTACAGCACTCTGCTGTCAGTACTGTGATGTTTATACACAGATTGATGGTGTTGCCACAGTCTGTTTTGCAAAGGAGATGTTGAACACAATTCACTTCAGTGGCTGAATTTGGCTCAACAACCCCTGTGAAAGAGGGATAGTACAAAGTCTGAAAATATGAATTTAGCTGAGCTGAAAAATGAATTTACAGAGATGGAACAAACATTTCTTAAGCAAGGAATCAGGATAAATGACCTATTTAAAATACTATGATATGAGAAATACATCTGATATAATATTTGTAAAGCAAGATTCTTTGATGTATTAACTTCTGAACATACCAACAGTATGGTAAAATAAAACTTTAATGAGCCATATGTGCTAGTTCAACTTTTGAGACAGTCAAACAGTTTAACAGCTGAGTTAGTGGATAATTAACTAGAAAAGGTTGCTGGAGTGGAAAATCAGCTGTGGGCATATAGCAATCCCCTCTTCCTGAACAGAGGGAATATTTTCTTTATCCATTGTATTCAGCAGCATTATTGGGTGACACTACATAAAACTGGGAACTCTGTAGGGAATAACTTATTTTTGGTTGTAATTTTTTTAAATTTCACTTTTATTTTCTATTCCTGCCTTTTAGATAGGATGACGAGGTGGAAAGTTGTGGTGGGATGAGATCCATTCTGTGACCTGGTAGGAGATAGGGACCAGAAATCATCAACTAAATCATTAACTGCAAATTATATTTACTTCATTTATCAATGTGTTTGAAAGGCAAAATGTGTTTATAAAGTTCCAAATCTTTGTATATATGAGAAATGCGTAGCTTTTGGTTTTTCAGCAGATGAAGACGTATTTTTAAATGAATTCCAGTTTTCAGCTAAATTTAACTTTGCATATGTCATACATACCCACACAAGTAGGTGTGTCTCTTATTAACAATTATAATGGAGCAAATTTCGTATTATAATTAAGAATTAAATTAATTCTTATAATAAAATAATAAAATAATTAAATGAATTCTTATTATAAAATAAGTATTTAGATGTTTATTAGGTGATGTGGTTGTGCAAATATATTTTAAATTATTACTTTGTGGTAAGAGCCAAAATGTTACAGTAATTTTTTTTTGTAAACATAAGAGTCTTGTTTTAATGATGACCAACTAACAAGACAGGTCTTTATCTAGATAAGTGTGAAATTAAGCTCTTACCTCTTTGGACTTAAATAATGCTTTAAGTAGCTTATTTTTCCCATGAACCTGCCCTGCAAGCACTGCAGTTCAGACACCTGGTGCTGCCAGTTGCTTCAGACTGGGTGGGACATTTGCAGAGGGGTGTTGAAGGTGTTGAAGAGGTGTTGAAGGTGTTGCAGGGGTGTTGAAGGTGCTCCTCTGTGCCCTGGCACTCTCTGGTCTGGAGCAGGCTGCTGAGAACCACTCTGAGGTTACACAGTGTGGTTCCAATTATCTCCTGTGCCTGTTTGGGCCATGCAGGCCTTTACAAGGAGCACACATTGCTGAGCAGAGCTACAGCAGTGCCCCAAGTTCAGCACTGCAAAAAATGGGGGATCTGAGTAGCTTCTGATAGCTTGACTACCAGAGCACATCTTCAGTGTTTTCTTCTGCTTTACTTTTTATGTCTGTAGGATTTTTTTCTGCCCTGCAGTATTTCCCCCATCCAAAAAAGCTGCAAATATTGGTTCTAGTATTTTAGCCCTGCACCTGTGTAGTCCCCCAGTATGAACATGCAAGACTGGGTTGGTCCCCTTCACTGTCAGGAAGTGGTGGGGAGATGCTCCTTTGGGCCAAGCCATAATAAAGTGCTGGATTTGGGCCTCATAATTCCCACTGCCTTGGTGGCACTGAAGGTTTAGTGTTGGCTAATGGGAAATGCTTGGCTGAGCTTGAATTCAAACTGTCTGAACATGGCCCATGGTGTCTGCTTGCTCACTCTGAGTCATGAAGCTGAATTCTACTTCTGATAGCAAATATCTGTAGCATTACTTTATTATGATGATTATAAATTTCAAGTGGTTTTTTGGTGTGAGCCTTTCAAATGAATGCACTTTTTTTTTTTAATAGTTTCTTTTTCTTAAAGTCTCTTTCCACACCGAGAAACATTAGATCAGCTTTGGCATATGCAACATTTCACATTTCATGCATTATTTACTTCTGGCATAATTTACACAATGATGTCCTATGGAAGCCAAGATGATGGTATTGGGAACAAAACAATGTGTCTAATCATTTGCAAAACAGGGTGACTGCTGTGGGCTAACAAAGAGAGTCAGAATTATTTTGTTGTGAACAGTAACAGCAGTGAAACAGTAAGAGGTGAAGTACTTTGAGATCCCAAATGCCAAAAATAAGAATAAAAGGGGAGGGAGGCCAAAACTCAATTGTGTGATTCTGTATGTATTTATTTTTTTTTTTATAAGAACATCTGTGTATTTTAATAGCCATAGGCTGCTTTTCCTTTACTGTGTACAGATAGAATTGCAAATACAAATTGTGGTAGGAAATGTGCCATAAATGCTGACATACTGTGCACAGGCACAGGAGACAGTGTAGTGTTTGACAGTGTTGCTGTTTTGAAATCCTGTGCTCTTTTGCTGAATCAAGGACAAACGTTTGGTTTGGACACAAACAAGTAGATTCTCACTGACAGAAGGATGCATTTCTGCACATAAGGTGCAATCGTGTTGGGTGGAATTGTGATAATTTTAGTGTTTTGTTTAGTGGTGTGGAAGAGAGAAAATTTAACCTGCTTTTCCAAAAGATGTGTTGATTCCAGGTAGAGGTAAATGGGATATAAGATCAAGGAAGGGCAGGAAGTGTCTTCAGCATACACCATGTGCAATGGAATTAGCAACAAGGGCACACCTTCACTTAAGAAAACTTGTGACAACTCTTCAATCTTATAAAAGTAGTCCATAACTGTCAACTAAAGAAGGGATTTAATACATGTTATTGATTAAGACAACTGCACAGCTGTAGAAGTAAATGTTTTGTGTGTTTCTGCATTGTCTTTAAAAGGACCCGCTGTAGTTGTAAGCAGTAGGGAAGTGAACTCAGGAAACATGCCAAATATGATAAAACAGGAGGGGTACAGGAAACATCAAGGTTTTATTGGGGTAGCCAGTCCAAAAGTCACATAACAGTAACTGTGGAAGAAAGAAGCTCATTTGAAAAAAAAAAAGTGATGGAGTAGGAGATATGTCTGTAAGAAATTTGTTTGTGGCAAAAAGGCATAATGTGTCACAGAATTTCTGTTTACTTGTGTATTAGTTAAGTCTCATTTTGTCTGAGAGCAGAACAAAACCCAGAACTGCATTTTTATGGGAAATGCCAGAATTTGTTCCTGTCTTCTAGGGAAAATTTAATAATGTTTGCACGAGAAGTTGCTTTGGAAATGTTAAAAAACTTGTAATTTGTTGAATTAAATCAAAACCCTTTGTTTTGAACTGCTTGGATGTTGAAGCATTGTGACACCTTAAGCACATGAATTTTGGGAAAGAGGTTGTTCGTGTGCATCACCTCTAGTTCCTTTCTGTTCCTTACACTAATTCTGCCCTTACAGGTAAAGTGGTGGTGGCCAGGCAGAGCCTGTTCAGAGGGGAGACTGTGGTGCCTCAGAGATGTCGCCTGCTGAGGAGCCACAAAGGTGTGAAACATCAAAACAACAGCTTCCATGGGGCTCTATGGTTCCTTTGTGTTAAGGTGACCTGGAAAGAACCCATTTCATTTCCTGGTAGAAATTTGAAAAGTTTATTGGAATCCAGTTAATTGGAATTGGTTTGGGTTTTTTTTTCAGGAGAAGATTCAAGATGTTGCAGTATTTTCATTTTGTCTGGTTCAAGATGACTGGATCTGGTGGCTACCATCTAGCTGGGGAGGATTTCTCACCTTTTGCATGCAGTGTTTGCTGCTTCCTGGATATTAACTCCAGTGGTTTTTGCAACTTTAAATGATTTCTGCCCCTGCTTTTGGGGTGAGGGAGACACCAGCTGTCAGATCTGCCATGCAGCATTGTCCATAACTCATTCTGATAAGCAAGAAACAAATATTTAAACCTCTGAAGAATGAGCTTATCCTCTATTCTTGCTGAAGGTTGTAGAAGACCTAGATAGTTGTAGCTGCTAGAAGTGTTCTCCTATTTAGCTAACATGGACATGTCCCCTGCCTTCAGGCTGTCTCTTTTGTAAACTCTGATTTCGGTATTAATGGAAACAAATTTTCCTTTGGACCTAATATATGGTAATACCCTTTCAAAGAAGCATGAGAAAGAGAAGCAAGCCTATTCCAGAGCAGGTAGTACATTTCTGTGGGTCATGGTGGGCTGATGTCTGGGTTACTGGCTGGGTTCCTTTCTGGGTTTGGTACTTGTGAAATTCATGCATCCCAGCAGCTTTTTGTGCTTCTGGTGCACATAAGGAGATCCCTTATGGTGCTGGTTGGAAGCATAAAGAGTAGATAGGCTGAAACAAGTTTTCCCTTTTAAGAATGTATAAACAAAGACCTCATCTGAGGCTGAGGGAGATGAGTAGAAGCAGGACAGCAGTGAATGTCATTGCAAGCAGTGGATGTGAAAGAGATTGAGGGAGCCTGAAGGAGTCATCCTGGTGGCCAGTGTGTATTGGGACTTCTCTTTGGGAGGAGATCAGGAGGCAAAAATAAATAAAACCCAATTATTTTGTTAACAGCTGCTCTCTGTTGTTGAGTAACAAAAGGCAGGGTCCAGGAAGCTGCTTGTTTCTGGTTTTTATTAGCTGCTTTAGGTATCATGGTGATGAGCAGGTTATAAATATAAATATCTGCTGCAGAAGGAAGATGAAACAGGCTAGAACCCAGTGACCTTTAAAGAGAGATAACATAACGTTTAAAACTCTGCTGAGATCTGAAGCTTCCTAGAGTCTTTGGGTAATCTCTTGGAAAGCCTGGCAACAGCAAGAGAAGCACCAAACCACAAAACAAATAAACAACCCCTCAAAATTCCCCCAAACAACCCCAGTTTTGGAACCAAAATCTTAGCCAGTTTTTAGGTTGAGTTTTTCACGAGGTGCTGCCAGGGTTAGGAATGAAGAGAGCCTCAGCTTTCTGTTTTCTGTGCCTTAGATGTATGATGGAGATGTACCCCTGTAACAAATAGTTATGCTTGGGGTTTTTTGCAGTTGTATTGTACCCTGCTAATACCCTCGCTTAGCCATGGACTTCTATTTAAAAACAGCACTATATTATCATTCTGGAGATACAGTGTACCTCTAAAATAATACATCTGTGAAGTCGTATCTGTCAAAACATGCTTTGAGTGTTGTGAGAGGAAGGAACCAGGATGGGGAGCCCTGGGGTTGACTATGTTGCAGCACCTGCTGCCTCGCAGCCTGACAGGTACCAGGTTCACTGGCCAGAGCAAATGTTGCAGAAAAAGAAAGAGCAGCATTGGGCAGTACTGATGTCAGCAGGAAAATAATTCTTAGTGTTATTTACATCAAGTTATCAGTCCCTTATTTTCTTTCTCCCTCTCTCCTCCCCCTCCTCCACCCACAGCTGTATTATAGTAATTATATCTTTTATTTGATCTAGTCTAAATCAGGACTGTCCTTGAGGAGTATATTCTCCAAAGGAGTATTTTTCCATAGGAAATACTCATTAGCTGTTTTTAGATTGCATTACTTACTATGCATATGTTTGATTGCAGGGGAAGTGTGCAAGAGGTAAAGCTTTAGTTAAGCCTAGCAAGGCACTCTGTATTCAGTATAACTACTGAATTTAAATCCTGCAACAATGAGATTACTCTGGAAATGGAATGAAGGTCTTCTGTTCAGGTACTGAAGGATGGACCTTAAGTGAGGGAGACTTGCAGAAGGGCAAAAGTAAAAGAGGCATTTGTGAATATTTTTTCTTTTTTTTTTTTTCTTTTATCCTTACTATATAGTTTAAATTATTTGGCAATATGTGAGTGCACATATAAGTCACCATCTAATTAATAGCTGAGCACCACAGTACTTTTATAGTCCTTCTAGTAAGGTCAAGTTAAGTTTCAAAACATTGGTGTTTCACATTTTAATGAAAAGAAAGAGAAATGATGTGTCAGGAGCTGTAGATGTGAAATACATTTAAGAAAGTGGATGAGTAGTACTGTCTAGCTTTATGTGTTCCTGTTTCCCATCCATATGGAGAATCCTGGTAATATTTAGGCCCCTAAATTGGGAGTTGTAGGACCATCCTATGATCAAATTTGCATTGGCCCAGAAAAGCATTTCTGCAGTTTTCCCAGCACTGTCTCATTGAATGGCTTGGGTCATATGGGACTCTACAGATAAAGACTTTATTTGGAGCAGTGAAATTATTTGGGCCAACTTTAAATACCTGAAATTCTGCTTTGCTTCCTGATTACACTTTAGGGGAAAGATTGTACAGAAATTTTCCTTTGTAGAAGAATATTAAGCTATTTCAAAAGCATTTCACCATTGCTCTAAGGTGGCCAGGGCCATAGTTTTATAATGAAAGAGCATAATGGAGTTGTGTAGTTCCAAGGAAAGGTGTGTTTGAAGCATAAGGTAATACACATTGCCATAGTGGACCTCTTCCCAAACTTAACACCTAAAAAAAAGTTTAACTTCAAATGGCTTTTCAGTACTATGTCATGTAAAATGTTTTTTTTGCTCTGCTGCTGATGTTTCTATTCTGTTAGAATTGTCTGTCAATGCTTTAATGATAGTCTTGCTCTCTGTTGAGTTCCCCTTTTCTTGTGGTCTATCTAGAACTGCTGCAAGCTCAATGCTAGAAGTACTTATTTGCAATAGAATATTCAGTTTACCCCTCTGTAGCAGCAGTGGCTCATTTATTACCAAGGTTGCAAGGAGAATGTGAAGGCTATTTATATCCTTGTGTGAACACTCATCAGTCTCATTAACCATTAAATGGTCAGATGGCTGAAGACACCTTTGAGTTTCTGAATGTGCAATGTGTGCTGCAGAAAAGGCATCCCTCATCTGGTTTCACCTTAGGGGCTGGCTTAACATGTCACCCTGTTCTTTATTCAATTCAAGATTTTATCTCCTGCTAGCAGTGACCTATCAACTAATGGTCTGTGTGTTATCACTGTATGACTAACCACAAACCTATATTTCTGAAAGGTTTTGCCATTTCCTACATAGCTGTGTGCTTTCAGAAAAAAAAAAAAAAAGTTATTACTACTTATTCTACTTCACCTTTCTTACTGTAATCTAAAATTTGTCAATTTCCTGGGCTGAGGTTTCTTTGGTCTGATTTTCGAAAGAGGTGAGGCTTGTGCAATGATGCTATTAATTCAGGCCTGTAATAACTTCTGAATGTGTTAACTATTTCAGCAAAATTTCAGCAAAATTTCAGCTAAATTTAGAGACTTTGAAGAGTACCTAAGAGTTATGTGGAAGTCTTAAGTCATCTGGTGAAAGAAAAGCCTATTAATTATGCTGCTGAGAGGAACATTCCCAAAGGAAATAAGCCCAATCCCTATAGGAATATCACCTCAAGACAAGGGTCTAGAGAAAGTTGGGGTTTATTGGTTCTGCTGCTCGAAGACAACTCCTTGACTGATGTTGGCTGCCCAGGGAAGTCAAGTCACTGTCTCTGGAGCAGTGCTGGATTAACAGCTGGACTCAGTTAGGGTCTTTTCCAACCTAAATGATTCTGTGATTCTAAAGAGTGTTGTGGGCATGAGGTTAAAAATTACTGTCAAATAGCATTTAAAACCCACTGTAGCAGTGAGTGGGGAAGAGCAGAGGGGCAGGCGAATGTCTCCCTCTCTGCTCTGTGTCGCTATTTTTGTGCCCCTCTCTGCTCCCCCATCTCTTCCCACAAGGCTCCACCTGCACTGCTCTTTGTTCCCCGAGTTTCCAGCTGGCGGCTTCCACCAGCCAAGAGAGCTGCTGCTTCAGCACTTCTCTGCATCTGCCAGGAAATAAATAAATAGAGGGATGAGAAACGGAAGGGATGCGTTCTTGTTCTTTTTGTCATCTTTACATAGGGCTTTTTTTAAACTGTATGCCTGGCTAAAATGCATTACTTGAGAAGATTTACTTGAAGCGAGAGCTGAATCCTTTTACTTCCTTGGTTTCCTTAGTTTTCTGGCATTAAGAAAAATGCGAGTGCTTGGGCATTGGGGGAGATGGATTCTCATATATTCTGTTATGTAATAGGCCACAGCCACTGAGAGGTTTAATGCTGTCCCCTGAGGGCTTGCCAGGAGTTCTGTTTGCAGGCACACCTTGCTCACTGAGTGCTTTGCAGAAGGACCTGCACCTGCACCCCCATTTGATCACTGCAGGGCTTTGGGAGCTCTCTGTCCTATAAATTCCCTCTAACTCCCCATAAAGCTGAAGACAGTGTGCTCCAGCACTATTCCTGTTCCTTTTGTACCGTTTCTTTCTCCCAGTGTTTCCAGCCTTTGTGACAGCCATCTGCCTGGGAGCTGGAGAGAATATCTGTTCCTTTCCCCACTCCTCCCCACTCCCTTTTTTTTTTTTTTTTTTTCTAAATTGTATTTAGGCTCAGGTTCCCAGTGACCCCAAGTGATGTCTCATATTGTGGATTGATATGAACAGGTAGATTATCCTTGGCACAACAAGGAAATGAAAATGAGCCCCTCACACACAGTGAGCCAGCTCAGGATATTGCATTTGATGGTTGCTTCTAAATTAAATACACAACATCATTGCCATTTGCTCATTCCTCACTCATTTATGTGAGGAGGCATTAATTTCTTCAGCTATGTCTAAGAAGTCTGGGTCATTTAGCATTGATTTCACTGCAGGTTTCAGTGCCTGTGGTGAGAGAACTGCCCTAGTTGTGCTGGTGTGCAGGAAATTCTTCTGCTTGTTTAAGTCTCCTTTGCAGCAAGATTGTCTTATTACAAAACATTTCTCTTGTGATATATCTATCTCATTAATTATCTCCATCTCTATTTCATCCTTAATTAAGAGGATTTTGGAACCTTCTGAAAGTACTTACAAATTTATTTATCTTTAAAAAAATCCAGGGTTTTTTATTATGAGTAAAAATGAGTAATAGACTTTCCTAATTTCTTACTATTCTTGTGCTGTCAGTTTTTCTTTACTTGGAAGGAACATTTGTCTTTTAAATTTTTGTTATAGAAATGTTTAAGTATAAACATTGCAGGAAAGTACTTTTTTTGTATAAAACCAGCACAACTATGCCCAGTGGAATTTAAAAATAACAAACTCCACCATTCATTTCATGGCAGAAGTGTTTTTGCTGATACTAAATCCTGGAAAAATTATGTAAGGTTATCTATTTATGAGCCAAACTTACCTTGACTATGTACCTTTTGACTTTGTAAATGTGTTTTTAGATCTTGAGCTGTGTAAAGTGCTTGTGACGTGGTTTGTTTGAAAGACTATGTGGAATGCAAAATAATTTCAGAGGATGTATGCTTGTGTTTAACCAGCCTCCCCAGTGTAGAGGGATGTTTGTGCATGTTCTGAAAATGCCAGGACTGAGCTTCCTCTGAGAAGCAGGATACAGGCAATGGGCAATGCATACCTTCATCCCTGTAGCCCTGCTCAGCTGGGTCTGGGTATTCCTCTGCTCTTCATTACTGACTCTGCTGCTTTTGGGGCAAGAAGCTGGTAGGGAGGAAGACCAGTGAATCTGGAGTGGTCAAGGATCACTTTAGTGTACAAAAGGAAGAGGGTTTGGTCATTAGTAAGAGAGGCTGCCCAGTGAGACCAGACTTCGTAGTTTTCACTTTTCAAAGCATTACAGGGAATAAAACAAAGCATAATCAGTAAAAACATGTCTGAGGTTTTTTTAGATGTCAGGTGTCATTGAAAATCAGTGATCTTCCTCTACTTTTTTCTTTAAATGGCTGCTGAGGTATGGACCAGTGGACACAGCCTTGTCTTTCAGGCCTTAGGACTTGTGTCCTCAGTTCCCCCTGGGTTGCCATCCCTTCTCCTGGCCTTTCACACAGCCTTTTCATAGGAAAGGCAAGTGGCAGCCTGAGCACAGTGTAGCACTTTTCATGGGCCAGTGGTAGCAGAAGCATTAACTGGTTCAGAAACAGCTTGTGACACCTGATGGCTGTGTCAGCACAGAGAAGGGGCTGAGCTGCATCAGCAGTGCTGATAAGACTGTGAAAATCATGGTCTGGGAAATGCTTTTCTTGACACCTCTGCCCTTCTTTCAAACCAAATGGACACCAAAGCTTATGAGTTCTGAAAAGTGTTGGAGAGAGTATTGTATGGTGTGATAACATCAACCACATCTTTACAGGAGGCTGAATAATCCACAAGCATGGAAAGGACCTTGGACCATCCCTAAATAGCCTTTCATGCCCATAGCAAAATCCCATTGCCATGTATTGAGCAATTTGTTAATCCTTGGTGCTAACTCTACAACTTCTATAGGTAATGGACTCTACTGCTACCTTATCTTTGGGTTCTAGGTGGTTTTAAACCCTGATGTTGTTTGTATCCGGTGTAAAGAACAATTATTCCTCTCCTTTTTCAAGCCTACTGCTACCATGCCTCCTTTTAGTTTAGTGCTGCAAACTGACATTCATTTACATTTGGACGTTCCTGCAGGATGTCTCGGGAAAGTGCAAGCAGAGAAAGTTTTTCATCAAGAATCTTCAGGTAGCATTTTCTAGTAAGACAGAAAACCAGGCAAATGGTCACATCAGATGTCAGAATAAAGCCCAGATGGAAGTGATTCTTCAGAGAAGTGGGAATTCCACTGTGGCTCTCCTCTGGGTTCGAGTGGGGAGTCCCTCGTGCCTGAGGCACACTGGTGTGGTTTCAGAGGCCCTGGGGAGCTGCAGTGCCAGGAGAGGTTCTCCCTGTGGACGAGGCTGTACTGCCCATCCTGCTGATCAGAACCACTGACCACAGCCCTCAAGACAGTCAAAATGCATCAACCAGCTGCAGGATTTTACTGTCCATCACTGAATTGTGTCATTGCCTGCCCCAAAACTGTCTCCTTGCCCCAGTGGGCTAATCCATAAAGAGTTCATGAAGAGTTTGAAGTTCATAAAGGCATATTAGCTCCCAGCAAGTCAGGGTTGGAGTTTCTACACATGTGCTGAAATGGTGGATTGTGTTGTGTGGTGTGTTCACCTGTGTTCTTTCCTTTAAGTTCTGATTTTAAAAACATACTACTGTTAGTGGCTTCCTTGCGTGATCTTGTACACTTCTTGTTCCTGAAACCAGCATTGGTTGTGGACCAGAAAATAAAAGCCTTGTAACAGCCCTTAGTGTTCAAAGGGCCCTCAGCTGAAAATACTGGCACCAAACTGAGCAAACAACCCCAAAATTAGGTTTAAAACCCACCCCCCCCTCCACCCTTCCAAGTCATTCCCAGGAAGGGAATGAATTCACAGTAAATTCCTTGTTGAGTTGGAAATGTTTCTTATTAATTCCTTTAAAACGAAGTCATATATGAAGCTCTTGGGAGCAAAATAATGCCATCTCATATGTCTGTCAAGACTTACAGAAGATCAGCAATTACTGTGTAAACAATTTCATTGCCGAATGCTTGATAAGGAGGCTTAGGAGAAATGTTAAACTCTAGAATTGGTTTTTTTGTTACCTTCCATTTAGTTCTGCCTATTCTCAAAGTTTCATCCGATGTGGACTCGTTCAGTGTGTTGGGTTTCCATGTGCTGCACCCTCATCTGTGGGCTGTGTTGTAGGTTGGGACCCAAATGGAATATAAATGTCTTGCTCAGGAGTCCAATGTGAACCCTTCCCAAAGTTGTTGTAGAAAATTAGTTTCCTCTGGGAAGTGTCAAGGTTTTTAAAGTTACTCTGTGGAAGTACCTACAGCTTTTTTAGCAAGAAGGGAAAAAAATAAATCTGGTATTCTTATGCAATCTGAATTAAATTTGTACTGTTGATGTGCAATAAGTGCAATTATATACCTCATTAAAAGTTCTTGTTTAAAAGGACAAAAGGTTTTGTATTCTTTCAGTCTGAATTAATTCCTTTTGACATTCAAGTATAGTGCCAAACATTTTCAGTGTTGTGGGAATTATTATTCTGAAAGCAGTTCTGAGGAATTTAAAACAATAAGAGCCTGGGTATGGTGCCCAAATATTGTGACATTAGAAAGAAAGGTACAGAATACAAATAAATTCTGTTATAAACTGTAGTTTAATTGAGTCATTTTTGCATGACTTGTTCATTGTGAATAAAAGGTTTTCTGTATTTCTGAATCTGGAAGGATGAAACATACAGGTAAGCAAATAAAATTCTAAAAGGGCATGGCTATTTTAAGAAAAAGGCTATCTTTCTGAAAAATATTTTTTAATTGGTGTTACTAACTGTATTATTTATGTGGCATTTTGAGTGCTTTTTCCTGCATAATGCATTGTGACATTTGCAATTGTCACAGTTTTACTGTAATTGTTTGCATAGGAACATACAGATTATCAGTCAATTTATGTAGTTCTAAGGGTCTATTTGAGAGAAAAAAGTAGCACAGTTTGTTTTTTGTCAGAGTTAAAATCATCCTCGTTTTGTATGTACCTCAAGATCACCTGAATCTATAGGCACAAAATTCCTCAAAGCTGTATTTTATGTGTCAGCATTAAATGCCCTCTTTGTGCCAGTAAGGTAAGTACAGTGCTGAGAGTCAGAATTATTTGTGACATCAATCCCAAATGGGGTTTTGAAATCATAGTGACTAAATGCAGTGTATCTGCCATACATGTTGAGAAAAGGCTTTTTTTTTTTCCCCAAATATTTTAAGAATTTTTACTTACCAGAAATTTTTCTGAGAATTAGGAAGTTTACATTTTTTGAAATGTATAACGGACAGTGCTGCTTTTAATTTCTTGTTGCTAGTTAGAGTAGGCAAGTTGTTTTCATTCAGAAATACTGTTGTACCATAAGTTATTTTAAAAGTAATTTTATCTTGATGTTTCACTTTTATATACAACCAAAGAGTCTTTCAGATAGTATTGCAAAATTATTTGTTTCTAGAGAAAAAGTGCTTGTCGGTAAATAGTTTGATTTTTTTTTTTCTGCTTAAAACAATTTTTTTAGAGGTTGAAACTCCTCAGTACAGATTCTGTAGAGCAACGTAGAAAGTTATTATGGCTAAGGACTTAAAGAAAGAAGAGACTTCCATTCATGCTTGTCAGCAGTGAGCCCACAACTGTGGTGAGAAGCAGATCATCAGTGGAGGTGCTTTTTTATTTTCTTGGTGGATGGGTCACCAGGAGAGTAGATGTTAAACTGGCATTTTCCCCCTGCCCCTGTGCAAGCCCTAGCAACTTACAACACCTCCCTCTTCCCCCAAAAATTCCCAGTATCTTGCATCAGCCCTTCGCTCCCTGTCAGCCTACCCTCAAAACCAAGGATGAAATGTAATCTATATCTATTTTAAGTATTTACACAGGGAAAAACCACTCCTGATTTCTGACTGTAGACCTGGTTTCATCAGCAAAATAAAACTAAACCATAGTTGAAAAACGACAAGTGAAGAAATGTGGCAATAATGTGTTTACTGTTGTATTCAAATATTTTCCTCTTCCATCTAAACTTACTTTCAGTAAGTTGTCAGTAATAGGAACACCTGAAGTTTAATTTCCCAGTGTAAAATAAAACTTGAGATATCCCAAACTGGCAGCACTTTCTGTGCCAGTCGTGCTGGGCAGCAGCTGGGGAGGTAGAGCAGTATTTGTTAGGTGGGACCAGGGTGAAGGGCAGTGTTGGGAATAGGACTTTCCTTGTTATCTTGCTTCTCATGCCTAACAAAGTGGTTGTTGTAAGTCTGCTAAGCCAACAGATTCCTGTGCAAAGGCACTAAGGGAATTAAAAGCTCAAGCGGTTCCTGCACTCTGAGGAGTTTAAATGGTTTAGTCAAGGAAAATAGGGGAAAGAGTATATATTTGTTAAGTACTTCTGCTTGTTCTCAGTTAGGCTTCAAACTGACTTAGCAGTTAAGAAACACAGGAGTTTTCAACCCTTCAGCTTTCCTAGTGAATTTCCATGGGGTTGTTTTAATGTGAATTTGAGAGAGAAATTTAGAAGAAAAGAATTTCTAGCTCAGTTTTTCAAAAACTATGTGCTTAGCAACGTATATTTTCATTAAAATCGTCTGCAGTTTGTTTTTTTTCTTTTGAGCTGCTGTACTTTGACTCCTTTTGTGAATATGTTGTAGGGTTTAATTGCACGATAAACTATTTGTGCTGCAAGGCTTCTCTTGCATTTAGTGCAGAAATTGTGCAAAGTATAGGGCAGAGGGCTAGGAGAGGGAAGATAGGCTGCTGCCTTTAAGAATTGTTGTGCAACACAGGCTTGGGTTCTGGCATTTAGTTTTCATTTACTTTAAGCAATAATTTGCCTGGAGACTTCTGCCTAAATATAAAACTTCCCAGTATTAAAGAACAAGAAAGAAAATAAAGCATTTGAAAGGAAAAATGATTGCTAACTAGTTCATTCACTGTCCTGGTGCATAGGCTTAATTTTCAATACTGAAGCAAAGTAATGCTAAAAATGAACAGATATTTAGAAAAGCTGCATGTGGCAAGCTTTTGCAAATAACTTTTTATTCTGATATGTAGTAATGTGTACAGATGTCCTTTTGTTTTTCTAGATTAATGCCAGAAAGTCCTGTGAAAGTCATAAAAGCCTTACAGCTAATATTCTTAAATGCTTTGCCTGCTGTGTTTTCTCCTCAATAATGGAGGTGCATTAAAATAAGCATAATGTTAATTGTTGCATTAAGACCAAAGAAATGAGAAACTGAATAATTTTGCATTTCAAATACCTTGAGCTCCTCTTGCACACGCAACTGTGCTGGGAGCTGGGGAAGGTGTTCCAGCAACAGCCTGAGTGGAACTGGTACACGGTTGCTCTTTCCCAGTGCATCTCTGCTGAGTTTCTTTTTCTTGAATGATGGGCCAATGCAAAGTAATTGCTTTATAGAATAGTTATTTAGAGCAGATTGTAAATATCGAATATGCAGCACAACAGAAGACAAGCACAGAACTGCCTTCTGATGGCAAATGCAGACTTATTGTCCTGTTTTTGGGTTATGCTCCATTTGGGAATTGTCCCATTTGATTGCAGAAGGATTTCTTGCAGGGTTAAAGAAGTGCTAGCTGATGTACTTTGTGTCAATCACAAATAGATTTCAGTATAGCTCTTTGTGATTCAGGTCTCATTTGATACAGAATGCGCAGAGTTTTTTGAATTCTGTGTCAGATGAAGCCTGGATCACGAAGAACTACACTTAGAACCTTATAAAATCACTAAGATTTGACTGGACCTATGTTTCTTGCTTTGCA
The DNA here is from genome assembly GCF_028018845.1 of Melospiza georgiana. Taxonomy (NCBI): domain Eukaryota; kingdom Metazoa; phylum Chordata; class Aves; order Passeriformes; family Passerellidae; genus Melospiza; species Melospiza georgiana. Next base: position 103,691,799 of record NC_080431.1, read on the forward strand.
GATAGTAGCACATTTCCTGCAGTGATCATTAGTGCCTTTGGAGAGCTGAAATCAGCATGCAACACTGGTCACAGATTTCTCTCCATTTTACCCATCTCTTCAAAATTGAATAAGTCAGCAGTCTTTTCTTTGCACAATGCTTTAATTTCTCCCTTATTAATTTGCAATTTTGAGCCATAAATTTTTGTCGAAAGTTGTGCCAAGAATGGAGAAATGAAACAGGGATTTGCATACCTATCACAAACCTCTGCCATTGGGTTGCTCCCCTCAGCTCTGCAAGTGTGAGTTCCTTGGTTTGGTGCACAGATTAACCTGTGTGGAGAATTATTGATGTCTTAGAAGTCCAAGGCAGTATTTGACAGTGTTTTGCAAGTGTAAGTTAGGCTATCATTATCTTCATAGAACAAGAGAGAGAAGTTGAGCAGGAATGGCTGCAGCAGTGATGGATCATGCAGCATCTCTGATAGCTGAGAGATAGGCTGCACCATTGAGTGACTTTTGCCTTTCCAGAGTGAGCCAGCCTGAGCTGTTCCACACAAATTGCCATTGACCTGGTGGTTAGAAAACCCTTTGACAGAATTTCACTCCTGACTTACCTCTTTGTCAGTGTATTATGCCCATTTCAATTGAGTGCAATGCTCCTAATAATATGTCAATTAATTTTAAACTGCAGAAATCTTCAGTCTGCCATGAAGACTTGGAAAACAGGCTTCATCACTTGCTCCCTCTGGGGTTTTGGAAAAGGCATAATTTAAAACACTGTAAGACTTTTGGTCTCCTTTTATAATGTACAGAATTTAATTTTTGTAACCACAAATTTAATTTTAAATTAAATTTAATTTAATTTTTGTAACCACATTGGTTAAAAAAAAAGTAGTTTTTAAAAATAGTTTCTGAATCTTTAAAACCATGTTGCTTAAGTTTAATTTTGGACAATTATCTCTTTCTGTAGTGCTATGGAAGATTTTGCAAGACAGTGTTCTTAAGTGGTGTAATATTTATTTTTGCATATTGTGTTGTTTGGGTCTTAGAGTTGTTTTAGGTAATTAAAGAGTAGGGAGGAAATGTAATGAAAAAAGGCATAAAGGTGATGTGGAGCTGAATGTTTAAACACTCATCTGTATTGCACTGGCTGGAGTGGAAAAATCTGGTGTTATAAATTATATATTAAAGAAAAATGTATAAGAAAAGCTTTATTCCATTTCTTTACTGGAGTCCAGTCCCATTGAAAACAAATAGATCCAGAGGGGTCAACTAGAGTTTTGTCTTGCAGAAAAAATCTTGCTGTTGAAGAGTCATGCGTGGGAGAGGCCATCCAGCTTTGATCCATCTGCCAGGCTTTCAAAAGTGCAGTCCAGAAACCTGGAGCTGATAACTTCACTGTATCGTTCTGGCCAGCTCTGCTGTGTATCACAGGTTGGGGTTGGGTCACTATATTTTTGGGGGGTCTGAGAATATTTCCGAGATGCATATCCAGAGTCTCAGCTCAGTTTAGGGTCATTGCTTCTGCTTTAATTTCTTTCAATAATTATGGAAGCTGATTACTACTCTTGCATTTTAAAGGGTTTATCCCAAAAGGAATGGGAAACCTGACTCAATTGCTAATTTTTTAGAGCAAAATGAGCCTGCTCTAAACCTTTATCAGCACATCTCCCAAGGCAGGGGTTTTCCAGACTCCTCTGAAGGCACTCACTCAGGATTATGAGCTCATGGATGTGAAGATCTGCAGCTGGGCACTTTTGGGTGCAGCCTGGCTGCCTGTGCCCTGAGCTGCTGGGGCATTCTGGAAGGCACACAGTGCTGGCAGTGTGGGAATGAGAAGTGGAAATCTCTTGAGCTTTGGACTAGGATTTTGTAAGGGTATGTGGAAGGAAACCTGAAGAACAGATCAATGCACTTACAGTCAGCAGTGCTAGTGCTGCTTGAGGCCAGAAGAGCTTGGCAAAGTTAGTTAGGTGATGATGACTGCTGAAAGGGGAGTTTGATTACTGCCTCTGCCAGTGACCTCTGCCTGTAGCTTTTCAATTTTTCAAAGTACCTCATTATTTGGGTAATATTCTGTGTATTTGAACTCAAAACAGCAGAAAAGTAATGTTTATCCTGAAACTTCAAAAGATTTTGAATTTCTTTACAGGTCTTGTATTGCAATGATGTGAGTTGTCACTAAAACGTAAAGAAGCTAAATGCTGGATTTTTTTTTTTGTAATCTTTCTAAACAATATTAGGTGTCCTCTCTGTTTGATCTTTTGTCATCTACAAACATCTACAACCCACACAAAAGTTTGTCCCACACAATTAAACCATGGCTGTGTGGCTCAGCATCCAGGTGTTTTGTCCCTGTGCAGAGGGGAATTGAGTGAGGTGCCTTGTTTAAGTATGATCAGAGATGAAATATTTAGTTAGATCTAATTTGTGTCCCATCAACAAATAGAAAAATGTTTGCTAAGAAGAAAAGGCTGCCCACCTTCCAAGATAAGTAGAGAAATGTTTTTGCCTGGATATGGGAAGATAAGGGCAATGTCATGAGGTTTGCTGTTGGTCGTTCTTGGTATGCTTTCAGATGTGAGAACGCCTACAAATGGAACAGATTGTAAAGTTATCCTGGCATAGCATCTGAGAGTGAAACTCCTGAAGTATTTCCTTGTAGTTACAAAGAAATGTGGAAATAATAAGGCAGCTGTTGTAGAGGCAGCAGGAGCATGCTGCAGTACTGTCTGTAGGCAGTCCTCTAGACCTCTCGGTGGTGACCTAAAACAGTTTTGTTTTCTGGGGCTCACTTACAGCAATGCACTTACTTGGACAGATTAGGAAAAAGAAAAATTTGACTATAAAGGCACGTATTTTGGGTAGCCTTGGCTTGAGTTTCACAGTAGAACTGTTGAAAGAAATTTCTGATAACAGTTAATTTTTATACTTTTACAAAAAAGATTACAAGCCTTTCTGCCCATTTTCCTCCATATTCTTGACTTCAGCATTTATCTAGCAGGAGTTTTCATTGTTTTTCCTTAGGTGCTAGAAGGGTCTCTGAATTTGAGAAGATGTTTTGATTGTTCCTAACACATTATGGTGTGTCCACAGGAGATGTTATTTCCTTAATGCTAAGATTTTCCAGCCTTTTTCAAGATACTCTTTGCACCTTAGGCGAGCTTGGCAAGCTTCTTTATGGGTGGTGGGGCAGTGATTTCACAGACTGTTACTTATACTCAAACTTTTAATGATGATGTTTTAACATAAGAACAAAATGGAGTTGTATTGCATATGTTACTCATATGTTACTCATTTATTGAAGAGTAAGTTGCAACAAAGAGTTGATGCTTGCTTTTTCAAAGGATAAATTAAATCCTGTCTAGCAGCACCTTATGGAATTTTCTGTAATACACATTTGTTTTGTATGAGTAATACCCCAGCTGAATTTGTACTCCAAGAAGAAATAAGGCATCAACCCAGCCAATGAGGGTTTATTTTTTCTTCAGAAAAATCTGTTATTTCTCAGTGTGTGGTACGCTGTTAAGAGACTGAAATTTAACAAAGGTATGATAAGAATTCTCTTTATGAATGATAAACTAAAAGATTCATTTATATGCTTTTGTGCATACTTGGAGAGTTCAGCATTTTAAAGGGTTTCAAGTTCTATTATAAAATATGAGTGTTTTCAGGGTTTTTTAAAAAAATCCCTGATGATAGGTGTTTTAGTCCATATCTGAACTGCAGCAATGAAGAAACAATTTTTCTTTTTGTAAAAAAAGGCTTGGACAGATTGCAGAAACCTTGCCTTCAAAGGTTTGATTTTTTAGGCTGAATTTCCAGTTATATTTAATTTCAATTTTGCATGTGTATAGACTCACAGCAGTTTGAGTAGATTTTAAAAAACATGCATTTTGAAATATATTGGACTCATAGTGAACTCAAGCTTATAAATAAGTGCCGTATTTTTAAGTCATTAAAAATGTACTCTGAAGATCAAAATATGCTAATGGATATGCTGCTTGTGTAAAGCATTACTTGAAATAATAAGCAACTTTGTTGCTGAAATAGTCTAAAATGCCCAAACCACAAGGATTTTGCGTGGCAAAAGTAGTGTTGTGCTTTAATTTTCCCATCATCATCCTGTATTTCCATAGCCAAAGGATATGGGTGCAGCTCCTGTGCAAAACATGGCATTTCCACTTGAGCTAAAAAGCCGCTCCCCATTCACTCTCACTAACATTTAGATACTATTTCCGTTCAACCTTCAGAAAATGAAAGTTTTAGGAACAGATGGATATTTTGGTTGGCCTGGTTCCAGCCCTGGCCAAATTTCAGTGTGGATAGTTACATCCTGCCTCCCTCAAGCTCTTGCAATGTCAGTTGCTTGTGGGTAAGGGGAGTTCAGGATAATGTCACTGCTGAGTGGACGAGAATTGGAGAGTCTGAGTTCTATTCTGTCATGTCCTGGACCTTCTCTGTGTTATGTCCCTAGATATGCTCTTGAAAGAGAGGAGGTGAGCAGGAAAATGAACAGAAATCCTGGGATGACTAGTGCCTTTACCATATTTGCAGTGTATAAAATATATAGTGTTAGCCATCTGTAGGATGATCTTTATGAAACTCATGTCCAAGAGAATTAAATGCTCTTGGCAGGGACTTGCATCAGAAGAAATTTGGATAACCCTTGTGGAAATTTTCTGCAATTTACTTGTTTGGATGAGGCAGTGTGACAGCTCCGTGCTTGCCATTTTACTTGCTCCTGCTCCCTTGCTTCCACAGTCGAGATTTGAAAAGCAGATAAAGCATCTATAACTCAATTTGGTTTATTTTGCAAATTTCGGTGGGTTTTCAGATTTTAACAGTGATTTTTGGCAAGACTGTGCATGCAGCATTTCAGAGAGTGACCTGCTGAGTATCTGTGTTGCCATATCTAGATGCAAACTGATTATCTACAAAGAATGTGAAGCAGTTCAGTGAATAAATGGATTTAAATAAAAAATCTGTACTGATTGTTGGCATCTTTGTGCCAAGTTCTTAAAGCTGGAGTAACCTGTTTTCAGACTTTATTTTTGTGTTCCAAGCATTACTAAAATTTTACTTGTACTCCTACACATGTTTATTGACATATGCTGTATTTATCGAGCTTGTTAATACAAATTTGGTACAGCCAGGGAATATGAAACACAGAACAACTTTAGATGCATGAATGCTGTTCTTGTAGCATTCATTTTCCAAATAGTGAGGAAAAAAAAGGCAAGGAGGTTTTGAAAATAATTTGCTTCATCTCTTTCACCTCTGTAGGCTTTTCACATACTCCTAAAGGTATGTGTTTGGTGAAGGTGGTGCTAGGTTTTCTATCAAAGACAGAATGGAGTATCAGCAAATGTGTGTAACAACCTCTGACCTAAGGCTGTTATCACGAAAATAATTTACTTGGTGTGAGGATGGTCAGATATTTCTCAGGAATGGGGCTTCTTAAACTCCCCTGTGAGACTGACATGAGGTGAAAGTTTCCAGATTTTCCACTTTACATGCACGTAAATGGTTGAGTAGCCTTTGTGTATTTAAGAACAAAGGTTGAGCATGGGAGATGGCATTTCAGGTTATAAGATGGTATTTCAGTGGTTATAAGTATTAGCCTGCCTCAGCAGCCTTTATTCTCTGGCAGACTTTTTCTTGTCAACACTCCTTAATAATTGAAATCTTTTGCTTATCAGTGCTGACTCACATGTCCTCATAGCTGTATAATTCAGATCAATACTTTGTGACTTGTGGTATGCTGGCATTACCAGTCTTCCCACTTGAAGAGAAGTACTGCATGATTCACATGCTTGGTTTTCCTTGGGCATTTAGAGCTCACTGTTACACAAGAGAGAGGACTGGACAGAGCCTTGCACTGACCAAGTGTCACTGCCCTGCTCCTGCCCACAGGCTCTTTGACAATTCAAACCAGTTGTGTTACAGGTTGGGGTTATTTTTAACCTCTGCTAAGGAATCAACATTTTCCAGTACATAAAATGGTTCTGCTGTTAAGCTTCATTGTCAGACTTGGAGTTGCTTGAACCAGGTTTTGTGTTTGTTTCATGCAGTTCTGTCAGCAGTGTTGCAGACAACGGGCGCCGAATCATAACCCTTGTGGTTCTCAGTGTTGGTGTAAAATGTTCGGCTTAGAGCTGATGGAAAAGCGTTTCCCTGTTCCCAGAGTGAAGTGCTTTCCCCCGTATGCAGAGGGGATATGCAAAGGTGTGATCGAGCACTAGTGCAGGCAGATGTGGATGGTTCTGGGTCATGCCAGGAGGAGGGAGTTTAGGGAAATCCTGATGGTGTTGTCAGCAGGTTTTTGCCTAACTCAGGGGGTTGCTCTCTGCTGCTTTTAGCTCGCTGTTTGTTATGTGAAGTTGTGAAGTTTTGCAGTTTATCTGTTGCTTGCCTTGCAATTTAAAATTATGGTGTTCTTAAATGTAAAGTGATGATCATGCAGAGCTTAAGCCATGAGAATGTATTATAGTTAGCTCTTTAAAAATATACTATGTATGTGTTGTCTTCTGTGCCATAAACTGAGCTGTTTTAAGTTTTGTTTTAAACATTGGAACCCTGCTTGTTTAAAATAGCTTGGTTTTTAGTAAGCGTTTCAGGTGATGTTTAAAAAAGTCTCAGATAAAACATCTGTTTTTAAAAGACAAAATGACAGAATAAAATAAATAGTTACAGAAATACCACTGATACTGTGGAGCAGAGGTAAAGAACCAATCCATGGCAGAGCCTCTTCCTATGTCCATCTGGGAATGTAATGCCCCAGCATATTCCTAATGCCTTCCCAGTCAGTAATCCTTGATGTGTTGTTTCTTACTCTGCTTTAAATATTGAAGAAATAGATATGTAGCCCTGAGCTCCAAGTAGTATTACAAATGACTGAACAATGATCCATTGAGAGAGAAATACCTGTTTAAGAATGTAGCAAAACTTGTCTGTAATAAGCAGATCAAAGAGTCTGTAAACACAAATTAAAGAAAAAAAAAAAAGAAAGGGTAAAGTGGGTCAGATGCATGACACAATTTTGAGATAAGCTGTTGATAAGCCACTGCTGCAAATATTTGTCTTTGAAACTATTATAAGCAGCTGGCTGACCCAGAAGGGAGCCTGAGGTCACTCTGGAGTTCAGGTCTGAGCTGTGGCATCACAGTTGGTTGTCCTTGGGAGAGCACTGGGTGAGGTGTGCATTGGGTCATGGCAAAAGCTTTTCAACACCTTCCCTAAAATTCAGAAGCAGTTGATAAACTGGAAAATATTTCTGCTTCATTTTAGATCAGGCAAGGACAAGTAAAAGAGATGTGCATTCTGGGGTTGCACTGAGATGGAAATTGTAGTGAGAAAATTTCCTTCAACATAGGAGCCAGCGACGGTCACCTTCTTTTTCTCTCCCAATGAGGTGACTTGTTCAGCTCACCTGTGCTCTCACAGGATCCCACAGCCCACACAGAGTTGTGAGAGCCTTTGAGCTGGATGTGCCCCAAATGACAAGCAGTGACCATCTATGTGGCAGGTATCAGCAGGGTGACAGAGAACAGACAAAAATTGTGTGCCAGCCTGATACAGAGGGTGCCACAGCAGCTAAATGAAAAAGCAAAAGTGCCAGGTCTACTTTTGCCTTGAGGCTCCAGGATGATCATTTCAGCTTGTCCATAGGATTAGGGTATAATTATTTCTGATTATTCTCCTTTTTCTACTTACTAAAAACAAACTTCAGCTCTTGGCTCATATTCAGTTTCTGTAGTTCTTGCAGTCTAAATTAGACCTGCCCAGTGTGTTTGTGAGGTCAGTGCTCTTGGAGACTGCAGTGGAAACTTGTTTGGAGAGAACTGGGGAGAGCTGGAAAAATGTCAGATTGGCTGGGAAAAGCTGCTTCATATGGGATGTCTTCAAGGAGCAATTATAAAAATAACACTTTATGTCAACTGATAGAGCAGAGCAGTGAGTGGATAAAAAGTATAAAAATCTGCTCTGTGTTACAGTACCTGAAGATGTAGAGCTTTTCTATTAGAAGTTTGCATGGAGCACAGTGGTTCCAAACAGCAGCTCTTCTGAAGAGCTCATAGTTCATTTCAAATTTTAATGTTTATGAATTGGAGATTTTTTTTTTAATACTACTAAAAAGTATTTATTTTTGCAACCCTAGAAAAACTTCTTACCTGTCAGTAGGTGTGCAGGCTTATAGATCTTGCTCTTTCTCCCCTTCTTATGGTGCTTGGTAGAGAATGTGGTGTGATTCCTCTACAGAGCAAGTGTGTTAAGGTTACCTGCTGAATACCCATTGTTTACTCAGCAGTGTTCTTGCCTCACAAACCATTGAACAAGGCAATTTCCCATGACTGGAATATTGCTGCAGGCCACCTGATTAGGAGAAGGAGTTGATGAAGCCCTCTAAAGACAGTTGGAAGAATTCGCATGATCACAAGCCTTCACCACCTTCTTCAACCACTCTGGTATCTTCTGGAAAGACAACACAGCTGGGCACGCAGTCCAGGAGAGTCCTGCAGAGCACTGGTCATCAGTTTTTGATACAGGTAGTGGAGGAGCCAGCATGGAGAGGTGTGGTGCTGCACCTTGTGCTAATGAAGAAAGAAGGACTGGTTTGGGATGTGAAGGTTGGGGCAGCCATGGCTGCAGTGACCATGACATGGTGGAGTTCAAGAACCTGTGTGCAGGATACAGGGCAAAAAGTAGAGTCCCAGCCCTGGATTTCAGGAGAGCTAAATTTGGCCTCTTCAAGGATCTGCTTGGAGGAATCCCATGGGTTGGGGGTCTGGAAGATATGGATGGATCCAAGGGGTTAAAGTTCAAGCATCACTGCTCCAAAGATGACCAGGGGACTGGAGCATCTCTTAGGAGGGGACTGAGGGGCCAGGACCTGTTTAGCCTGAGGAAGATAGAGAGGGGATTTTATCAATGTTCTGTAAGTATCTGAAGGGAGGTGTCAAGAGGATGGAGTTGGGCTTCTTGGTGGTGCCCAGCAACAGAACAAGGGGCAACAGGCACAAAGTAAAACACAGAAAGTGCCTTCTGAATATGAGGAAAACTTCTTTACTGTGAGAATGGCACATTCTCCTTCTCTGGGCATTTTTGGAACCTTCCTGTACTCAATCCTGTATAACCAGCTCTAGGTGATCCTGATAATCTGAGCAAGGAGATTGGACTCACAGATCTCCAGAGGCCACTTCCAACCCCTGCCATTCTGTGATTCCATGTGATTTTGGACTGTTTATCATCTCAAGGTTAGATTTGGCAAGTAACATCTGTAACCCACCACCATGAAAATTATTTCCAATACATTCTTCATTACACTTCAATATTTTGCTATCACTAGAGGATTAGAGTTTTTTGCTGGAGAATTAAAGGAAAAATTGTAATATGAATGGACAGTCAATAGTTTTGCATAAAAATCCTTTGGATCAAAACATGCAAGTTGTTTCCATTTATACATGTGTCTGTTTAGCAACGCACAAGCAGAAAATACCAGTTCTCTTCTTGCTGGCTTGCTAAAAAGCATGCAGCCCAAACTGACAACAGATTCAAGGATTTAAATGAAAAATTACCATATCACATTCATATGCAGTGCCTTTAATTTGGATGGATCTTGGGAGACTCCTAATAGCATATCACACAAACTAGTTTAATTTCAGAATTGCATATAAGTGTAATCTGCCCATCAAAAGCTATGTGCACTGACCCTGTGAAAGGTAAAACCAGGAAACAAAAAAATAATGCAGTGTTCAATTTAAGCTGCTGTGGAAATTTGAGCAGGCAGCATGTTCTGAGGATTTACTTTTGGATAAAGGCTAATCTGATACCAACTTCTGTGATTGCTGGAGAGAGGGGCTGCTCTGTTGGCACCTCTGAGCAGGGTTCTGATGCAGGTAGTGTGAAATGCTGGCTGGAAGGAAGCCAAGATTCTCTCCTTTAACTGGACAAAGAACCTGATGTGAGTAAATGCCTGTACCTGCAATTAATCTGTATAAATACCCACAATTCACAGTGTAATAAATTTAACTATTCTGTCAGCTTCCATCTTCTGCTCTGGACCATTTAGGAAAATTCAGAGTCTGGTTGCACAAATAACAGAAGCTTGCGTCTATGAAACTTATTTCTGTTGTTATCAAAAAGCAAAATTACAGAGAGGCAGTTTCTGCTTGGTTGGCTATAAGTGTGTACATGATAAACATAATTGTATTTTTGAGGGGTGAGATGTCCTTGATAAAAATTTTTTTAGTCTGCTTGTTCAGAATAAAATATTCATGTTTCTGTGTGAGGAACAAGTCGAGCATTTGCAGAATTCAGCAACCTTAATTTTTCAAAGTATAGAAAATTCATGGAAAATGAACTCAGGAAGGTAGTAGCATCTCTGTGAAAGTCCCAGCTGCTCAGTATTGCCTTTTTCCAGCAGCCAGTGAGAGGAAACACATCATGGTGACACTGTTGCTCCATGTCAGCAAGCATAGGCAGGGCAGGAAGTGTAGCCATGGCAGGAAGAGAGCCCAAGAGGAGAAAAGTCCCTATAGGATATATCCTGTAGGTACAGCCAGGGACTTTGTGTGCCATTTCTGCCCCCCAGCAGGAGCTGGGCCAGGCACTGCCCGTGGGTCACAGCTGAGCACCCACAGCCTCCAAGGGAGGGCCTGGCCACCAGTGGGTGCCCAGCTTTTGCCAACTGCCCCGTTCAGCCCTGGCATGTTTTATACAAACATCTCCCATAACACACCAGAGCTGTGAACCCAGATGGAATTTCAGCTTGGTTGTGCCCCTTCTCCATCTGCATCTCCCCAGGCTGTTGGATAAGCTGATGACTTCTCACATGCCTGCCACCACAGCATTGTCCCCAGAGCTGCCAGATCCTGGCGTGCCTGGAGGTTTTGCCCATGAGGAGCAGTCTGAGGTGAGCTGCTGTGCACATTCCTGCTCCACAGTCCAGTCCAGTCACCTGTGCTCCACACCACGGCACCAGGGCTGCTGGCTGGGGAAGGACCGTGCAGCAGTGGGTGGTGTGGGCAGTGGGACTGGGTGAATTGGGAGCATCCAGGACCAAGGGGAGAGCCCTGCTGTGGAGCTCAGAAAGAGTACCAAGGGTGTGCCCAGCCATCCATCTCAGGCACATCCCAAGTGCTTTGCTTTCCCACTGGAAAATAAAAGAAGCAAGGCCAGTGATAGAGGGAAGGGCAGAATAAAAAAGGAGAAAAAAGTAGAGGAAAGGGAATGAGTCTCTGTATAAGGACAGTTTAAATTAACCAGAAGCATTTGTCATTCTCCCTTTTCCATCAAGCAGTAGGAGGAAAAAAACCTATTTGACGTGTCTTGGTGACCAAGTCTGATACTTGCAGGAAGAGCAAGTAGCTGGAGCTCATTCGGTCAAAGCAGTTTTGAGAGAGACTCTCAAATCCAGAGAAGAAGGGGTTTGTTTGAAAACAGTTGTCTTTGATTAGTAAGAATTACCATTCCAAAAAGATTTGATTTTTTTCATTAATTTTTTGGCCTGTCATTTTTCCACTATGTATGTATGTGTATATATACATATAAAAATAAATCAGAAAAAATAGACAATTCATTTGTGCTGTTTGATTATATGCAACTTAATACTTTCTGTCATGCTGTTGTAGCTTGGGAGCTAATCCACAGACATGACTTTCCAGAAGTAACAATTGCCCCTGGAGGGCTGTCACAGAGGCTGCACCTCGCCAGCCAGTAGACATTGCTAATCTAGGTGTATTTTCATGAAAACATTTTGAGATTTCCTATTATGTCTGGGGCAAATGGAGTTTTGTTCTAACCCCAGTGCTTGTCTGAGGTTTGTTTGTGAACATCTGGGAGCTCCAGGCATGGGAGAATTGGCACCTATGCTTAAAACCTGCTGATACCTGCTGTTTGTTTAGGCATTGTCTGAGTGTGTGAACATGGTGCTCTTTGCTTCATGAAAGTGGCAGTGAAGCAAATAATGAAATGTACATAGAATTTAAACTTCAGTGCTAAGACTATGGTAATTTTTCACACAAAAAATTGTTTGCTGAAGTGATGTGCTGGGGTCTTTTGTTGTGTTTATGTTCCAGTTATGGTGATTATCTGAATTGTTGTTGTTAGGGCTAATAGTAAGTATAATTTTCATGGTGGAAATGTTTTACTGGACAGGATACTTAAGAACTTCTAATTTCCCCTGCTGTTAAAATCTTACATAGTATGAAAATCCATAACTTGTTGTAGGATGGAAGTGTTAACCAGCAGTGCTTCTGAAAAGTATAACAACTGCCAACCTGTCTCTGGTGTACTAATGTTCTGAGTTGAAACAAATACACGTAGTAGAAAACTTCAAAAACAACAAGCATTTTGTGTTTTTAAAGTTTTTTCTTTGTTTATGTGGAGATGTTGACATCTGGAAGAGTGAAATTCATTTAACTGACAATGTGTGTCTTCTCTCTCAGATTACAGAAGTTTGTGGAGCCAAGCGTGTGGGTTATTTTGGTCCTGCCCAATTTTATATTGCTTTGAAGTTAATTGCAGCAGCACAGTCAGGGTTCCCAGTACGGATTGAGAGCATTAAGAATGGTAAGTAGCAAATTTTGCTTGCAGTGCTATGCACTTGTTTCTCCCTTTCTTTAATTCTTGTCAGCTCTCCATGGTGGTAAACTCTTTCTTCTTATGTTTCTCTGAACAATTTTAAGGAGCAGAGAAAGAGTGGGAGGTAATTTTACATGCGCCAGGTGAGTGGTGGAAAATTGCAGGGAATTACGGATATGGGAGATCTGAGATGACATCTCCCTCTGGAAAAGGCACTGCAAAGGAGCAGCAGGAATGACAGATAATCAGTGTGGGAGATGTATTTCTCCCTCACCTTCAGTCTCTAATCTTGACAGCTGTCCAGAGTGAGAGCTGATAGCTGCTTTGGGTGGAGGTACATTGTGGGGGATGTGGGCAGGTCAGGGAGTCCCTCTGTGCAGGGCACATTGTAACACTCATCTGCTTTCACAAATAATCCTGCCAAAATAAATGGGTAGTGAAGATAAAATCATAGTGCTTACTGTGAATAGGTGTGAAAATGTATATTAGATGTATTTTGAAACTTTATTCTTCCCAGTGAATTGACAGTAATATTAAGTGTACCATTTTTGGTGGAGAAGAAAGCTTCTTGAAAAAATCTTGAAAAAAGCTTCTTGAAAAAATCTAACTCAAGCAATAAAGAGAGAAAGCAGATCCCTTTCAGCTGTGAAACCTTGATAGCAGCTTGGAAGGAACTCAGTGATGCACACTCTGCCTCAGCAGGGCTTGAGCTTCAAAGCACAGGGCTTTGTGCTTGAGCTGGATCAGGTTGGAGCCCTTAGCTCCCATATCCTGGGTGGGTGTTCAGGCCATGTCCTGAGGCTGTGCTTGCACCATCCCACTGGAGGAGCAGTGCAACCAGCTGCAAGATCAGAGACAGGGCTGGAAGGGCAGCACCTGCCTACAGCTCTGCAATCAGGTCACTGCTCCCAGCACAGCTCCTGCTCTGCTCTCCCTGATAAGGGCAAAGAAATGTCAAATTCATTGTGCATTGCAGGGCACAGGGAGGGGGTTCCCAGGTCTGCCCCATCCCAAGGAAGGTAAGGCAAGCACATGATGACCTGTGTGAGCTGAGCTCCCGTGGTGCAGAGCTCCTGGCCAAGTGCAGGGGGTCAGATGCAGCTGGCACAGTTTGGTTCAGTGCCTTGCTGGAACAGGAGTTTGAACCAAAGGTGAAGAGGAGTGGCTTGGATTTGCCTGTCAGTTTTCCTTACAAACAGCTTGTGCACTCTCTCTTGCATTGCTGTCCTTTTAAAAGATGTTAATTAAAAAGAAAACAAAAACAAAAAACCAAAAAGCACAACCAAACAAAAAACCCCAAACAACAAAAAACTCCCAACAAACTAAAATAAAAACCTGGACTGAGATTTACTCTGTATGTTTTACTAGTCCAGCATATGTAAATAATCCACAAATTTGAGTGAAAACAGGTACTTGCTTACTTATTGTTTCAGTAAAATTTCAATAAAGCTTATTCCAGTGCTAATTACATTTTCTCTAGAAAATATGTATGAGCGCCTTTAGAGTGGAGTGAGTAACATGTACCAAATTCCAATTGATTTATTTTTCTCATGGTTGTAAGTTTACCTGTAAAAGATTACAGAGGTGATGGATGAATGACTTTACTTGTGTTGAGCATTCTGTTAATTTTAATTCTATTGATCTTGTAAGGTGACTGTGCACAAAAATAAATGGTGTTTCTGCAAAATAATTGGGAATTGTCTTAAGGAGTGACAAAGTGTCAGTCTCTTGCTCAGCACAGCAGATGCAGCATGGGACTTTTTAACACAGCTGTCTCTCTAGGCTTGGGTGTGATCTCTGAACCCTGCCATTTTTGATCTGTTCCTTTTATGATGGCTGCATTGAAGATACTGTGATCCTGACTGATTAATTTATCTGTCCCACAGTTTCTGTGGGAAACTATTATTTTCATTGCCGGCAAGATTTTGAAGGCAGGAAATGAGTTTGCTGCTTGCTTTAATAACATGCGCAAGGCTTATTTTTTTCTCTTTGCATGGAGAGATTATATATTAAGCTAGTGAATGTAGCTTTGTGTAACATTCACATTTTTATTAAGACACAAAATAATCAAAGTAGTCCCACACTTAAAAATGTTACAAAATATAATTAGCAGTCTTTTATAGATAAACTTTTCATTGGTTTTACAAGATGATACTGCTTAAAGTGCTTCTTATGTTCTGTAGTCTCAATTGAATTTTTCTCTCTTTTAATACAGAATTGCCTCTACCACGATTTATGGCGCTGAAAAATGACACTGAAGTACGTTATGGGACTCCAGCAGAATTCCATGGAGTTAAGTTTCAGGTTCCACATGCAACTTTGGAAAAAAATTCCTACAAAAGAGCAGATGAAGGGGAAAAACAGGTAACAGCCTTGTCTCCTTCAGGCCAGCATGTCATTGTGCATCCTCCTTTTAGGTCCAGTCCTGTAAATGATTACACTCACAGGAGCTTACTCAGTTTTCCAACACTAGACAGGAGATGAACTCCTGATGTGCAAATAATCCCCATCGTGCCTGTCTTCTGGTTTTGATGCATCCCAGTTGCTTCCCTGAAGAAAATTCTCTATATGAGCTTGTATAAAGCTGTCAGCCCTGTAATATTCTATCTAAGTTCTTTCAGTGTTTTCCTCCTACCTAAACCCGCACTGTTTCTCAGAGAAGTGAAAAAAGCAGCAAATAGAAATCTGTGAAAGAGAACAGGAAAGTGAGTGATTTCCCATGGCCAGTATGGTAGTGGAGTAATGGTCCTCAGTCACTCTAGAAATACTCAATTCAACAAGGTATTCAATCATGAGCCGCTATTTTTGGGTGGGGTAAGGCCCCCAAGTTTTCTTTCATTTTTATCTCCTCAAGAAATAGTCCAGAAGACATCTGCTTTTCTTTTTTCTGAGTGAAACATGCCAGTTTAATGAAGCATCCAAGGGACGTTCCTGTTACCTGTATTTAGGAGAGTACAGAGCAGTTGTTCAGATACAAGAAGCTTCACAGTGCTGCATAATTTTCATAAAAACTGATTTGCATCATTTTCCCCAGGCTTGACACCTTCTCCTGTGGTACTGCATCAGATCATGTTGTAAGTGCCTGGTGGAAGCACTTTTATCTTCCCAAAACATGTGCCCACGTTTATCACGGGCTGCGCTGGCGTCGGTAACGGCGTTCCCAGCCCGAGGTCAGCCAGCAGGAGGGAGCTGATGACAAGATACACAGGTGGAATAACAGGATCAGGAAGAAGAGCATCTATGCCTCTCCTCTGTGTACTGGCACCCAAGCAGAACACTGCCCTCAAACCCCTGGCTCCATCTGGATTATCTGTGTTGTGTTATATTTTCCTCTTTGTTCAGTAAAACCTTTCAGACTTACATCCTTTTCTCAAGCAATCTCAGTAAATCAAAGGAAAAAGGAAGCTTTAGGATAGTTACCCAGTGATACTTACAAATCCACAGTGTTTAAAATACTGACCCAGAGATGTATTTTAATTTTTTGTAATTTTTTTTTTTATTATGAAAATGATCTCCCACAAAGAACGCACTCACACTATGTAAATTCAAAGCTATCCACTCACACTGAGCCTTCTACATATACTACTTCAGGCATCTCTGGAAGTAAAATACGTTGAGCTGACCATTGTAAAGCTTTGTTACAGCACTGCCATGTTTATCCCTAAAGGCTCAGTACCAAATCCTGTCTTGTCCATTTTAAGCCTTTTCTTGGAAATAAAGGGCCTGAGGATGCTGCAGTGATTTTTCTCGTTTGTCCGTCATATTGTATGCACTTGGACCACTTTGCAGCATTACTTGGTTGTTTCTTACAATTTTTTTCTCAGGATTGTATTTTGTGTTGGTGTGTTTTTGAAATAGGAACCCAAGTCTCCTCCAATGTCTCCAATTTGCTCCCCTCCTGCTTCTCCATCTACCTACCAGAGAATAGCCCAAAGTTATGGATATGGTAAAGCAAGGAGTGCGTTGGAACAGCAGCATGGAGGTAGGATAAAAATGGCAATGCACATTGAATTCAAATACTTTTTTCCTTTTTATTTTTTTCCCTTATCAGAAGTATCCAAATTCTAAATGCTAGTGACAATCAGCCTAATGATTTTAAAATTCAATTAGACTCGTGTTTTGAAAAATTATTTGATCAATATATTTTGACTGTTCAATTCTGTCTTCCTATTCACTTTCTATTAAATTAGATTTATGTCTGACTGCTCACAGATGCTAATACCTAATCTCTGACAAAGCTCTGCAGTATACCCCAGTGGCAGAGAGCCTGCAAGGATTGTCAGAGTGCATGATGGTTTTGGTTTCATTAGAGGGCAAGAAAAGCCTGCTCCTGATTTCAGTAGATGCATATTAATTTTCAGATTGGAAGTGAACCATCCTTTGCAGGAATGGATCATATCATCACTGGTTTTGTAACAGAAATAATA
This sequence comes from Melospiza georgiana, assembly GCF_028018845.1. Taxonomy (NCBI): domain Eukaryota; kingdom Metazoa; phylum Chordata; class Aves; order Passeriformes; family Passerellidae; genus Melospiza; species Melospiza georgiana. Next base: position 103,708,793 of record NC_080431.1, read on the forward strand.
ATAGGATGAGAGTGTAGAGGCAGTCCCACAGTGTAACTTCAGCAATTCAGACAAAAACTAGACACTGCATAGATTATTCTGTCTCTCATTTTGGTGCCATTACAGTAGGTGGGAAAGCATTCAGACTTTAATAAGAGGCTAATGGGGCAGAAGCCAGTTTAACTATGGCTTTGCAGGTTCCTCTTGTAGTAAAGCACCTGTGCTCTTGTAATTGCAACATGTGGTGACCAAGTTAATGGCAATAGGAGGCATTGGTGTATACCATCATCCCTCCTGCTTTACATTAGTGTGTTTGCAGTGGGTGAAGATTGAAGCATGCTAGTCCTCCACCTTTTGTTCTTATTTATAAATGAGTGACAAAAGAGCTATTCAACATGTTGAAACTCAGTACAGCTGTGATAAGAATGTGTTTGACACTATAAAGTGGGCTCCACCTGAAAATTGTACCAGTACTGAGTCACAGGCATTCCCCTGCTGTGTAGGTAAACTACAGCTTGTTCAGAGTGGGATTAATTCTGAAAGAAGCACACTAGTGCAGTTGCTTTCTGGTACAATGCATGTTCTGCCCCAGTGAAGAAGAGTGGCAGAGAGCCCATGCTGTGGAGAGCTGGGCAGGGAGTGTCTGTCTGTGTACCTGCTGGGTGCTCTGCTCTTTTCTGGCACTCTGTCCCAGATCTGTCAGTGCTATGAGGGAGGGGAGTATTTTGGGTGTTGTTTTTTGTTTTTTTTTTTTTCTTCTGAATTTGGTTGCAAATTTAATTTCTGTGAAATTTCTCATGGACTCAGCAGCTACACAAAGTGACCAGGGACAGCAGCATCCAGTCCAGCTGTCAACATCTTCCAAAATTAATTATTTAACTGCTTGAATTTCTAATAAAATCTTAGAGGTGCAGAACAATGACTATTTTTCAAAAAGCAATTTTTCCTATTTTCCAGAAAAGGAATCACTCCTATTTTAATCCCACTGGGGATACTTCATCCAAATGTATTCTCAATGGCAGTGAGCAGTTAACATTTTGTGACCCATGCTGTACCACATGCCAGGCCTAATGCAAGCCCTGCTGGTTCTTCCCGGCTTTTAAGATTAAAACCCTTCCAGTTTCCTGAGGAGCACTCCAAAGGGCAGCTGTGTGTAGTGCATGTGGAGGAGGTGCTTGTGCCCCTGCCCTGGGCTGGCAGGGCTGTACTGCACATCTGACCCTGAAACTGGACAGGGATCTTCAGGGACAGCCCTTTGCACTGCCGCCATGACTGTGGACATTTTATAGTTCTGAAAGTTTCTCGTGCTAGCAAGCATATAGCCATGAGGCTTCATGCTTAAATCTCCCCTCTGAGGAGAGAACATCTAAATGCTTCCCACCTTTCACCTTCTTTCCTTTTTTTTTTTTTTTTTTTTTAATCTGAAATTAGCAGTGACTTGTACAGGAATAGAAATAGATAACAATACAGGGTAAGACACCTTAGGAAAACAAAGGGGTTTAGGGGCATGATTTTTAAGCTCTTCCTAAGATCAAAAGTTTTAAGATTTCTTGGACTCCTTTTTCATCATGAGTCTTTAAGGTTCTGACTATCTAATGTAAACTTTGTAATGGTAAATTTTAAATAGGCTGGCAGCAGTTCTCAGCTGTGTAAGGGTTTGCAAGTGACTTGCCTTTTTGTTTGCATGCTTGCCCTATTTTTAAACATTGTTCCTAAATATGTTGTTGTGTCACTGCTTACTATATTTGCTGCAGTGGAGCCTAAGTGACTTATTTTAGCAAAAGAAGAAATTGTTACTTTTCTTCACAAACTTTTCTCCAAATAGCACAAAGTGGTGAGTCGTGTATTTTGATTTTCAACAGAAATTAGGGAAGGGGGAGGAAGACTATATTGAGAAGTAATGGTTTGCTATGTGATAGCATTGTCAAAGCATATTTTTATAGACCAAATGAATTATTTCTTCTTACTTAAAATAGTTCTTGTGCTAAATGTGGCTATAAGTATATAAAATGTATAAATGCATGGACAGGCTGTATAAGTGTATATTTAAACATGATGAACAGTGATTTCTGTGGTCTAGCAGTATATGAGTGACGGTGTCTCAGTAATGTCTGAAGAAGAATGGTGCAATGGGAAAGACAACTGTGTGTGGCTGGAATTTTGTTGCATAAGACAAAATGAACTTTGATACTGTGATAGTGGGTTCACTTGGTAGGTGCTTGACCAAATGGACTTTGATGCTCAGATACAATGTTCACGTTTATACATTCTTGATCTTGTGGTATTTAATTATTTTCTTTCACTTAGCAGCATTTTTTTATTATCCTGACATTTATATATTTAATTTTAAATGTCTGTTGTAGCTCCTTATGAAGTCAGACACTCTACTCACCAGCAAGATGGACCATCTTCAGGGAATTATGGAGCCAAATCTGCACTCACCTGTTCAACTCCTAACCGGGTAATGAATTGCATATTTTCTTCAGTAATATTAGTAACAAAACAATAGAGAAATTTAAAAAAAAGGCAGAAAGTTCTCACTTTGAAAGTGAAAAGTGTTCTCTGTGGTGTTTTTTGACTTGAGACTGAATTGTGCTTTTTTTGGTAAATGAGGAAAAAAGCTGATGAGATGGAGAAATTACAATAAACAAAGAAATTTATTAAATCACTATAGGTAAATTGAAGTAAAACATTTTCATTGAAAGTACATGAGATTTCACAGGGATTCCTTCTTGATTTAGATTGCTATCTGTAACATATGCACAGTATTTATGGCTAACATTCTGCATATTTTGGTTTTTCACCCCAGTTGGTTAAATTGCACCTTAAACTGAACATATTAATTTCTGGGCATTTGTTTATTTTTGTGAAAATGGGTCTTATATTTTCCTGCTGGTTGTAAAAGCAGATCTTTCCTTTGTTCCAGTGTGCTTGCTGTGCATTTATTATGCAAACAATTAGTTTGCCCTAAGGAAGGGCAAAGCTCCCTTAAGCGAGAGATTTTCCTAAATAAGAAAGACTCAGAGACTCTACCTTTTCCTGAGTGCTTAGCACCTCACACCCACAAAAAAATGTCACCTGAGCCTCCAAAAGAGATCTACAGGTAGTGTCACATAATTTGTGCTAACTTGAAATTAAATTGGGTGCATTTGTGTAGCACTTTGAAATGAAAATTAATTTACAGCTTTATGATGTTGTCTGTTTCAGGGATCTTTTGATGTATTTCAGAACTGGTGTTTTGTATTTGATTCTTGGAAAATAGACCGGTGTGTCAGAGAAAGGGTTTCACAGCTGATTGTTGTTCATTCTTGCCCTCCCTTTTTAAAGCTGTTATTATGCAGGCTTAAGTATTGAATACTCATTTATTCCATTTTAACAAAGACACCAGATGTACTGGCAGCCCTCTTGTAGATACCTCCATCCAACCTGTAAAAGGTACAGGCCCCCCTTAAAAAAGTTAATCAGAGAGCAAAGACAGAGCAAAGAAATAATGGGTTGAATACTCTTCTCCTCCAGAATATTCCTTTACCCAAAGGCAGATTTTTACTTAAACCTTGGGAAGTGGTAGAAGTTTGAGAGGGTCTCTAGGGGCTTGTGTGTCTCTCTGACTTAGCATAATGGATGCTGAGTTACTGGGGTGAGCAGAGGGTCCAGAAGTGGAATATTTCCATTGCTACAGCACCATTCCTAGATTAAATATGTAGCTTCATAATGAACATAAATTTTCATGCATAAAGCTGCATAAATGCAGCTTTAGGGCCTTTACTGGTTCCATCCATTTGAGGTGTTCAGTGTGCAGTTCAGGGCTGTAATGCATTGCAGAAAAAAAAGTACCCTCAAAATGAATCTAGAGGTAATAAAGTATGACTTGGACTTTTAGTGGTCAGCAGTAGCCAGATTTCCTTTGACCACTGGTCATGTAAAGCTTCCTTTAATTGCAGGGGTAAAGATACCTAATAATAGCCTCAGTTTTCCCAGGTAAGTAGTGGGATGGTCATCAGTGTGGCCATTTCTGCTTCTTGTCTTCTGCAAATTTGGTTTCTTGAGGTTCCCAGTGCCCTTGTGGTGCCCTCCCTGTGGCTGGTGCCAGTGTCCCTCCCTTCAGTCTCTTTCAGTGGAGCGGGAGCAGCAGGACAGCAGCACTCAGTACTCAGATGACCCTTGGAGGATAACGGAGGAGCAGCGAGATTACTACATCAACCAGTTCAGGTCCCTGCAGCCCGACCTCAACGCCTTCATTTCAGGTAATTTTATCAAACACTGTGCACACTGAACAGGGGGACCAGGCTGGGAGGTGAAAAGTGTTAAGTAAATAAATTCTTTTTTGTCTCTGGCAGTGCATTTGTAAGAGTTGATTATGTTTTCTTTTTAAAGGCAGACTATTCAAATCAATATTGTGGCCCTTACATTTTCTCCTAAATATCCTGATTTTAGAAAAGTAATTGCATCTCAGGGAGAAGTGTTGGGAATTTGGTAAAAATTAAAATGAGCTCTTTGCATTTCATGTGCTGGATTTGTGGATCACACCTGCAGTGTATATTGAGTTGAAAAATCCCTGAGGGTTGTGCTGACTTATCCAGCAGAACTGTGGCAATGTCCATGTGATGAGAGTGAAGCATGCTCTGGGCAGTCAAGCCTTTATGGTTCTGGGGGACTGAGATTTTGACCTCTAGGTAATTAGGAAACAATCCTGGAGAGCACACACATGGTAGAATTACTGTTAAGAGCATACTGAGATGACTCTGATCATACTCAGATTTCCATCCTGAATAGGGTCCAGGCTGCTTGTGAAAGGAGACTTTGCCACATACAGACAGTTGGTCTGGCAAGGAATATGTCACAGGTTTTAAACTGAGGCAGTTGTAATGAGCCCTGCTGTGTCACTGGGGTTCAGGAGGCCTTGATCCAGCCAAAAGTTTAAAGAATGACCTAACTGAAATTATTGCTTCAGCAGTTCTTCACCTCAGTTAGGTCTCCTTCATGCAGTTTGCTTCCAAGAAAAAATGATTGTTCAGTGTTGGTTCTTTCCCCAGTGGTTGCCCAAGGGGAAGAGGATTTTTGTCCCTGAAGTCTGTCTGTGCTTTGTTTCCTTACGATTTGTAGCCTGTACCCAGGAAGGGCTTCCAGGGTACCCCTGACAGCCTGTGCATATGAGATGGTGAAGAAGTGTGTTTGTTAACTAGAAGTATGAGAAGGGCTGCTGTGGCAGGGTGCCTGCAGCAGGACAAGAGCTGTGTGCTAGCTGAATCTTCGGCAGTTTCTTTTTTATTTTGTTTTTTTTCTCCTCTGTAAAATTTTCACTGCAGGAAAAAGTCATGGTTGAAGCAGCACACTGGGAGAGCAGTGCAGATGTCAAAGCGCTGTACTGCTGTGCACATGACTTCTGGGTGAAGCAGGGCCATTTGTGTCTGTTATTTCATCATTGGTGACATACTTGTTATGCAGGTTAGAGTTACTAGTAATAAAGTAGGTTTCCCTTGATTTATTTTTCCCATATGGAGGGAATGGAGAAATGAGGTCAACAGCTCTGTCTGGCTTTCTCTGTCATTTACTCAGGAGACAAATGGTCCAGCATCTATAGGAGCATCCGATTAATCTGGGCATCTCTTGGACATAAATTAACTGTCTGCTTCTGGCATGGCAGACCTGGTAAAAGGGAAGAATTTGGAGAATTAATTCCCAGTGGTTGATGAGGCATGCTTTCCCAACAGGTTCTGTAGCAAAGAATTTCTTCACAAAATCAAAGCTGCCCATCCCGGAACTTTCTCACATCTGGTGAGTACTGTAATATTGTTGGGGATGCCTACCACACTTTTTAAAAAGATGCTTAATTCAAGAGTTCTTGTTAAATTTTAAAAGTGTCTTCAATTATAATTATTGCTCTTATCTCCAGAATCACTTTGAAGCCCAAGCAGCAGGGTGGTCATTGTTCTTCCTGACACACTTGTTTTCTGGAGAGATGTTCACCTACTCAGCAGGACTGGGAAGGTTTGAACCCGAACTAGCTGAGAGCTGTTCTTAAGTGTATTGTATGCAGCATCAAAGAACTGGCATTTTTCATGAAATGACACAGAGGAGAAGCACCTCTGGAATGTTTTAGATGTGTTGTTGGTTTTATGTTTCTGTCTCTCTTCTGTCAGAGGAGGCCTAATTAAACAACTACATAATTCATTAGTGCTTTTCTAATGAACCAGTGCTCTTACTTTTAATGAGCTTATTGCGAAACAATTGTGGATGGAACTGTACGTGATAAAATTTGACAAGGATTCTATTATATTTTCATCAACAACATGGTGCTTTGTAATTTGTTGTTATCATTGCTTTTCTGATAGGAGGAACAAACAGTTTTAAGCATGGATCAGAAATGCTGATAGTGATTTTGTTTTTATATATGCTTTTATGAAGAGAGATGAGAAGAAAAGCTTGCAAGAGCCTAAACATCTGTCAGGGTCAAAGGATAAGTCTGGAATCTTTTCAAAGCGGATTGTCAGTTGTGAAAATAAAAAAAAATAAAAACCCAACTGAAGAAACATAGTGCTGGGGGAAGTGAATATTGGAATTTAAATTTAAGATTACTTAAAAAGAATGGATTAACCTAATATGTTAGCAAATCAGATTTTATTTCTATTGCTGACACAAGTTGTTCTCTGTGCGGAATTTCAAGAAAAGTATGCCTTTCTAGTAGATGCTTGTAATTTTGTGGCAATGTGATTTATCAGGTTGTGTTGCTGTGTTAAACACATGGGATGTTTCAGTCCTTGTCACTGTAACCTCAGTAGTCTGAGAAATGCTTGTTACTTTCCAAGAGTAAGGAATGATATGTTTATTTTAGACCATGTGCCCATGATAAAATATTACTCAATATTTGCAAAGAGTTAATTTATAAAATTGAATTCTTGAATTTCTGAAGTTTAATTTTAGTGTTTGTGAAGTGTGCTAGATTAAGAGAGAACCACTTAGTTGGAAGTTAACAACAATATTTAAACCTGCCAAGAGCATTAATTTTCCCCCTTTTTAAAGGTTAGTCAGTGGTGCTAAGTAACCATTGCTAAAGTCCATATTTAACTTTTTCTGCTTGAACTGTTTTAAGATCCTGCGTGGATTAGCCAAAGTGCTTCCTAATATTGGAAGGTTAATTCCACCCTTGGAACAATGTGCAATTAATTGCTGCTCAGATGGCCAACTACATCCTGGGCTGCATCAAAAGAGGTGTGACCAGCAGGGACCCCATCTGGAGTGCTGCATCCAACTCTGGGCTCCCCAACATGAGAAAAACATGGAGCTGTTGGAACAAGTCCAGAGAAGGTCCACTAAGTTAATCACAGAGCTGGAGCACCTCTGCTATGAAAACAGGCTGAGAGACTTGGGGCTGTCCAGCCTGAAGAAACGGGTCTGGGAGATCTTCTAGCAGCTTTCCAGTGCCTAGCAGGGTCCACAGGAGAGCTGGAGAGGGACTTTTCACAAGGGCATGTAGTGATAGGACAAAGGGAAAGGGCTGTAAGCTAGAGGAGGGCAGGTTTAGATTAGATATTAGGAAGGACTTCACTGTAAGGGTCATGAGGCCTTAGAACAGGTTGCCAAGAGAGGTTGTGGACTTCCCATCCCTGGAAGTGTTCCTGGCCAGGCTGGATGGGGCTTTGTGTAGCCTGGTCTAAAGAAAGGTTCTCTGCCTATGGCAGGGGAGTTGGAATTATATCTGGAATGATCTAATGGAATTAGTTGGAATGATCTTTGAGGTCTCTTCTAACCCAACCTCCCCTATGATTCTATAAATATAGATTATGTATTTCACATTCTAATATACACATACCATCATATTCAATGGTGTGATGTATTAAAGAAATGTACTTTACTGAAAAAGAAAAAAAGTGGCAAGTCAGTTTCAGAAAATCAACTTGCTTCATCTTCCCCAAGACAAATGTGCAAGTCAAGATCAAATGACCATGGCAGAAATACTTGTCTTGTGTTAAAATATCCCTTCTCAGAGCTGCATTTTTGTTTCCCACGTGATGGCACACACGCGTTTCCCTGAGGTAACATCTTGGAAAACGTGTGCCTGTTTTACCCACAGGGAGCTGAGTGATGTGGATTGCGATGGGGCGCTGACACTCCCGGAGTTCTGTGCGGCTTTCCACCTTGTGGTTGCGAGGAAGAATGGCTACCAGCTGCCTGAGACACTGCCAGAGACACTGCTGCCCGAGTACCTTCAAGCAGGTAAAGCTCCTGGGCAAGCCATGTCCCTGCAGCCATCTCCGAAATCCAGTGTGTATGTGTGAGACAGGTTCACCTTCCATCCTGGAATGGGCTTCTGTGCTCTCTAATGATTCTCCAGCTGCATTTAAGGTCTGTGTTTTTAATTGTGCTTATGAGGTGATTGCTGTAGAAGTCCTAGATCAAAGCAGAGAGATAGGGATGCAAAGTGGAGCAGTGACTTGCTCTTAATGTCTGCCCCTTTGCTCCATTGTGCTTCAGGTGTCAGGAGAGATGAAGAGGCAGTTGAATGCCTGTAAAGCAAAGGGAATCCAGCAGTGGCTTTAAATTGAAATAGGACAGGTTTATGTTAGATTTTAGGAAGAGATTGTTTACTGTGAGGGCAGTGAGTCACTGGAACAGGTAGCCCAGAGCAGCTGTGGATGCTCCACCCCTGAAAGTGTTCAAGGCCAGGTTGGATAAGGCCTAGAGCAACCCGGTCTGGTGGAACGTGTCCCTGCCCATGGTAAGGGAGGTTGGAACTAAGTAATCTTTGAAATCTCTCACAGTTCAAACCATTCTGTGAATCTGTGATATAGCTTTTAATTATTTTGATCATTTTTCCTTAAAGTATCTATGTCTTGAAGATTTGTTAAAAATTATACTGGATTGCATTAGAACTTAGTATGCTAGTGTATTTTTTTAGATACTGGTTATACTGGAGATATTGGTTATATCAAAGGTTGAATTTTTTTTGTAATTTATTTAATGTAATCCACAGGTTCTTCTGTGAGTTGTTTGCATTAATGACGGGATTACAACAATTTGTGTAGCACAAAGATGAATTAATCCAAAATACAACATACTTCAGTAACAATATGCAGTGAAAGACCTGCCCTTTCATTTGTTCTCTTCAGTTATATCTCTTTTAATGATAAATGAATGTTGGAATATATACTGTTACATCTAAAAATGTGCATGACTCTTGAGGGCAAGGAGGATTAATCAGAGATGATAATTACAGTGCTAAGGGATAATATTTAAGACCTAATAAAATCTCCATTAAATTTGATGACACTGAATATATTAAAAGGCAGGAAAAGAACAAATCAAGCTGCAGTTAGGAAAATTAAATGTTGACCCCATATCAGAATTGTGAAATAATTTCTGGTGGAGTCATGTTCCCTGTAATCCACTATATTCATATCCAAAGCAATAAGCTCCTGAAAAACATGCACTTCCAAATCTTCATCATTTTAGTCTCTCTGATTACATTTCCCTGTCATAATTACAACTGCATTTTTCCCTCCAGGACAACCACTTTTTTCACCACTACTTTCATGCCTGGTCTAATGATAAATTGGCTTGTAAACTCATCCATGCAGATTATTTTTGATGTGTCTTCACATTGAACCTTTTTGGAAATAACTATCTCTAGTAGCAGGGAATCATTATGTCAGTGGGAGAAATAGCATGGTAAGCTGCAGTTGTTCCCTGGGAGTTTTCTTTTTCCCTCTTTGTTCCTTTCAGCACTTAGTTCTCCCAGTTTCTTAGATTATTGTTTCTTGCTATTGCATGAGACCAAGCATTTCAAGCAAATCTACATGGAAGAGGTGAAAGGACTAATTATTTCTTGTGGGTCCTTTAAATACCCCAGCTAATAAACTAATCCTGGTTAATCTGAGGGTCTGAAAATATCTCGTGCTCATTCTTCTATCTGGTCAGGATTCATGAATCTGTCTTTTGAAAGGCTTGCATTAATGAAAAGCAGAACATCTCAACACACTGTGAAACTGTGAATAAGAGAAAAGTGTAGAGCCCTGGTTGTATTACTTCTGAAATAAAACCATTGACAAAAATGTAGGTTCCTCATACAGTTACCTAAAATATCAAAAGCAAATTTCAAGAGAAATCTTATGTATTCATGTTCTCATAATTTGATTTCTGTAAAATTTAGACTTTTTTTCAAATTTTTTTGGCTTCTTATGACTCCAAAGAAGAACACAGTTTTTCATTATGTTGCTGCATTAGTTTCAGATTGAGGCATAATTTGGTTCAATTGAAGTATTTGCATCTGATAAGAGTGCTGTTAAAGCTTCAAATAAAATGACTTGTAGCAAAAAAGCATTTAAGAATGCATTAATCTTGCTAGTTTTATGGCTTGTACCATAAATTACAAGCACAACTGGTCCAAATGCTCTCCTGGCACAGCTCCATTGACAATTTGACCCACCACCTTTTTTTGGAAACTTTTTATTAAAACTAATTTGCAAAATCTCAAAAGCTATTTGCCCTGTGTGTAACCCACTGTACTGCAAATTAAGACAGGTTTCTAAGAGCTTAATTTATTGAGATAAAATAAATGCTTGCCAAAAACTAGAAATGTGGTTGTTCTGCCTTTTAATATATTGATCTTTAAAAAAAGATGTTTTCCAGTTCATAAGAGAGATTTATCTCAGAGGAGCTAATCCCAGAGTGATACCAGCAGTAGGACCTGAGCTTGTGGGATAGAAATTAGCTTGTTGTGAATATTTCTTTGAGAAGTTAGAAGTGATTTTTTTTCCTTTTTTTTCCCCTGCTCTCAGTGTTGTTTAGTTGAAGGTGGCATATACTACAGCATCTACAGTGTTTAGTGCTTTGCTTTCTTCTGGCCTTCGATTTTAGAGTATAATGTAGATTCTACTATACTTTTCAATACTCAAGAAGTCAAAATTTCAGCTGAAGGTAATGTAAGTACCTTTAACACTGCTAAGAGAATAATATATAAACTATAAGATAGTTGATACTAGATTGGGAGAAGAAAACATTTCTTCCAAATTTCACCATTATTTCTACAACAGAAATTATACAAACTATCCTTTTCATGACACTGACTTACTTAAGATGCAAAATACAAAGATTTTCTTCATGATATTTCTCATCCATGTCTTATGGATTAGGTCTGAGATGTAGAAATGAAGAGCAAAATTATGCTAGATCAGGTTTTTAAGAAGTATGTATTAACCAAAGACTTGGTGTGTCTCTGTGTTTGGCTTTGGGTTGATTTTTTGTTCGTTTGGGTTTTTTTCACTTTTCTCTTTTATTTTTCTTTTCCCTGCAGCTTGTTTGAAGCCTGTGCGTGACTGTGCACTGTTTGACTCTTACTCTGAGCCCCTGCCAAGCAGTCAGCAGACTCGGGACTTCAGTCGGACAGAGGTGAGAGGCTGTAAGCTGGGTCCTTACCTTGCAGACTCTGAGTCTCTGAGAGGACTTTATGATCTCTAAACCTCTTATTAAGCCATCTCAAACCCCCAGCTCAGCCATTTTTTCTGTATATGGAAAGGGCTGACAGGCTTTTCAATAGGTATTCCCACGTAGCAGAGTTCACAGTAGTCACTGAGGGACTTGTGAGACGCTGGAATCTTCAGAGAATAGGCTCTGCCTGCTGGTGTCCTGCAGGGCTGCTGCAGGAGTGGCAGTGGGGCACATGGGCCATGTTCAGGTGAAGTATCTGCTCAGTCTGAATTGGTTGAAAATATGAGGCTTCAGGACAGACCTAGAATCATAAAATCATGTAGTTTGGAAAACACTTCCAAGATCTTCAATTCCAACTGTTAGCCCAGCACTGCCTTCTTACAGATGATTGTACAGAGCAATAAGGTCATCCCTGAGCATCCTTTTCTCCAGGATAAACAGCCCCAGCTCCCTCAGGCACTCCTGTGCTCTGGACCCTCCACCAGCTCCACTGCCCTTCTTTGAACACACACCAATGTCCTTTCTTGTAGTGAGGGGCCCACAGCTGTACACAGTAGGTTTGTTTGGATGGAACAGGGGCTTTGGACTAGATATCCAGAGCTCCCTTCCAAACCCAACCATTGTATGATGCAATGAAGTCTTCTGCGAGCAAAACTGAATTAAGGAAAAGAGTTTAACACTGAGGTTAAAATCCCAAACTTTTAAAGACCCTATAGAGCTGAACTAGTTGTGCCTGAATATTGCAACTCTCAATATATGTGCTGTGGGATTTAAAGGTTTAGTGTTAAGGAAGTAAATCAAGTGGCAGTGACTGCAGGAACCAGCCCTTCTGACACTCTTCCAAGTTTAAAAATAATGGTGTGTCATGGCAGCTCAGCAAGGCTGTTCTCCGGCTATTTCCTCCCAGTGCCTTGCTCTGGGGAGTCCCTGGGTCAGAACCCAGCTGCTCCCTCATCAAATCCATCTTGGTAGTGGTACCACCAAACAGAATCTCCCAAGCTTCTCTGGAGTGCAGTGTTCGCTTTGGGCAGTGCTGCAGCCAGCAGGTTGAGCACCCGGTGTATCTTGTGGAGCTGATAAAATACTTGCTGTATCCCTGGGAGGTGTGGCTCATGCTGCAGCAGCTTGCCCAAAGCACAGCAGCGACGCTGGGCTTCGAAAGCATCACTGCAGATCTGGTAGTGCAGGGTGCTGGTATGTTGGCAGCATGGGCAGGTCCTTTACCTGAATCACCTAATCCCTTGTTTGTGACCCTATTTTGGGTGGCTTGAAACCTAAAATATAAAAGAAGATACAGATATAATATAGAATTAAATTATATTTGAAATGCAAGCAAACATATGATTATGTATCTTTCATACACATAATTTAAAAGCTTCAGTTTACATTGTCCAAGATTAATGGACTTTAACATCTCCTCAAAAGTGATTTGACAATAATTTTGGCTTGATTTTTTTTGTTCAACTTACGTTTTTACATTCAGAATTAATACACTTAATGAATATCATTTGGAAGGTCAGTAATTCATCTTCCATTCATCTCCCTCAGTGGGAAGTGCAGCAATTCACTGTTGCAATTTCCTTTTTATCTTGGCTAGTGGAGGAATTATGCTTTAGATACTTGATCACTACATTAAAAATATTATATTATCAATGCAATCTGTTATGCATTACCTCCATGTCTTTTTAAATTTCCACTTATCATCCATTCAGGCTATTTAATTTCATTTCAGATGCCTGTTTTTACTGTGACTGCTGAATTACAGTACTGCAATAAAATAGAAGCAGTTCCTGAATGCATTCATAAAGAAAATAATGGCAGGACATATGTCACCTGCATGCTAGGCTCTGTTAAACTTGAATAACACACCAAGGCTGCTGATATTATGCTTGGGAGTGCCATGGGTGACTGATTTCTGTTTATCAAGGAAGTTTTGTCTTCACTGTTGTTTTTTTTCCTCAAGTTTTTTTGTCTCCCACTCTCCTTTGGTTCTTTTCTACAAGTTTTCTCACTGCCCAAATCCTAAAGTTAAAACATGCATAAAATGACTGGCTGGGGTTCCTCTGGGCTCCCTCAGAAATGCCATGCTCACAGTTCATTGAAATCTCTGAAAGTCATTCCGTCAATTAAAGTTAGGTCTGTGGTCTCATGTTCTTCATTTGAGTGTCAGGGCTAGCTATGGGTGTAAAATGTTTTGTTCATACATTTTCAGAGTCCTCAAGCCATATTTTTGCTGTGTTGCTCTCTCAGAAGTACTAGGGTATTCCATTCCTCAGAAATTTTATAAAAGAAATCTCACTTTTACTGTGGAGTTTTCCTTTCTAAACCAAGTTGAGATTTTTGTGGTCTTTTAAAAATGTCTATGAAATCTAGGTTTCTCAATTCATTTGTTTAGGCCAAATTTATTTCAGGACATTTTCAGGTCAAACCTCTTCCATACTCCCTGGGCAAAAACCAGCATCACTTAATATTTAGAGAAGTTTAGAGTTTCTGATGTTTATTTGAATATTTGGTTACAGAGGGTATTCTTGTTCTTACAGATAATAGAGGTAGGATTTGTTCCAGCAGAAGCTCCAAGAACAATAAATGCTTATAAGTTGCTGCTGAAATAACAGAAAATCAAGGAATAAGACTGGGGAGAAATTCCCTGTTCTCCTATCAAAGGCTTGAATGGGCCTCCAACAGACTTGCTAATGAAATTTGTTTTTCCATCTCTGTGACTGCAAGTTGAAAGAAAAGAGTAGTTCAAGGATCAGCCACACCAGCCAGGAGCCTTTAAAGCATAACCATCAGGCTCTGCAGTACAGCTGGAGTTCTGGTTAGAGAGACTTTTCTCATGGAGACTGGGGAAGCTTTCATCTGCCCTTACACAGGAGTTAATATGGCTCTGTTGGGAGAAGCCTCTCCTTACATGCAGTCCTTACCTCCTTTAGTTGTTCACTGCTGAAGTGCTCCTTTAACTCATTTCTGGTGTGGAACTGCTGTGCCTTGAAAAGTAGAGTTATAATGTCTCAAATGTCACCATTATTTTTGTTGATCTGTATTCTTAAATATTTGGCTGTGGAAAGGTACGAGCTGTACAGTCAGTGTAATTAACAAATCTTCTATCTTTAGAAGTCATCAGCTGAAGAGGTACCTGATAACTCTGCCCTATTACAGGATGGAAAGAAAGATGACAAACAAGGTATCCAAATAAATAACTTTTTTCCATTAGGGATTAAATGATATGTGTTTTTAGTAAACCCCTATGTTTGCTGGATGTGTTCAATTTCTAAGCTGGCTGTGTGTTGCTAAAGATTTAAAGAGACAGCTCACGGCAGATGAGATGAAGACAAATAAATGGAGGGGTTTGCTTCAAAATTCTGTCAAAGTTCTATCATACACCTTCTAAAATATGTCTAGCCCTAAGGCAATTAATGTTGTGCTTCTTACTTAAACAAATTTTAATTGTTATCAGGAATTTTTTAAGAGTAAAGATTGCACTGTGCCAAATTTTCAATTTCCTTTTTTGCAAGAAACACCAACACTGCAAAATCAGTTTTTACTCCTATTTGAAAGAAATAATCCCTGTATTTTCTTGCAAAATGAAAGTTTTAGTCAAATTGGATTGAAAAAATTCATCGATCCATTCATTTCAATAGACGTCCATCATGTGAAATTGAAGTGATCTTTCTCTCTTTTGCTTCAGTAGCTTTTATGGCTTCCAGAATTGGCACTGGATCATCACACATATTCTCTTTTCCCAATTCTTACTTGCTGTCCCTCTGTTGTAGAAACAAAACAGTTGTGAGTATTCTGCTGCCTGATTCTCAGAGCTACAGATTATGTATGAATAAAAATAAAAAATATCTTGGCCTCCCAGATGTCCACATGTTAAGGTTGCATCAGAGCTGTGAGACCAGGTAGTCCACATTCCTGATTCACCTGCCACACTCAGGTGTGACAGAGTTTGACAGATTCCCAGTGTACCCTTTTCAAAGAAAGTTTGTCAAGGGTTGGTGTGTGTTTGTAAAGCATTTTGACATGTCAGCATATTCCAAGTAATCAGTGTTTTGTTGACAAGGTTTGTTTTGTTGCAAAATGTATAATGAACCAGAGAAGGACATGAACCTTGAAGGTTATTGCTGTGAATTGTCTAGGGAAGATTTACTTCTTACTAAGGGAATATTTTTTCCCTGTTCAGATGATGAAGTTGTGCTTTGATTTTTGTAGCTGACATGTTAAATCACATGGGAACCTGTTTTGAGACATGCAGTCCTCCTTCAGGGCTGAAGATATGCTGTATTTATGACACAGATTGCTACCTTTTCAGCCAAAGAACAAATACTTTTGTTCTACCTTTTATTACTATTCTGACAAACATGAGAACAGATCACTCTCCTAACTGAGAGGTTCCCCCAGAAGTGAAAAACCAGCTGTTCAGGGCAGTAGAAGCAAATTTTCCTGCATTTTCAAAAGTATCCACGTAAATTGACTGCACTTTGGTTATAATGTAGTTGAATTTGGAAGATAATGTAAACCCAACTGGGTTACAAGACCCAAAACTTTTCCCACATGTTTTGGTAGATAAAGGCAGATCATAGAGCAAGTCAGGTTGGAAGGGACATCTGGTTCAACTTCCTTGCTAAAGCAGACTCATCCTAGAGCAGGAGAGATTTCATTCCAAGTGGTCATTTAACACTGAATGTCACAGTTCATCAAAACACACTGTGGTGCATTAAAAACTCCATTAGAAAGGATGTGAAGGGGAATGTGGAAGGGGAATAAGCACTCAACTCCACAAATTCTCAAAATTTGAGATTATTTGGGAACTTGAGCATAGGTCTTTCTTTCTGGTTTTGACTTTTGTGCTCTTGGAAATCGTTAATTGTTTGAGTACTTCAGTTTTCTGAGGCTATTTGGCTACTTTTCAAGTATTTTTGGCATTATAAGATGTCTAATACCAGTTCAGGTGTTCTTTCTCAGACCTGATACTTCTAGGTTTTACCCACACATACTTAAAGTAATTATCTTTTTTTTTTTTCTTAAGCTGTTAAAGTAAGCACTACTCTCAAAACTATACCAAAGGAATTTCAGCACTTGACTGTGAAAGCAGGTAAGGAAAAAATTGTCATGTGTTACTTGCATGAGAATTTTGATCCAGTATTTCTATATCACATGAAGCCTAAATTAGTGTAACTTGATTAATTTTTGAAAGAATTCTTTGCTCTTGTACTACTTTCCTACTGGTACTAGCTTTTATCTCATAATGACTACTATTTGTAAGATAAATATTAATTACCTTTTCAGGTTGTCAAAAGGTTTTCTTGTTTTCTTTCCCTCATTGTTAGTGTATGGGTTCTTTCTGTGTGGAAAATGTTTTCAGCTGTTTTAAAGATTCTGAAGTTCTTCTGTGCTACAAACAAGATGCAATAGCATGAATATTGTACCTCTTGGTAAAAATACATTTAAGTGTAGAATAACTATGTAATGTTTTGATAACTATTCTGAAATTGCCTGTTTCTTTGTGAAAGCTCAGCTTTCCTATTTTGTGTCAAGGAGTTACAGGACAGAGAGCCTTTGGAAACACAGACCTTGAGGCACTTAAGACACTGCCACAAGCTTTTGATTCAGGGCTTGTTTCTTTGTTGAAACCACTCCTGATTTTTCTCTCTCTAGCTCCAAAGTACACTCCTTGTTCCTGTCATTCTGGAAAATGTTGGTTTTGGAACAGCATATGTCAAAATTACTTATTTGATCCAGAAACTTCCCCTGCATTCAGTTCAGTTCATCAGACCTCCCTTGCCTTTCTCTTTGTTAATCTCTTTCTACAGTGGTAAGAATGTTTGCAAGCCCTCCCTGGTCCCAGTCAAGCTAAAATCTTGCTTTCTCTTCCTTTTGCATGAATGTTTTTTCTCATGAAGATATCCTTGATTAAGAAAATAGACCCCACATGTCTGTCACAGCAGTTTTGTCTTATAGCTCGATTTATTCATGGCTGCTCAACAGCTGCATGCCTCATTTCCCAAATCTTTTTTTCCTGGCTTCTTCCCAAACACTTGGAAGCTGCCAGATTTGCTATCTTCAGCTTCTATTCTCAAAAGATTGCTGCTTCTCCTTTACACTCACACACACTCTTGCACATCCCTCTCAGGGAAAGGAGAAGGTGGTTGCATGACTTTCCATTCTGTTCTCCTTCCCCTGGTTTTGCCCAGGAGCACAGGGGAGTTTTACTTTCAGTTCAGCAATTCTGTCTTGAGTACATGTAGGAAAAAAACTTACTGTCACCTGCACATCTCCTTCCCCTGGGTCTTTCATCTCCTGGTCAGGGAGTCTTCCCCATGCTGCTGTGCTCTCCAACAGTGTTGCTGTGTTTGTGTACCAAGGGACACAGTGGCAGAATTTCACTCCATCATCGTGGCTCCTGTCCCTGCAGGGTTCCACTCTTGCTGTGCTGCTCATTGAGGATTTGAGCCAGCACATTCTCAGGTTGCATGCTACAACTGGTGTGAAAAGTAAAAATGTTTATCTGTCCAGTCGAGTTAGATGCAGCACAGTAATTGAGTGCTTGTTTCAGAATCAGTCACCATTCTGAAAGGTCATTGTAATCATTAACCTCCAGCATGAAAACTCATTTGGGATGAAGCGGGAGAAATTCTACATGCTTCTTTGGTTATTCATTTAGGCTGTTTATGTAAACTCAGGAAAGATGATAGTCTGTGAAAGTTTTCTTCTCCATCAGAAGGTCTGGAAATTTGAAATCAGTAAGAATTCCATATGCTCAGCATTCTGAATATCTGGACAGTTTATTTAGATTCCTAAGTGCAGGATCATTGTT
The DNA here is from genome assembly GCF_028018845.1 of Melospiza georgiana. NCBI lineage: Eukaryota > Metazoa > Chordata > Aves > Passeriformes > Passerellidae > Melospiza > Melospiza georgiana. The sequence goes on from NC_080431.1 coordinate 103,727,013, forward strand.
GACCTTAGCCTTTTAAAGGATTGAGGGCCAAATTTCCAAGCGTTTAAATAATACATTTCTCCCTAGATGACCAATAAGAGATGAGTCGTTGATGTTGACTAGTGGGGAATGCTTTGTTTTTTTCTTTAGCTTTTCACCTTTTTCAACACAATTTTTCCACCTGATCTTAAGCTTGTAAAACAAGGAGGGAGCTGTTGAGTGTAAGATGTTAGGCTACAGTTAAAAGTTACCAAATCAGCATCCTTCAAAGTGTTAAAATAAAGTTGTTTTCCAAGAGCGCTGCAGGAGCTGCTCAACGCCCAAACAAGGAACTTCACACCCTCTGTAATTACTGCAGACCAAGCTGCTCATTCCATCAGGCTCTACTACTCCAGGAATTGTGCAAACTTTTGAATAATCAATGTAAATCATTTACTCAACAGGTTTAACTCATCCATTTCATGAAAGTTAGGCTTTTGTAACCATAGCAGTAAAAATATGGAATACTCGTGAACTGGAAATAGTTTGATTAACTGGAAATAGTTCTGTATCATCTTGAATGATTTTGTCATGTATGTGTATAAACCTGTACCTCAGACAAGAGTGTGCACACACTGGATGTACCAAAATAGCTGCATGTTTCTTGGAAAACCTGCCACAATTATTTGTATGTCCTAATAATGAAGTACCTGCTTCATAGTATTTTTCGTATTATGCTACTTCTTTTGAAAGCAAAGCTAAGTCTGGGTATTCTGTAATTGTAGCCTTGAATTTCCTACTTTTTCAAAAGCTTAAAAAGAAAATCCTTGGCAATGGCATTCTATTGCCATCATTTTTTATTAGTAGTCATTTTGGAATTCTCTCTTCCTTATGTGCTTTCCTGTTTACCTCAACAGGTTGTCCTTGGAGAGTTTGAATGTCAGTTTTACCTACGGGTTTTTTATTTGGAAGGCTTTCTAGAATAGAATTACAGTCTCCAGAAGAAAAGGAAAATTTGAAGAGTCTTAAACATGGTTTAGCTTGGAAAGGATTTATACTTCCTATTTCTAAGTGGCATATTTAATAATTGTGCATGTAATTTAATAATCAGCAATTTCAGCATTGGAAAATTGGGTCATATGGCTGAAGGGAAGCAGTGTCTGAAGTTGTATTCTCTGGGAGGTTGACACAGAGAAGAGGGAGGAGGATTATCACTGCTGCATATTTTAATATTAATTCCCTCTCCCTTCTTTAGTTGCTAGGAAGAGTTTGTTGCAGAGAAATCTGGAATGACTGTGAACTAGTTTGGTGATGACAATCTACTGGAACTTGGTTTTTAAGTGGTCACTGCCAGCTGCAGTGGGTTTATTCTGTCCAAAACACCAACTAGCTCTGCATGATCCTAAAAGCAGTTTCTGTTGTGAAGGGCTGTTGTGTGGCTGTACATGTGCCATATGCTTGTCTTCTGTGAGCCTAAAGCCTCCTATGGATGGTCTGTGCAGCAGTACAGTGCAAGCCATTAAAAGCTCAGTATTTGCCAGCTGCTGCCACAGGCACCTCCTGCTCCGTGGTTTGGAGGATCCATTGTATTCTCAGGTAGTGCTCTGTAATAGCTGATGATAAATGCTCTGTAGTAGCTGGTGATAAATGTCTGACTTGAAAGTAGGCATAAATCTGAAGGGAGCTGGAAATTCTGACAATTATTTTTTTTATTTTCTCTTGAGTGTTGTACCTTGATTAGTAGACTGAGAAATATACAAGGATTCACTTTGTATGTGCACTGGGATAATAGATGCTGCTGTAATACCTTAAGGATATCTCAGTGGGATGAATTTGAAAGCAATCGTGCAGATATGTTTTCTCAAAATTATCTGATTGTAGTAAGGAGAGTAACAGAAAAGACAATGTAAAGCAAGGAACAGCCTCAAGGAATTACCTAGAGATGATAATTCAGCACTGTTGTTTTCCTATCACATAAAACCTGCATGTGGTAGGATATTTGGATTTCATCCAAATAACAGAAACCCATTTTTACATTAATGGAAATATGTTTGATCAACATTTAGACTTAAAAGCTTTCTTTCATTCATATACCTTTTGTTCCCAAGGTCAAAACAGTCTCAGCATGACATGTTAGTATTTTGTAACTGGGTGATGTACATTTATACTAATTAATTGAAGTATTTAGGAAGGACATAAACCTTTGTGCTTTTGGAAGCAGACGAAGTAATAGATTAAGAGTTTTGGACTAAGAACAAGATGTTTTCTATTACAAGTTTATGTTGTTCCTTACCTTGCTACATCCTTGCTACAGCTACCTCACAGCTACATCCATGACTACAGGTCAGAGCTACCAGACCTATTCCTCTTCCTGTATTCTGGTAACCAGATTGAAAAGGTGAAGCTCTCACTACATGTTGGCTTTTGGATTCTTAGTATATTCACACACTACAAAAACAAAGGGGAAGAAGAAGTGAGAATCAATCCCCATTGCTCATGTGAGATGAGTATACGCTCACATCCACATTTGCAATGTGAGTATACTCTCACATGTTTAATGGACACTGATTCTGAAGCTAAAGAAATTTATTTAAAGTATGATGTTTTAGCAGTTCTTTTCTCTTTTCTATTCCAGCTGCTCAAGAACCTAATGCACACAGAGCCAGACCACGATCCAGGTACTGCTTTCACTCCTGTTTCAGGAAAAGACATATGTTCCTCTGGTGTTAGATACCAGGCATCAGAACTGGTGTTGGATTTTTTTTTTTCTAAATTCGTGTTGTGCTGGAAGTACAGCTCAGATCAGACAGATTTACCAGAAGGAATCTGTAAGCTATAGACCCTACATGAATACTGCCCTAGGGCCCCATGATCCCTGGTCATAAGGTGCTGGAAGTTTTGCCTATCTGCCCAGCCCTGCTGCCTTGTCAGGGGGGTGACTGCCTCCAGGCCAGCCCCAGGGGTGTCGTGGCAGGAGAGCTGGGACCACCCCATTGCAGGGAACATCCTCAGCAGTTCCGTGCTCTTGCAACCTGCCCGGTGATTTCAGATGGAGGAAGGCGCTGCACGTTCACATGGAGGGAGGCACTGCAGAAACAGCAGTGGTAGCTCAGCTCTCGGCTGTGGGTGAGTGAATTCTTTGGTTGGCATCCATGTGCTTGGCTCCAGTTGGTTGGTGTGTGATGCAAGGACTTCAGGACTGTTGTGTGCTAGAAGTGACACCTGCTGAATTTGGGTGTTTGAAAGAAAAGGGAAACCTGTGCCAGAAAACACTGTGTATAAATGGATTACATCTTGGGTCGGTTGTCACCTACTGGTGTGTAGCCATATTGTTAATTCACATCCAACTTTTAATTTTTGGTGCTAGTTAGAGGGCTCTGCTTGGGATTTTTTTGCTTGGATAATGAAGTATAATCACAAGCTGTCTGCCTACAGTCTTGTCAAAGCCTGCTAGTAAGAGAGGATCAGCTATAAGCATGGTGATTGAGGATTGAAATCCTCTGTTCTTAGGACCTATATTCAGGAAGGCTGAACTGCCTTGTGTGCTGTTTTTCTGCTGCTAGCCAAAGCTTTTTAGTTTCTGCAGAGTTTTAAATTTTCTTGCTGTGTTAATAAATTGAAAATATGCAAAAAATGTGCACAAAACATAGAACACTGAATGCTTAAACAAGCTCAGAAAAAGTCACTTGAATGTGACTGCTCTGTCACATGTGGCTGTCTCACATCTGACTGTATGCCACTACTTCAATGCAGAAGTTGAGACTAAAGGTGCTAGAGCACATCCTTGAACTCAGACCTGCTGTGCTTGTTGGGATGAAATACCATAGAGAGATTTATTTTTTTCTTTAAAGAATGATTGGGATGTTAGGAAAAAGTGTGTATTAATGGACTTCAAAACCAGATTGGAATATATTCAGTAACTGAGAAAACAAATAAAAACAGTTAAATAAATTGTGGTGTGGAAAGTAAATTTGGTAAACTTGGTGGTGATAATGAACAAGTAGAATTGTTGACGGCTCCTTTGGTGGGTCCTAAAAGTTCTGATTCAGAGGGTGAGGATGACTCTGACAGTCCTATTGGAGAAAGAAGTAAATCAGGAAGTCTTGTCTCTAGCAGAACCAGAACAAGAAGGTGGAGTAAATCAGTGATTCAGGCTCCTTTAAGAAGAATTGTGGGACTGCTGGGAAAGCCATCTATGTGCATGTACTGTTTACTAACTGTGAATTATTGACTTGGAAACAGGATGTTGCATCTCATTGTAACAATCCAAATGATATGCATAGTATTATTAAATCTGTGATGATGACACATGACCCCAGCTGGGGAGATACATAATTTTGGTTAGAAATTTGTTTATTTATGAAGAAAAAAAAGAATAGTTCTAGAAAAAGCAAAAGAAGGACTGAGTAGGAGAAAAGTTGTGGAGCTAGATCAGAAAACTGGGGGAGCAGGAATGTCAAATCCTGATAAACCTCTCCCTAAAGAAGATCTTGAATGCGATTTGAATGAAGATGTTGGATTAAAAGGAGTAAAAGTGTTGATTTTATATGGAATTCATAATGGAGTGGAAAAACCTAGGAGTCTTGCAAAGTTGTATGAGGTAGAGCAGGGAGACCTAGAATCTCCATTAGCTTTTTATGAGTAGTTGTGTAAAGTGGCTCATAAATGGACAAACTTGGACCTGGAGAGTGAGGGTAATAGGATGTTGCTCAATATGCTCTTAATTGGACAGCTGGCACTGGATATTAGGAACCTGTTTGGCCAAAAACAGAATATCCTTTTGTCATTAGTGGGAGTTATTTCTGTTTCACCCAGATGTGCTTTTGGTCTTGCCCTGACATGCAGTATGACAGTAAGTCTAACATCTCATGTTGCCAGTGCTCGTTTTGAACAGTCTTGGTCTTGCTTGGTCTTGGTTTTTCTAAACTCATAACTACAACAGCTGAAAAAATTGAACAGTATTTGGCAAAATCAAAATTCTCAGCACATCCATCACACCACATTTGGATTAATGTGCTGTGGGAGGGCCTGGAAAGAGGTACTGACCATGTATTTGACCAGTTGTAGTCACTTTGGAGCCATTCATTTTTCTGAATTTTGTGCAATTTGGTGACTGTTTCCTATCAAAAATTTATTCCAATAGTTAAAAATTTATTCTGCTAGTGAGAATGTCACAAATTACAAAATGCAAACCTGCAAGAGATAGGTTGAATCTATACCTGTATAAACACTACCCTAGCAGTTGGGGAAAGCAACAGAAACTCCAAGGGGTGTATGTGGGGAATTTTACTTTGGTTTATTCAGAATAGTTGCTACAATTATCCTGCTGGCAAAGTTACATAAGAAGGCCTCAAGCTGTGTTACAAAAAGCCTTAAAAAATACTAGCCCTGTAAGCATGACTCATTCCTTTCTCCGCACGCTTACATCCCTCTGTTGCCAAATAAATCTGTGTTGTTATAAGAGGGAGCTCTTAGTCATTAGGGCAAGGAATTTCCACCATGAACCTGACTTCTGGTCAGTGTAATTTTAGGTACTATTCACTACAGTTGTTTAAAATTAATTTTTGAAATAAAATATTTTCTCCTTTTCCCCATGTTTTTCCTTAGGTCTTATTCTAGCACGTCAATAGAAGATGCCGTGAAAAAGGGAGAAGAGCCCCCTACTCCACCTCCAAGGCCACAAAAATCACATTCCAGAGCTTCCTCTTTGGATCTGAACAAAATATTTCAGCAAAACACACAAGGTAAAGTTGGCTTTCTTTGCTCCTTCTGAGACCATTCAGGTTAGCTGCATGCTTGGCAACTTGATGTGTTTGCAGAAATGCTTGGCACTATGTGCATATGCTGGCCTTGCTGCAGACAGTAATGCACTGCAGAACAGGAGTTCTGCTTGTGCACTTGCTTGTGTTACATCGCCACTGAGGGGAAAAATCACTGTTTCTATAATTAAGGTGATTATAATGATTTCTGGCACAGTAATGGGAAGCTTAACATATGGTAGTCTGTCATCACTGACTGTTTATAACTAGTCTGGCTGTTTAGACAACTCTCATCAGTAACTAGAGTATAATTGATTTTTATTACTATTTATTTTTTTGTAGTTCAGAAGCAGGAAGAAAACCCTTAATGTTTAAACTGGGAGAAAGAAAGCAAACATTTTTGATGTTAAAGTCTGACATATGCGTGAGAACAATCAGAAGCCACTCTGAGTTTAAAAAAAAAGGGTAATTTCTTTTGACATGAGTGCATGTTGAGGGGAGAGAAAGAAAATGTAGACTAGTAGCTGGGGTGAGCTGAAAGAAAATGACTTTTCAGCACATTACCCTGTGAGTGTTCCTCTTGCCTTGAAGTGGGAAGAGGAGCTGTTTGTTCAGGGCAGCAGTCACCCAGCGTGGCTGTGCTTCAGCAGTGTCCTTGAAGCACATCAGAGGTTTGTGTGCTGCACACCAATCATCTGACTCAAGGGTCATGCTTATGCTTCAGAAGAAAGGCAAGGTTTGAGTGTGTCAAGGAATGTTTAACTGGGCTCTCTAATGTGGTTCTTGGAGTAGAAAAGAGTTTTACCTCTTGCTATATGGGACTTTTTGTGTAAACACTAGAGGGAATTCAAGAGTCCTGCTATGTGTGCTGATCCCTGAAACTCAGTAGGAGTAAACTTTTTTTTTTTGCCTTACACAGAGCAGTAATTCTTTATTTTCTTTGTTCCTGTTGAGGAATCTGGTGCCTCTAATTTTGATTTTGTTATACATCAAAATAAAACCACAAACAGAGCCAAGTTCACATTTTCTACTGCAGCAAATCTTCTTGGAATCCAGATAACAAATCTAACTGGAAGGAAATAAACTTGGGTTTAAATTTCACTTGGAACACAAATGAAAGAAGGATTTAAATTCTTGAAGAAGAAGTCGTTCTGTGAATGAAAATAAACATCTTGTTTTTGATGTTAATTAAATAGTTAATTTTGAAAGTCACAAAGCGGTTTCTTTTGGGGACGTTAACTGTGTGCAGTTTTGAGTACCACAATATAAAAAAGACATTAAGCCATTAGAGAGTGTTCAGAGGAGGGCTGCAAGGATGATGAAGGGTCTGGAGGTGAAGCCGTATGGGGAGCAGCTGGGGTGTCTTGGTCTGTCCAGCCTGGAGAAGAGGAGACTGAGGGGAGGCCTCACTGCACTCTGCAACTTCCTTGTGAGGGGAAGTGGAGGGGCAGGCGCTGATCTTCTCTCCGTGGTGACAGTGACAGCACCCGAGGGAATGGCCTGAAGCTGTGTCAGGAGAGGGTGAGGTTGGATATCAGGAAAAGGTTCTTCATTCAGAGCATGGCTGGGCACTGGAACAGCTCCCCAGGGAAGAGGTCACAGCTCCAAGCCTGAGTTTGAGAAGCATTGGGGACAATGCTCTCAGGCACATGGTGTGACTGTTGGAGTGTCCTGTGCAGGGACAGGAGTTGGATTTGATTGTCCTGGTGGGTCTTTTCCAGCTTAGGATATTCTGTGCTGCTGTGTATATCCAGCATGACTAGAATAATCCTGTTTTAGTGCATTAGTTTTTGTCCTACTAATTCTAGTTCAGAAATAATTGTAGTTAGGGAGATTGGTGGATAATCTGCTTCCAGACCCACAAAGGAATGCTCATTAGTACTGAGTTTTGTTTTCAGTTCCACATAGGTCATGTTGATCTATAGGTATCATTTCTTTAATTGTAAAACCATCTGTGTTTGAAGAATTTGTTTTGTTTATTTCCGTTTTAAAGGTCAGAAAAAGAAAAATATTTCAAGTAAATTCAGTTAAAGACTGTGGTGAATCCCTGTTGTGGGCACTGGATTTTTTTGTTTGTTTTTTGTTCTTCATTTACTCCTGCTATATAATGCTTATAATCATCTTATGCCTTTCTCCTGGCCAGTATACACACAGAATATTTATCTGTGATGGCTGGCATGTCCAGCAATGGATTAGTCATAAAAATATGCTTTAAAATTGTTGCATTATGGGGTAACTGGACTGGGAGAAAAGACCTCCATTCATACTTCATAGCTGCACTTCTCTGGATTGCTGCAACGAGTGTTACCCAGGACAGACATAAAAAAGCATGAGAACTTATTGAAAAGCACACCTGTCTGAAATATCCAAATGAATTTCTGTTAAGAGACAGAAATCTCTCTTGTTTTCTTCTACATGTTTTTATTCATGTAGTCTTTATGTTAGCATCTGAGAAAAATCCTGTGCTGCTACATTCTCAATGTATTTCTTTAGTGGAATGTGTAATCTCTGGCATTTGGCCTGTGTTCATGTTAAGAAAATACTTGGCTAGTTCATGCATTCCTGGAAGGACAACAGCAGGTTTTAAGTAGAAACAAAAATGTCATTTTAAATGCATACATGACCTAGTTTACTTCTTCATTTCTCCCCTAACCCAGTCTCCAGTCAGATACAAGCCAAGAGCTCCCAGAGTAAGACCTGGGTATTGAGGGGGCCAAAACTGGGGCAGCTCAGAGATCCTGCAGCAGAGCCCCAGCCACCTTCTAGCCTCAACAGCAGCAGTAAGCTGGAGTCTGCCTTGGGGGGACTCCAGGGCTGGGGCAAGTCTCAGTTTGAGTGTTAAAACCTGAAAATGCATCCATGTTCTTCTGATGTTTTGTTCAGTTCTGTTTGCTACCCATGACAGCCAATAAAGAATTTACTTCTGGGCAGTGACAACAGTCTGAGTCTTGTTAGATTCATACAGTTCCCTCTGAAATACATTTTATTTCCCATTTAGTTTCATTTCTGAGTCGCATAACTACTTTTAATTAACAGTTCTGGTGAACAAAGGATACTTGTTAGGAAAAGAGAATTTGCTTTGATGAAACAACAAGCTTGTCATAAACAGTGTAGTTTTGTGTTATCTGGAAGCAGATTGAACAAAACAGCCATATAACTATTTACAAATGAATTTTTGACTGGAGGTTTTCAGCACTCATTTGCTTTGGAAACTCACCTCCTGCTGTGGCTGTCCCTGTGGTGAAGAACACGTGGAATGCCAGCACCATGTTTTACATAGGCTTCTAAGGAAACACTCACTGTAGCTTGGATTCTCTGTTTCTGGGGTGCTGGCTCTAGCCAGCAACAAGGGGCTAGTATTTTGGGGTTTTTTTCCCCTTTTAAAATGTGAGGTCTTAAGTTCCACACTTTATCAGCAAGCATTTTATTGCAAGGACAGTACTTTCTGTCACAAATGATGTTTTCCTGCAGTCAGGTCTGTAAACTGTACTTAGCATTGCTGGGCTAGTGATGGCTGCCAGACAATAAAACATCCTGTTTGTTCTAATTTGGCGCTCACAGGAAAGGAACAAGGGAATAGAATTTATTGGTGTGCATCAGCATTCCCATCAGTGACATAAGTGTCCCCACATCACTCCTGTATTCCTTCACATGGCTGTTTCCCAAGCAGTTTGAAGTGGTACTTTCAGATTCTCTCAGTACAGTTGCCTTCCTGCACCCTCTCATTTTCATTAGTGCTAAAGGAAGACTGTTCAGCATCACATTTTACCCTCTTTTTCATACCTTTGAAGAAGACTTTTCATTACTTCTTTACTTCATCAGACTTTCATTCAATTAGCCTATTCTTTCCTTGAGCTTACAGACTTGGTGGGTTTTGTTTGCCAGGTGTGAGATTTGTGAATAGTTAAATGTATATTGAGATATCTTAGCTTTTTTATATTTGCCTTAGTTGAATTCTTTGTATTTCTGAATGGTTTTAAGTCTACATGTAAAATGAAACTGTTCATAACTGTGTTGGAAAGAAGATTTTGAGAATTAAAATTATTGTTGCTGTGGTGTCATAGATGTTTTGATACAAACAAGCCCAAACAGTTACCATGATACTGTTGCCCCAGTTGTTTTCAGGAATATCTTTTCAGCTAGATTGTCTTTTTAGCTTAGTGAGCCAAATGCAAGTGACTTTCCCTTTTGTGTATGTGAAACTGAATACAAAAAAACCTACCAAAATTAACCTAGATAAGCATGATTACTGTATTATCTTCTGAATTCTTTTATCCTTAATTGTATTTGCTAGGAAATGTCTGTGCCCAGTGAGGTTAGCTATCTGAAAGATGTAGTTGCTAAAGACAAGCTATTAACAGGTGGTGCAGTTAAGTTTTTTTATTACCAAAATTACAGATTTGTTAAAAATTTTATTTGAAAGCCAAAGTGACAACGGGGAACTTAGAAAAGTAATGTTCTTTTTTAAGGCTAAATTTAATTAAGTAATTATTTTTCAGGACTCCCTCCTCTCGTTGCTCTTACATTAGCCTTGATTTAGTAAAAACCAGCTATTTTCTTGGGATTTTGTTTGTGCTGTAATACTGTACTGTCTTGCATGTTACTGTGTTGTGCTTATTAGTCAGACCATTAAACATTAAATTAGGAAGATGAAAATTTACTTTTGAAGGACTTTTATTTTAGAGAAAAGATAATGGCAAATGCCCTCACCAAATATGACATTTCACAAATTATTGTTTGCATAGTGCACAAGGACTCTAATATTGCAAGCTTAATCGAGTGAGAAGTTGTAGAGTCACGTGAGTGACTGCTTGTAAGAGTTGTGACAAATTTAAATTAAAAATGTCTTCTACATAGAGCACAGAGAACACAAAATTGAGCTGCTATTTGTATTTATCTCTATGAAATACATTTTAAAAATAAGTGCTGCAAAAATACTTTCTTGAATTAGAAAATAATTTTTTTTGGGACTCAGCCCCTGATCTGGTACTGGAGCTGTTGGTTTTTTCTAGTCCTGTTCCCTTTCAGAATATATTTGATTACTGAACTGAGCTTATTCTGAATAAAATATTAATATCTTCCTTCTGATTTGAATGGAAGAGTTTTGTGCCTGTCAGCCTTTTAGAATTTTTTAATGAAGGACTTATATGTTTACAACTGTGTAACTTCTTTGCCCAATTGGACAAGAACATAAGTAAGGTTAAATAAGATGGAGAAAATAGTGAGGGTATAAATGGATGAATAGTTATTGCATGACAGCATTCTGATGGGGTAACATATTTTTGCATTTTTATATTTTTATGTATATCTCTAAGGGCTGAGTCTGGACAGCACTGTACTGGGGTGGTTCTTACCAGCCTTTCAAGTGTAGCTGCTGTTTTTACAATTTATGTGAATGAATTGAACTTTTAAAAAATTATATTTTCCCATTTATCTAAGCTTAGCTCTTTCAGGGATTGAGGAATGATTTGCAGTCTATTTTCATCCTGTTGCAGGTTGTTAAAAATTAAATTTTAATCCAAAGACTCTTCTACAGAACATTGTGAAGGTTGAAATATTCTTGACTAGCCCTACCAGCCCCACTGACCTTTTTCATGATCCCACGGGGTTTACTTTGTTCTGTGAAAAAATGCTCATCCATCATGGAACAGCTTTATAGGTTCAACAAGATGGGATCTGCTGCGTCCCATGTGGAACAGGGTCAGGGTGCCTCCCTTGTGGGGAGGACCCTGGAGGTGTCCCCAGGAAGTGTGTGAGCCCCAGGAGGGACCCGAGGGGTGATCCCTGGCAGCCCCCTGCTCCTCCTGGCTCCCGTGTGCCTGTCCCGAGTGTCCACGTTGGAAGTGGCCACAGATGGCCAGTGCTGGAACCTCCAGCTCTGCCCCCCAGGTCTCCAGAGGGGAGAAGCTCTGGCGACCTGGATCTGTAGGAGGAAGGTGGAGGGACTGTGCCTCCCTGTGGGTGGAGAATGAAGCTAAACGTGACGTGAGAACAAAATCTTGGATAGTTTTGATTAAGGGCAAAGGCAGGAGGGAGAAACAGTCCCCAGATAGAAACACACAGAAAAGGAAAGGGTAGAGAAAACAGTAACTAGAAAATTAAATGGTTTAAGGAAAACGAGGGACAGGGAGGTAAAAATGCAGATGTGGATATATGACGTAAACCAGAAAATAGATGTTTAAAAAGAATCTGTCATACAGAATTTCTTAACACATGCTGAAATTCATGGAAGGGACATTAAAAACAGACATCATAAAAAAAATCCTCTAGTGATATTTTGCTTGTTTGATTTGGAAGTGACCCATCAGATATGCTAGCACACGATGTCCTAAATGGTCACACGTGTGAGTTCATAGTGCAAAAACATTAATTACTTACGGCCTGGATGTATCTCTTCCTAATTACTTGGAAAGTACATGGATCATTTTCCACTCACTTAAGGTACAAATAACATTCTGTATGGTTAGCACATGAAACAGACTTGTCACAAGAGTGTGTGTCTCTAACATCAGGTGTGCATCATTTGCTGTGACACAATAAACTGCCTGCTGAGCAGGTTCCCCAAACTAACTGTGAGAAGAGAGGTCATTCTGCCACTGACAATGCTTTCTACAGCATTTCTACAAACCTGGTAACAAAGTTAGTGTCAGGAGTCTAAAACAGGGTTGTTTTTTTTTTTCCACAATGATATTACCTTCCAAGAAGACATTAGCAAGAATTATTGAAACAGATCCTGGGATCAGTGGTATTTCACAACCACCTTACTATAATCCTTTATTAGATTTATATTCCTGGCTACAGCTTTGCAGTTTTTTTGGTTTGGGGTTTTTTGGTACGTTTTTTTTTTTTTTACACATACCAGTGAGAATTAATAAATCAGATCTCTTGAGAAATGGTTATTTCACAATCACTTGCTAATGCTGCTGTCAGGATTGTAAATAAATGAATTTGTGCAAAGAATGGTGTTAGTATTAGGGGATAACCAAGTACTAATTTCACTGAACAAGAATAGAAGTTCAGGAAGAAGGAGGTAAACAGAAACCAACTTAGACACAGAACTTCTCTGTGCTCTGCCTTTGGCAACCGAAGCAGGAAAAATATCTCAGAAACCTTCTCCAGAACAGTGGAAGGCTGAAATTGCTGGCTTTCCTGAGGAGCCAAAGCCTTAGGTAGTTGGGAATAGAATAGTAGTAGAAGAATAATTCATTCTGTTAGCTTATCTTTTTGAGTTGATTGCAGTATCTTACTTCCTTTGCTTGCTGATTAAATTAATTGGCTGGTGTTTCATTAAACCTGCTCTGGGAGCTCAGGACTCCGAAGCAGCATAAACTGATGGAAATCTACCATGCAGCCAGGCTCTCCTTTGATCCAGCAGTGCTGTAACATCCACTTGAAAAATGCCAAATACATCAGCCAGACTCTCTTTTGACTTGAGATGAGATCAGTCTTGATCCTAGGCGGGATCTTTGTTCAGTTTGTTCTGCAAGGTAAAAAATGGCCCTGGAAAAGCACCCTTCCCTTCTTTCAGGAGACTGCTTACATATGTGTCCAATTCAGATGGGAATGAGGGTGTACTTGTCTAAGGTGATACTCAAGCTAAGGTGATAGACATTTAAAACTAAGATGTCATCCACATGTAGGGAATTAATAATAAATATCTGACATGGAAATATTTCAGGAAATGTAGTTTTATATGCTGCTATTCTAATATGAATTTTCAAAAATAGCAGGCATCCAGAAGCTCAATGTATTATGGCAGTTTTTTCTTCAATACTGAAAACCAAGAGCTTAAGTGACTGTCGTTGGGTAAGAGAAGTACAGCATTTTGCTCTTACATTGCTCTAAAGGATCCCATGGGCCCAGACTTGTTCATCCTAGTTTGGGATTCACCTACTCTATCTGGTGAATTAAACTGCTCTATCTGGTGAATTAAAGACCTCTTTCCATAGGTTTGTGTGGGCTGTCTCAACTTCTGTTGTTCCTTCATATTCTCTTCTACATCAAATAAGTAAAGGACTTACCTGAGTGGTTGTTAGGATTGTCATTTTTCAGTGCCACAAATAATGACTAAGTGCTGACTGTTGTCTGCTAGGGAGGCTGGAGGCAGAGTGGTCAGGTAAGATGGCATGACCATTTCTCAGGGTACACAATTGCAGCCTGCTGTTTGTTTTAAAATATTAATCTACCTTCAGATTGGAAAACCTGTTTTTTAATCTGGTGTGGTGTCATGTTAGTACTGTTAGACCTTTGTGGTTTCCAGAATAGGGCAGAAGAATGGTCTTTGAAGGTTTCCACGCAGATAGTCCGTCTAAAAATGTAAACATACTGAGTAGAGAGCAATGATTTTTGAACTGAAAACTCTGTCGAAATGACTACTGCATGAAAATGCTGTCAGAATACATGTGACATGGATACTTAAATCTGTTTCACTGGTACCTGCATGGGCTTTCCGCAGTGCTGTCTGTAGGATTTGCCTTTTATGATGGGGCTTTCAGCAGTCTGGTATAGGGGTAAATGTCCCTGCCCATGACAGGGGGGTTTGATTGACTCTAAAGTCCCTTCCAGCCCAGACTGTTCCATGATTCTGTGCCTCGGCCTGGTTTGAGTGCCAGCATGTTGCTCAATGTGCAAGGCCCATCCAGCTCCCTGGGCTTCTGCACAGGGTGAGAAGATCAGGGACACGAGCTTCTCCAAGCTCTGAGGTGTGCACCTGGAAGCACATTTGTCTCTTTGTCTATTTGCTGCTCAGCCCTAGGGTACTTGCTTTTGTTTTGGAAACAGACCTTCCCCTGTATTTGTGTTTGCTCTGAGGTAAGTGGTGCTGCCACCTCTGACAGCAAGAGCTGGTCTGTGCTGGGCACTGTCCCAGGAAGGAGAGAGGAGCCCTGTTCCAGCCTATTCTGGAATAGCTGGAGAGCACAAGTCTCCTCCAGAGCACATGAACACCCACGAGTGTCTGTTCACACTGCCTTCTTTTAGGATAGTAGCACTAGAGAAGGCTGAAGCCTGGGGCTTTTTTTGTAAGTTGTTACGAGTCCTCCAAAGTCAGCTAACTTTTGCTAGTAATTGTGCTCACATAAGCATGATTTCCCTCTAACAACAGGCCAAAGATCTTCTGCAACAGCAGGAATTCTATGAATATTTCATGAGTAGCTTAAGCTAGAATTTTTAGGATTAAAAAGAGGAAACTGGGTCAAATGCACATGTTGTAAGCATCTAAGTTCTTTAATGCTAGATTCATATATGTTGCATTTTGAAAGCTAAAGAAGGAGGTTTTTTGCGGTGGCTTTTTTTGTGTGGTGGTGTGTTTTTTTTCATTGGACTATTTTATGGAACAAATTCCTTTCCCCTTTGGAATTTTGTGGGCCAAATCCCAAGAGACTTGTGGAGTTTCACAGTATGTCCAATGACTTCAGGAGATTCTTTTCCAGCATGTGGTATCTGAGCTGGGTGTTGTTTTCAAATATTGTCACAAGCCAAAGCCACTGCCAGTGCCCAGATAAATGAAGTAACAACCTAAAGTTCAGATTAAAGGAAAGGAATGTTTCTTCCTTTCTAAAGATCAGTTGCATGGGAGAGATGGAATATGTAGTTACTACATCATGCTGTTACTGCAATGGTCTTATAAACAGAAGTAATCAAATGCAAGAGAAAGATCCTGATGACTGTTATTTCAAATCTCTCTTACACCTGTAGGTGTGTTAGTGGTTCCCTGGCATAACTTCAGTTCTGTTTTAGTTGTTTTAACTCTTTGGTATTGTGTGCCATATTAGGCTTCATTTTATAAGATACAGGAGATGATGAAGGAGAAAATGGAAAATCCCACCAGTGTATTATAAGTCTCTGGAGCTGTAAATAATCAATATGGTTGTTCTCAATGTTTTCACACATGGTTTTACTCTCATGTCACAATTATCTGTAATGGTTAGTATCTTTTTTCTTATTATTTTCAGCCATGTAGGCATTTTTAGATTTGGTGTATAAAATATGTAAATGGCTAAGCTATAAGACTGCTCTTAATGGTCTTTGTGGTCTTTTTAAAATATGTATGGAAACAGAAAGTGTATAAATGTAATTGATTGCTTAGCATTATTGTGGTAAAGAGCATTTCTAAGCTGAATACTGTTGGAGGTTTTTTGTTACACAAAATGCACCAGTGCAAGATGGATTGTCTGGTGTCTTTGCCAGAGCAAGTGCTGAGCATTCAGTGCAACAGGAGCTTGGGGAGGGTAACCCTGTTAGTGCTGGTTGATGTCTCTGTGCCAGCCTAGTCCTCTCTCTGCCCCCTCACAGTTGCCTTTGGGAAGCTGTCATCTATCCTCTAGTTTTGTCCCAAATGGGTTTTAGGTATTTTAAGGAAACTAAAAATTACAGCATTGCACCTACATGATTATTACCCTCCCTTTTGCTGGCTCAAACTCAAAGCTGACATTATGTTGTCTTATAGAGGCTTGATAAAACTGTTAGGATTTGCCTTCCTCCCTTTGAAATACCTCGATGGAGTGCTAGCATGCAAATGCTAAATATAAAAGCAAAGAAATTGATTTCTTTTTGGTTAATTTAGGCTTTTGTGCTATTAATTCCATGGCAGATGTTTTCATTTTAAGGCTGTACTCTGTCAGGGAGTGTGTTTTATCCAGAGTGAGTGCTAGTGTCTACATTGGGTGCTAAAGTGTCACTTTTAAGAAGGGCAATATTTTTAATGACAAAGAGCAAAGTCCAAAGAACAAATGGACCCTGTTTCTGGGTTTCTTTAACTGGAATTGGATTGCTTTACCTACAGGTTTGGTGGCTGACTGGCTTCTTTCTCTGCTTTTTATCATAACATTTAGGGGTTTACAGCCACTACTCATCACTACTCATGAGGTTATTTCAAACAAGCTTTTGCTCAATAAAGATCAAGTTTGGGCTTTGTTTTTAAATCTTGTATACTGCCTTTTCACTAGGAGGTATTTCCGCTTATCCTGGGAATTAATTCTGGGTTTATTTGGAATTAAATTTCAGTAGTTTGGTTTGGATGGGGTTTTTTATCATCATCTTCTTCTTTTCCCACTGTTCAGCTGTGAGGTCTGGCTGGCTGCCCCCACCACCACCTGCACTACCCCCTCGACCTTCTGTATCTCAGGTATGGACAAAGCTTCAGTTCTTTGCTGTGTGTTACTTGTTTATTTATGATACCATTGCAGTGGTTAGCACTGGTTGGCTTGGACACAGCAGTTGATCCTGCTTCCAAGTCAATGAGAATCTGCAGTTTGCAGTTCCATGTCCTCCTTCCTGTGTCTTTCTGGCCGGTGTGATGCAGTGTCAAATTACAGACTAATGAATTAAACCTCTTTGCAGTGGAGCTTACATGCACCCACTACCCTTTACTTACCTAACTGTAAATGAAAGGCTAGCAAAATTGGTCTACTAAAATGAGTTTCATGCCTGAAAACATGGGCTTGATACCTGCTGTTGCTCTTTGCTTCTTGAGCTTCAAAGCTAAGGGCATCTGCTAAGGGAACCGTGGCATGGAAGTGTGTGTTGCACCCATGGGCTTAAAAAAATAATGCTGAAAGGAAGTGAATGCCATGTCAGCTATGTTGTTAAGTTTCAAACCATTAGTGGTGTGCTTTTATTTTGCATTTTGGGTGAGTTTTTGGGGGTTTGTGTTTTTTAGAGCATGACAAAACTACAGCACAACACAAATTGACAAAATCATGCATGTCTGCATCAAGGTAATTCTTTGCATTTCAGGAGATCATGGAGTATCACAATATTTTTCTGTGCTATTGGCTGTGTTAAGTCTTAGGCACAATATGCTTAATGTGTTACTCCTTTAGATGAAGTGTATGATAGGAAAAATCCACAGGGGAGCTGACAGCCCTTACATACTGAAAGCTGGTGAGGTGCCTTCCATAGGCCATGATGGTCATCGCTTGAGCTTACCCTTAAGAGTGTGCTGTTGAGCACCTCTTACTGCACAGTGCTTATGGTGGAAATGATTAGAGGCTTGTTGCCCACACAGCTCCATCAGCAGCTTGTTGTGCTCTCCTTCTCCCCATCCCTTGCTAGCACTGAGTGCAGTTCCTGCCTTGAGGACTGTAAAACACTCTGGTTTGAGCTTGCATGTTTCCCCAGTCAGGATGGCATTAGC